>NW_024070187.1:70542033-70877652 GCF_014754425.2 Oryx dammah
CGTATTGCTGAAGCCTGGCTTAGAGAATTTTGAGCATTACTTTACTACCATGGGAGATGAGTGCAACTGTGCGGTAGTTTGAGCATTCTTTGGCATTACCTTTCTTTGGGATTGGAATGAAAATTTACCTTTTCCAGTCCTGTGGCCACTGCTGATTTTCCAAATTTGCTGGCATATTGAGTGCAGCACTTTCACAGCATCATCTTTTAGGATTTGAAATAGCTTAACTGAAATTCCATCACCTCCACTAGCTTTGTTCATAGTGATACTTCCTAAGGCCCACTTGACTTCATATTCCAGGATGTCTTGCTCTAGATGAGTGATCACACCATCGTGATTATCTGGGTTGTGAAGATCTTTTTTGTAGAGTTTTTTTGTGTACTCTTGCCACCTCCTCTTAATATCTTCTGCTTTGGTTAGGTCCATACCATTTCTGTCCTTTATTGAGCCCATCTTTGCATGAAATGTTCCCTTATCTCTAATTTTCTTGAAGAGATCTCTAGTCTTTCCTATTCTATTGTTTTCCTCTATTTCTTTGCATTGATCACTGAAAAAGGCTTTCTTATCTCTTCTTGCTATTCTTTGGAACTCTGCATTAAAATGGGTATATCTTTCCTTTTCTCCTTTGCTTTTCACTTCTCTTCTTTCCACAGCTATTTGTAAGGCCTCCTCAGACAACCATTTTGCTTTTTGCACTTCTTTTTCTTGGGGATGGTCTTGATTCCTGTCTCCTGTACAATGTCACAAACCTCTGTCCATAGTTCATCAGGCACTCTGTCTATCAGATCTAGTCCCTTAAATCTATTTCTCACTTCCACCCTTAGCTTTCACCAAATTCTCTAAAGGATCTATTTTTGTTCAAATCAATCCTCAGTTCTTATGCCCTAAATGTCTGGCATATATGAGATACTCAATAAGCATTAGTTGACTTACATATATTGGATTCTTAACCAAGACAAAGTTAATAACCACTGGAGTAGAGTGAAATAGAATATGGTTATTCTCTGGAAAATAATCCTCACTGTTTCCTGCTCCCCATATGCTCTATTTGTGTAGAGTCTTTCATCAGCCTGTAGCTCTGAATGATACAGTGCCATGCTTGTCAATTAAACCAATTAAGGAAGATTTTTAAATCACAATTTCATTTCCTTTAGGAAATTATCCATCTTTTCATTAACTCTACCGTTTCACTTAATTAACAAGGATTTAATAACAATTAATAAATGATATATTAATTAATTTATGAAATGACTTTGTCCTTACTAAAGTAATTCAGATTTTTAAATGCTTGTAATTTTCATTACTTCCATCAAATAAGACATAGAACATTCAATTAAAGCTGAGTTACCTTACTTTACACTCTGTCCAAATACCAGGGAAAACCTCTAGTGTATCTAGGACAGTGCTGGAAGAATTATCAAAACTGTGACTTGGACAAAGGCAGGGAAATGCCTGGGGCCCAAGACATGCGGTATCATAAGCAGGGAGCAGAAGCATCATAAAGTAGGTGCTCAAAAAATATTTGATGAATTAATGAAAGAAGAAGGAGGTAGTTAATGCTAAGAAGACAGAAATCCCTCCTTTGAACAGGGAATCGCTAACCTTAAAAACAGCTGATAGGGTATCCGTCAATGGAGGAAGAGGCGATGGTTAGATCCTCCTCTCAAAGAACATGTGCTTGCGTGGGACATAAGGAATGACATCAAGCTGCTAATTATCAATGTAGATATCAAATACAACTCCAGTCTTTAGTTACCAGACATTTCTTTTGGGTAATTCATTACTAAGGACTTGCAAATTTGGAAGCAACCCAAAGTCCCAGAAACAGAGTCTCAAGACTGAAGAAGTATGAGATTCTGTAAGAAGCAGGTCAGGCCATTTATGCCATAGATGTGTGTATGAAAATTAATTACATTTTAAAAATACACAAATGTTATTTACAAATAATTTACATTCTTTAGAAGCATTTACAAATAACGATTCACTTTGCAAACAAAGATGAAAAACTCTCTTTACAAGTTTGGGTCTTACTCATGCTTGTGCCCCAGTTTCAGCAGTGTCGCTACTTTACAAATGACTGTGCATTTATAGTTAAAATTAAGTATAAGCAAGAGCATGATTAAGCATAATCAAGGAAGATCCTACAAAAGATTGCTATCTACCTTGCTTAGCTTGCTAGACTCAGCTTCCCTAGTGGTTCAGTGGTAAAGAATTCACCTGCAATGCAGGAATCACAGGTTCGATCCCTGAGTTGGAAAGATACCCTAAAGAAGGAAATGGCAACCCCCTCTAGTATTCTTGCCTGGGAAATGCCATGGGCAAAGGAGACTGGTGGGCTACAGTCCATGGGGTCACAGAAGAGTTGGACACGACTTAGCAATGGAACAACAACAACAGATTGCTAGACCACCCTAGATCACAGAGAAAGAGTGGATCGCTCATCCAAAAAACTTCCTGAAAAAGTATCCGCTTGACATCTAGGTGCTACCTAGTTCAGTTCAGTTCAGTCGCTCAGTCGTGTCCGACTTTTTGTGACCCCATGAATCGCAGCACGCCAGGCCTCCCTGCTAAAGAAATGAACACAGGAATTTGGTGTGTTCCCGTGGTGAGTGCCAAGGCAAGAGGGATCGTCCTATGCCTTTACTTTGCACCCCCTGGAACAAAGATCCTTGATGCAGTCAGTGCTTCATATGTATAGGTTCTGAATCTGCAGATTCAACCAACCATACACTGAAAATATTCAGAAATTTCTGAAGCAAAACATGAATTTTCCACACAAGGCAATTATTTACATAGAATTTATATTGTGTTTACAATTATTTATATAGAATTTATATCATACTAGGTATCATGTATCATCTAGAGATGATCTGAAGGATATTGGAGGACAGTGTAGGTTATATGCAAATACAATGTCTTCCCAGGTGGCTCAGATAGTAAAGAATCCGCCTGCAATGCAGGAGACCCGGGGTCAATTCCTGGGTTGGGAAAATCCCCTGGAGAAGGGAATGGCTACCCACTCCAATATTCTCGCCTGGAGAATTCCATGGACAGAGGAGCCTGGCAGGCTATGGTAGCTTCCCTGGTAGCTCAGCTGGTAAGGAATCTGCCTGCAACGCAGGAGACTCTGGTTCAATTCCTGGATTGGGAAGGTCCCCTGGAGGAGGGCATGGCAACCCACTCCAGTATTTTTGCCTGGAGAATGCCCATGGACAGAGGAGCCTGGTGAACTACAATTCATGGGGTCACAAAGAGTTAGACACAAATGAGTGACTAAGCACAGTACAAGGGACTTGAGCTCCCTGGATTTTTGTATCCACTGAGAATACTGGGACCAATCTCCTGTATTTTAGAGAAAAAAGAACCTAAGATCCAGATCTTCAATGAGACATCAAATTTGAACCATTTAGGATAAAGAAAATGTGGTACATGTATACAGTGGACTACTATTCAGCCATAAAAGAGAATGAAATAATGCCATTTGCAGCAACACGGATGGAACTAGAAATGATCATACTAAGTGAAGTAAATCAGAAAGACAAACACCATATGATATCACTTATATGTGGAATCCAAATTATGACACAAATGAACTTTTACGAAACAGAAATAGGACTCGCAGACATAGAGAACAGATGTGCAGTTGCCAAGGGGCGGAGTGGAGGGATAGACCCAGAGCTTGGGATTAGTAGATGTAAATTATTATATAGGGAATGGGCAAATAACAAAGTCCTACTACATAGCAAAGGGAGCTATAATCAACATTCTCTGATAAGCCATAATGGAAAAGAATATTTAAAAAAGAATGTATACATATATATATATAACTGAATCACCTTGCTATATAGCAGAAATTAACACAACATTGTAAATCAACTATACTTCAATTTTTTTTAAGTGAAATTTAAACCATTTATCTTACCTGTTTCTTTTTGTCGAGTGTTTTCTTCCTTCCTGCTGAGAGTGAAGTCTTGGGAGAAACTGTGGGTGGTTAAATAAGAGCAGATATTGTGTTTTTGCAAATTTTATTTTAAACTTATTCACATTTATCATCCATTTATTAGGTAGACTACTAAGTGCTTCTTAAAATGATGTTATAGAAGAATTTAATGAAAAAGTTAATGTTCATTTTACATTTGCCTTCCTTTTATGGTACAATATATTGAAAAGTATTTCATAGAAGAAAAACAAATATACAAATTATATTTATAATTCACATAATAAATTAATAAATGTAAACATAAAAATAAATAAGCATATAGACCCAGAATTGGTAAACTGCAACTCAGAAATAAACTCCAATGTTTGTACAACACTATTACTCAGAAATATTCTTACTTGCTAAACTTCTACCAGTTGCATTAAGAGCTCCTCTTGATGGAGGAATGGTGTGGAACTCTTTCAGGGTGGAAGAACTGGTCTTCATTACACAGGAATGTGTACACTGGTATGTCCTTAGCATTCACCTGAGCAGTTATCCAACACAGACCCTGAAAAGACTCTGAATACGAAAGAAACTTGGAGCTCTTAAATGCATCATCTTCTGTAATGACATATGAACATTATTTAGCTTAACAATTTCACAAGGGAGTTGTGAACCTGCAGTCAGGTTCAACTAGCCCCTTAGCTAGCTTTAGAGTTGATCACAAATATGGAAATCAACTGAGAGATATAACTATTGGTTTATAGCTCCCCACCAGACTTTAACTGAAGAAGGTAATGCTTTTATTGTATACTTACAGATACGATGAATACAAGGGAGTGTGAGTTTAAGTTGTCAGAGATAATGGTTGTTCCAGCACTGAAAGAAAAAGGGGAGGGTAGAATTCAGAGACCATGGAGAAAATTTATTTATTCATACAAAAATACTCATTGCAACTATTTCTTGCTGGGCTAAAAATAAGATGAGCAAGAAAGAGACTGAATGAAGTTTTATGTGTTTTTGTGTGCTTTCCACTCACAGTCAATCACTGGGCATCTTCTTTATGCCAGTACTGTAGATTTGGGATAGGGGTGGGGAGGGTGGAAGAGAGACAGCCCACAGTGCCTAGTCTCGAAAAGCAACACTCTGCTCTACTTGGAGATACTGAGGAACTACACCATTTAAAACAGGCAGGGAGGAGATATCATTTAAGCAAGTGTGCAATGGTATAGGCAGAATAATATGAGGTAAGTAGACCATTCAGGTATGACCTAAATCAAATCCCTTATGATTATACAGTTGGAAGTGAGAAATAGATTTAAGGGCCTAGATCTGATAGATAGAGTGCTCGATGAACTATGGAGTGAGGTTCGTGACACTGTACAGGAGACAGGGGTCAAGACCATCCCCATGGAAAAGAAATGCAAAACAGCAAAATGGCTGTCTGGGGAGGCCTTACAAATAGCTGTGAAAAGAAGAGAGGCGAAAAGCAAAGGAGAAAAGGAAAGATATAAGCATCTGAATGCAGAGTTCCAAAGAATAGCAAGAAGAGATAAGAAAGCCTTTTTCAGTGATCAATGCAAACAAATAGAGGAAAACAACAGAATGGGAAAGACTAGAGATCTCTTCAAGAAAATTAGAGATACCAAGGGAACATTTCATGCAAAGATGGGCTCAATAAAGGACAGAAATGGTATGGACCTAACAGAAGCAGAAGATATTAAGAAGAGGTGGCAAGAATACACAGAAGAACTATACAAAAAAGATCTTCATGACCCGGATAATCACGATGGTGTGATTACTCATCTAGAGCCAGACATCCTGGAATGTGAAGTCAAGTGGGCCTTAGAAAGCATCACTACAAACAAAGCTAGTGGAGATGATGGAATTCCAGTTGAGCTATTTCAAATCCTGAAAGATGATGCTGTGAAAGTGCTGCACTCAATATGCCAGCAAATTTTTCATTCCAATCCCAAAGAAAGGCAATGCCAAAGAATGCTCAAACTACCGCACAATTGCACTCATCTCACAGGCTAGTAAATTAATGCTCAAAATTCTCCAAGCCAGGCTTCAGCAATATGTGAACCACGAACTTTCTGATGTTCAAGCTGGTTTTAGAAAAGGCAGAGGAACCAGAGATCAAATTGCCAACATCTGCTGGATCATGGAAAAAGCAAGAGAGTTCCAAAAAAACATCTACTTCTGCTTTATTGACTGCCAAAGCCTTTGACTATGTGGATCACAATAAACTGTGGAAAATTCTTCAGGAGATGGGCATACCAGACCACCTGACCTGCCTCTTGAGAAATTTGTATGCAGGTCAGGAAGCAACAGTTAGGACTGGACATGGAACAATAGACTGGTTCCAAATAGGAAAAGGAGTACATCAAGGCTGTATATTGTCACCCTGCTTATTTAACTTATATGCGCAGTACATCATGAGAAATGCTGGACTGGAAGAAACACAAGCTGGAATCAAGATTGCCGGGAGAAATATCAATAACCTCAGATATGCAGATGACACCACCCTTATGGCAGAAATTGAAGAGGAACTAAAAAGCCTCTTGATGAAAGTGAAAGAGGAGAGTGAAAAAGTTGGCTTAAAGCTCAACATTCAGAAAACGAAGATCATGGCATCTGGTCCCATCACTTCACGGGAAATAGATGGGGAAACAGTGGAAACAGTGTCAGACTTTATTTTTGGGGGGCTCCAAAATCACTGCAGATGGTGACTGCAGCCATGAAATTAAAAGATGCTTACTCCTTGGAAGAAAAGTTATGACCAACCTGGATAGCATATTCAAAAGCAGAGACATTACTTTGCCGACTAAGGTCTGTCTAGTCAAGGCTATGGTTTCTCCAGTAGTCATGTATGGATGTGAGAGTTGGACTGTAAAGAAGGCTGAGCACCAAAGAATTGATCCTTTTGAACTGTGGTGTTGGAGAAGACTCCTGAGAGTCCCTTGGACTGCAGGGAGATCCAACCAGTCCATTCTGAAGGAGATCAGCCCTGGGATTTCTTTGGAAGGAATGATGCTAAAGCTGAAACTCCAGTACTTTGTCCACCTCATGCAAAGAGTTGACTCATTGGCAAAGACCTGATGCTGGGAGGGATTGGGGGCAGGAGGAGAAGGGGATGACAGAGGATGAGATGGCTGGATGGCATCAGTGACTCGATGGACATGAGTCTGAGTGAACTCTGGGAGTTGGTGATGGACAGGGAGGCCTGGAATGCTGCTATTAGTGACTGAACTGAACTGAACTGAACTGACATCTATTAAGTAGATGAAGTTTGACTTTGGTTCTCCGCTTCTGTTTCTATATATTTTCTTTCTCTGAGGCTCCTTAGCACCTTCCTAAGGATTTTCGCCTTGATGTCCACTATCCATGGCTTCAAAGCTAATCTAAGCCTAAATAACATGACAAACTGATTTCCACGTGTCTATTAAACTAGATTATACTACCTAATTTGATGAACTGATTTCTAATAATTAATTTAGGATAATTTCCATAAAGAAAAGACAAGAAATTTTAGTTTCAGAGTTTCAGCCTTATAGAGATACCTAGAATAACAACAATATCATATTCTCATTGTGCTGTTAATATATTTATAAATACCAATGCAAGGTACTGTGTATTCAACCGTAAGAGGCTATAAAGATAAATAAGATGAGTAATTAACCTTATTTATAAGGGAGCTTATGAAGAAGAAAGATCAATACACAAGCAAATTTAACCAAAGTGGTGTTGGGCATGGGCCAAGCAGGGGCGGCGTGGGCATGAGAGCCAAGAGCGGGCTGAGCAGCCACTGATGCACTCCTGAGGTTCTGGGGGACAGCACTGCTTGAGGTCAGTAGGTTCCTGCAGCTGAACCCATCAAGATCTTTAAAGGAACCCCAGCCTCGGGCTTCCTAGGTAGGAAAGCTAGAGGAGGGCAATCCCAGCACTAACGGGAGATCCCCAAGGGAGAGCTGAACCCCAAGAAAGAAGAGCCAGGGCTCTGACATCCAGCCACCCTCATTACCTTGGAGGGCCTAGGGATGATTTTCCAAAAGAGCCGGGCTGCTAAGTCTCTTCCAGTCGTGTCCAACTCTCTGTGACCCCATAGATGGCAACCCACCAGGCTCCCCTGTCCCTGGGATTCTCCAGGCAAGAATACTGGAGTGGGTTGCCATTGCCTTCTCCAATGCGTGAAAGTGAAGTCGCTCAGTCCTGTCTGACTCCTAGCAGCCACATGGACTGCAACCTACCAGGGTCCTCCGTCCATGGGATTTTCCAGGCAAGAGAACTGGAATGGGGTGCCATTGCCTTCTCCAAAAGAGCCAGGCTGCTGCTGCTGCTGCTAAGTCACTTCAGTCGTGTCTGACTCTGTGCGACCCCATAGATGGCAGCCCACCAGGCTCCCCCGTCCCTGGATTCTCCAGGCAAGAACACTGGAGTGGGTTGCCATTGCCTTCTCCAATGTATGAAAGTGAAAAGTGAAAGTGAAGTCGCTCAGTCGTGTCCAACTCTTTGAGACCCCATGGACTGCAGCCTACCAGGCTCCTCCATCCATGGGATTTTCCAGGCAATAGTACTGGAGTGGGTTGCCATTGCCTTCTCCAAAAAGAGCAGGGAGATTTCCTTAAATACTGACACTACTTTTTAGAGACAAGAGAGAGGTTACTGTCCCATTGTACCAGGTACAAAGACTTTTAAATGAGTTTTATATTTGGGGCTTAAGCCAGTAGCAATGAATACTGGTAACATCAGTTCAGGTTGGAGGAAAGACATTGCCTTGCCAAAGCAACAAAGAGATAACAACTCTCACATTGGATCAGACCCAACAGAGATAAGCCCCTTTAATCACCTCTTGAGTCATTGCCAGCACTGGAATCTTAAACCAAAAAGACAGGTCACAAAACTTCTACAAGAGCCAAATGAGTCCCCATCTCCTGGACCCTCCCCTCTTTGTTTTGACTTCTATGACAAGATCAAGTTTTTCACACTCTCTTGGTTACAGCAGTCTTCCTTGTCTCCAGCAAACTCTGATGGCAATGGATCCTCTCTCAGCAGTCACTAGAATGATCCTTAAACACAATTACATCATGTCATTTCTATCAGCAAAGGTAGTTTTCTCCCACTGCCACTGAGGCTGGCTACAGTACTGAAAGCTTCCACCTACCTCCCCTCTCCTGAGTTATTTTTTTCATCCTTCTATAGTACACATACTCTCACTCCGACCAAGAAGCACACTTTAGAGTCCTCTGTAGGAACCTGCTGTTACTCTATCTGGGGTATTTACCCCCTGCTCCTGTTGTGGGATAGTCAATCAGTTGTGTACAACTTTTTACGACCCCATGGACTGTAGCCCACCAGGCTCCTCTGTCCATGGAATTCTCCAGGCAAGAATACTGGAGTGGGTTGCCATTTCCTACTCCAGGGGACCTTCCCAATCCAGGGACTGAAGTGGGGTCCCCCGCATTGCAGGCAGATGCTTTACCATCTAATCTACTAGGGAAGCCTCAACCCAGCTCCCAGACACTCTTCATCAATCCATGTCACTCAAAAGCAGGCTTTATGCTTCCTTTTCTAGGAAACCTCTAATAGCTGACCTTAACCATTCATATCTCAAGCTGACACCTTTAGAACTAACTTGTATTTATGGGATTTGCCTATTAATTTGCTTCAGTTCAGGTCAGTCGCTCAGTCATTTCTGCCTCTTTGCAACCCTATGGACTGCAGCACACCAGGCCTCCCTGTCCATCACCAACTCCTGGAGTTTACTCAAACTCATGTCCATTGAGTCCATGATGCCATCCAACCATCTCATCCTCTGTCATCCCCTTCTCCTCCTGCCTTCAATCTTTCCCAGCATCAGGGTCTTTTCAAGTGAGTCAGCTCTTCACATCAGGTGGCCAAAGTATTAGAGTTTCAGCTTCAGCATCAGTCCTTCCAATGAATATTCAGAACTGATTTCCTTTAGGATGGACTGGTTGGATCTCCTTGCAGTCCAACGGACTCTCAAGAGTCTTCTCCAACACCACAGTTCAAAAGCATTAATACTTCAGCACTCAGCTTTCTTTAGAGTCCAACTCTCACATCCATTCATGATTACTGGAGAGACCATAGCTTTGACTAGACTGACCTTTGTTGGCAAAGTAATTTCTCCACTCTTTAATATGCTGTCTAGGTTGGTCATAACTTTTCTTTTTGACTTATTCCATTCTAAATGTGTTTTGTTGTTTCACGTGTTGCATCCTAACTTTGCAAAGGGCTTTCAATTGCCTTAAAATCAGTCACTATATCTCCGGTCTTTGTTTTTGTTTTTGTGCTCTGTTCATCCCAATCTCCCCAATCTCTGAGACAGTACATTTTAGGCGATGGATTTCTATCAATTAGCAGATCATGAAATCAGATTTGTATGTCTCCTACCAACAACTTTTAAATGAAACAGAATAGGACTTTGGAGAACTGGATATATCAGAGTGTCTCTTCCATGGTGAGGGCAAGGATTTTTCTAAAACCCTTGTGTGTTTTTAGACCATGATACAAGATGTATTTCTTGCTAAATTGTGATCAGAAAACCTTGAGAAATATGGCCAGAGATTGACTACATATTTATCCTAAGCAAGACAGTTACCTTTTGCACATTTATTTGGCTCCCCCTAGCAGCTTCCTGGGCTCCTGTCTCATTTCTCTTTGACTTTTGATGTCACCCCTGTTGGCTCCGAGCACTCCCAGATTAGACTCTGCCTGCCCCTTGGATCACAGGATTACCCCTGCCTGCCCCTTGGATGACAGGATTACCCCTGCCTGTTGCCACCCATGTTGATCCCGCATGCCTTGGTCTCTACACTCCTCTGTCCCAAACTGTACTAAATCTAAACCTGTCTCAAGAAAAAGCCCAGAGATGATGATGGGAAAGCTTCTGATATAAATGCACACAGCTCGCTCTTTAAGGAAGGAGGGTCTAATGTCCTTTTTCCATGTTAAAGTGACCGAATTTATTATATAATGAAAATAAGATTAAAGAAATGAACATTTCTGGGAAGTACCTAAGAGTAAAACTCCAATTCATGGAGGAGTGCTTAAACCCATGATCTTAAAATAGCAACTTGGCCAAATTTTAAAAACAGAGCAGCATTAAGCGTTAATGAAAAATAAAAATAAAAACTCAGCATTAAGAAATTCTAATTACTAGTTATTATCTGAGGTGAGTTATAATAAAAAATACTATTTTAAAGATCAGTTAGAATGAAAATTACACTGCAATCATAGTTTTCCTTATTCCTGCCTCATACACAGAGATATAAACAGAAAATTAGAGTAAATATCCTTAAAATTTTTTCAAGCATCCCTAATACAAATGCTTTTGTTTTAAAAATGACCTAGTAGGGACTTTCCCTCCAGAATTATTTTGGTCAAAATATACAAATTGGGGGGAAATCTGTGGCTTTTTACATTGCCATGGTAATAATCTACACTTCCACACATTTGTACAGTCATTACTTTCCATTCATAGTTTGCTCTGAAGCCAAAAATGACTCTGTTGGTGCATCAGTTGCTCTCACAACATCTGGGAAATGATCATCATTTCCTTATTTCATTTGCTGCCATTTAGCCAATGTAGAGGAAACAACATATAAATGAGGTTTATTTTACAAAGGCAGCTATAATTTGATGATCAACTGCCAGAGAATCTTTTTACTACATAATATATGTGAAGTAATTACAAGCTGGGACAGAAATTCCCCAGAAAAAATTGAGGGATACCCTGTCTCCCCAGCAATTACAGGAATGGCCTTACAGTCTGGTATGCAAACCCTTAGACCTTGAAGAAGTGTGGAGGTGGTGGTGCAGTTGCTAAGTCATGTCCAGTTCTTGAGATCCCATGGACTATAGCCCACCATGCTCCTCTGTCCAAGAAATTTCCTAGGCAAGAATACTGGAGTGGGTTTCCACTTCCTTCTCCAGGGGATCTTCCCAACCCAGGGATTGAACCTAGGTGTCCTGCATTGCAGGAGTCTTTACCAACTGAGCACCAGGGAAGCCTGAAGAAAGTTTAGGAAAGAGCTACCAAGATATCTATGAAATTAGAAAATAAGTCTGCTAATGAAAAATGCTAACACAATTGAGGATACAATTTCTAAGATGAATAATAGTAAGAAGTGGGTGCTTCAGGGAGAAATCGGGTAGTTAAGGGGCTAAATTATTAACAACTAACCTCTGATGATGGGTTGAAGCTGTTCTCTGAGAGCTTCCTGGAGTTGAACTGGTCCATTAGCCACAGCTCTGTCCTGACTCAATTCTTCATCCAAAGAGAGCAGGGACTGTCTAGCACGTAGGACATGGCAAATACCCAATAAAGGTTTGTAACAGTTAGCTTTATCTTATATTCCCATTTTATTTTCCTTTCTTACCATTTTCTCATTTATATCTCCTTTCATAGGTTTCCTTTATGGAATCAGGAGAGTTACAAATAAATCCTACATAAAGATAAATTAAATGTTCTTGAAGAGTGAAATGTAAAATGAAGAATTCACATAGTACCATGTGAATGAGTGTCATAAAGACTTACAAACTGAGGTGCGATGGGCTTTCAGAGGGTCAAGAAGTCACATACGGACAGAGGAGCTCAGTGAGGTCTCATGGAAGAGGTGATTTTGAGATGGTTATAAGCACAGATAGGACTGTGATTCAGCAGCGAGGCTTCTGATGGATGAAGAGAGCCTAGCCTTCTAATTCATTTACCAAAATTTCAAATAAGTATTTACTGATTCTAAGAGAGAAGCTTAGGATACAAAATATAATAATTATAACCTGTAGTATAGACATAAGGAACAGTGAACCAGGAAATCTGTTTTTTCCTTTGGCCCTGAAAAGAATAGCGGGTGATGCCTGCTGAGAGAGGAAAGCAAATATATCAGGATTCAGGGTCAAGGATCTCCAAGCTACTATTTCAATTTTTTTAAAGGAGCTATCATGTCTATGATTCATTCTGAGGTTATTTCAAACTCATTTGGGTTGCTATAACAGATATCATAGACAGGGTGACTTCTAAACAACAGAAATTTAATTCTCCCAGTTCCAAAGGCTGGAAAGTCCAAGATCAAGCAGGAGGCTAGCAGATTCAGTCTGGTGAGGGTCCACTTTCTGGTACACAGAGGCCATGCTTTTGCTGTGTCCTCAGATAGTGGAATGAGAGAACTCTGGTCTCTCTATCCTCCTGTAAGGTCACTAATCCGATCCTTTTTAAAAAACTTTAATTAGTTAGTTAATTTTTGGCTGTGCTGGGTCTTCACTGCTGTGAGGGCTTTTCTCTAGTTGTGACGAGCTGACTGCCCTCCTGTTGCAGTGTGTGAGCTTCTCATTGCGGGGGCTTCTCTTGCTGCGGAGCACAGGCTCTAGGCGTGCGGGTTTCAGTAGTTTCACAGTATGGGCTCTAGAACGTGGGCTCAGTAGTTGTGGTGCACAGGCTCAGTTGCTCCGTGGCTTATAGAATCTTCCCAGGTCGGGGATGGAACCCATGTCTCCTGCACTGGCAGGCGGATTCTTTACCATTAGGGACCACCACCAGGGAAGCCCCTAATCTCATCATTGATGGCTCCACCTAATCACCTGTCAAAGCCCTCTAAATGTCATCACACTGGGGATTAGCTTTCAACATATGAATTCGGAGGTGGGGGACACAAACATTCAGTTTCCAGAAGCAATCAGAGTCAAAATTCATTACTTCCCAGTCTAACAAGTCCTACTCTTAGCCCAAAATAACCTACCAATCATTTCCTTAACATCTCATGCCCACCTCTACCTGCATGCTCTAGACTCACCTGAGAGTAATGTCCATCTCCAGAGTATCCTCAAAGGCTGCAGGAGACTAAGGTTCTCTTGTGGGAAGGGTCTCCTCAGCTTCATTTGTTGTTCGCTTGCTAAGTCATGTCTGACTCTTTGCGACCCCCATGAATTGCAGCATACCAGGCTCCTCTGTCCCCCTGCTATCTCCCGGAGTTTGCTCAAATTTGTATCCACTGAGTTGGTGATGCTATCTAACCATCTCATCCTCCACTGCCCCCTTCTCCTTTTGTCTTCAATCTTTCCCAGCATCAGGGTCTTTTCCAATAAGTTGGCTTCATAGCACTATCCAAATCCTTACATATCCCTCCTTCTCTTTAGGGACATCTATTACATGACTCTGATGAACTCAAGAGGGTGAAGTTTCAAGGACACCCAGAATCTTTTACATCTGGACCCAAAGAATGAAGGCTTGAAATAAACTGGTCAAAGACCATCCATTTGCCCCAGTAACTGTCATCCAGGAATAAGATCCTTTTCAAGAGAGATACCACCTGCCGCTTACCCATGAGTGTGCGGTTTTATCCCACGGCTTCCACAGACCATCAGCCAGGAATACCACTCAAGCCTAAATCTTTCATTTGCATCAAGAGGGCTGGAGGACTTTTACCACCACCATCACCTGTGGCTGGGATGCTTCACTGCTATTTTGCCTCTCAGGATCTCCTCTAGTTTCCCATGAGCACTAGAGCCCTGCCTTATGCAGACAGATCAGTTCACTGGAGCCCTAATTCTAACGTCCATAATGCTTAAATCTGACAATCCTATTTCTCAAGACTGAATCTTATTTCCAGGATCCCTTCCGGACATACATATGATTTGCAATATACCTCCGAATCCAAAAAGCCCTGCCTCCCAGCCTTGTCCTGCCTCTTGAGCAAGGAAACCTGAATTCTGATGCTGGACTTGATTAGACTAAAGTGATGTTTTCCAAACTTGCTGTCATAAAAAGTCATCAGGTGCACCCATGAAAAATACAGAATCCCAAGCCCTTCTCCTAGAGGTGATGGTTCAGGACATCTGAGGAGGGTTTGACAATCTGTTTTTAATAAGTACCCTAGATGATCCATCCCTAGGACTTTTTGCCACTTAGGGAAATAGTGAATTAGAGTTTGATATGCCTTCTGGTGGGCTTCTGCCTATGGGGTCACACAAAGTCAGACACGACTAAAGCAACTTAGCAGCAGCAGCAGCAGCATGCCTTCTTAGATCTGGCAATTTGGACTTTCAGCCCCTTTCTAAAGGAAAGGTCAGCCCTTTTGTCCCAATTAATTTCCCCTAGTTCAGGTCCCAGCCAGTTCTTAACCATCCCTTCTTTCTTCCACATTCCCAGCATGTCTTATAGACAGGGCACTCTAACCATGACACCTCTTTTACTCAGAAAGACCTCCTTGACCCACAGTTCTGACACTTGCCTTACAGAGAACCATCTCAACCTAAGAGTTCCTACCCCCAGCTGCTGAGAGCCTCTTGGATCTGTTCCCTTCGATAGTACTGTAGGTCCAGACGAGGATGGAATTCTCCACATTCCATGCACATGGTGGTTTTCTATCTCTGGGCCTTCCTGAAAGGGCACCAGCTCTTTATGCCCATTAGCTTCTTTTGGCCCTTGTTGGCAACTGCCTCTTTGGAGGACAGCCTACAATGTAAGCAAGCAGCCTATTATGATAATTCTTCCTCTTCAAAACAACATATAAATATGGCCTAAATCACACTTTCATACATATGCCTATATTCCCAAATATTTTCCTTGTTGTCTAATGCATACAAAATTTGTCTGTAAAAATTAACCATAAATGCACTTATTTAACATCTTTTTTAAGCTATTTTATGAACACAATAAATATATTAAAATTTTTCTTTCTGTTTATTATCTCTCCGAGAATAGAACCCATACCCTCAACTTCTTTCTTACTTAGCCTTCACAGCGCTAGAATGCACAGATATACAGTCAGCAACCAACAACTGATTACAACATTCATTAATAAAATAAATGAGGGACTTAAGTTATATCACAACTGAGTGATAGTAAGAATTTGTTATAAATCACAAAGACTAGAATGCTTGAAAATCATCTATTAGAGGAATTTAATATACCATCCATGAATGTCAAGAAAAAAGAAAGGTCTGGATATGTAGCTCTTTGAGTCATGCTAGACATCCAAGGAGGTCAAATATAATATATTTGATAAGTGGAAAATAAAATCAATAAAAATGACAAAACCCTAACTTCCCCCTCCTTCCTGAAAATAATGAATGTGAACACTGGTGGAAATCTAGAAAGAGGGGCTCTGCATATGTACACTGGCATGGATCTAATGTGGAAGTAGTTGGTTGATTTAGGGCTGGCAAAGCTGAGGAATACAGGAAAGAGTTCCACTGTCCAGGAATTCAGCTCCTGGAGATTCCTCTTAAATATCATGATAGTCTTCTCCAAAATGCTTCATTTAAAATAAATTACATTCTGAAAAACAGAAATCGTTTAACAGGAAAGCGATGGGGCTGGTATGAGTAAATGAGGGAACAGTCACTCACTAAGCAGTGGTAAAGAATTTCCTTGCCCTTGCAGGAGACAGAGGTCATCTCCCTGGGTCAGGAAGATTCCTCTTGAGTCATACTAGTAATCCAAGAAGAGAAGAAAATGGCCCTGGAGAAGAAAATGGCAACCCACTCCAGTATTCTTGCCTGGGAAATCCCATGGACAGAAGAGCCTGATGGGCTACCGTCTATGCGGTGGCAAAAGAGTTGGACATGACTTAGTGACTAAACAACAACAAGCACTCAGTACCTCCTAAGCTCTGTGCTTGGTGCTTCAGTCTGAACTGCAGCTTACACTTGAGAAAACTAAAGCTCCTGGAAGTAACATGTCCCAGGTCACCCAGTGGCAGTCACGATCCTAACCAAGGTCAGTCTGACCCCAGAGACAAAGTTCTTTCCCAACATCAACTGACCATATCAAGTCAACAAAAAAGCTATTGAGCATTTGTGTCGAGCACAGTTCTAGCATCGAGGCACGGCATGGAGCACAGATAAAACCTTGGCCTTCAAGGAACCTACATCCTAAGGATCCTTAAATCTTCATTCAGGATATTTAAGATATTTTTTAAATGTCTGGAGAGCCACTGAGAAAGGAATGACAAAGCTGAGTCCTAAATCAACAAGAACCCCATCCAGAGATATTTTGCAGTAATTTCTATAAGACTCACTAGAACCAGGGCACTTTTTTCTTTATGTCAAAAATCAGTGAAAAGTAGAGAAGATATACAGGCACAGAATGATATTAGAAAAGATCTAATTAATGTCTCATAAATGTTAATTTTATGATTCATCTGCAACTACTACTACTCCACAGAACCAAGCTGTATTATATATATGTAAATAGCAGGGTCCACTTTGGTAATTATTTGTGTCATATTTAATAAAAAGAAGTCATATTCTCCACTCTGCACAGACACCCCATGTAGCTGCAGTTTTAATTCTTATTGTGGCCTCCCTTGACCCCCAAACATCCAAAGGCTTTGGAGAAGAGTTTACAGTAGCCAAAACTATAAACGAAATTGAACTTTAGCAAGCCATTTCCAAGAATCTCCAAAGTCTGTTTAAATAATTGAGCAATGTAGGATCATTCTTGAATATCAAACAGATCTTCTTCATCTATTTTTGTTTTAAAAATAGACTGAAAATTGACTCAGGATTACTGTCTTGAAATTTGGTATCATAGTGATCTAAAGATTCAGGGTAAGCATCAACCTTAATTTTGGAAAAATTTACTTTGATCCCTGTAGTGCCAAGAGATCTTGCCTTGGAATGAGAAAATTAGCAATGTTGAGTATGATCTTATATTGCCAAGGCCAATATTACAGAAAATATTACCATCTTATTCTCGCTTATTCTAGTCCCTTCCCAAATACCTCCTGAAGAACACTCCTAAAAGTGAGCCATCTAGGGATTTCAGGGCAACTGGAGGTAACTTTATTCATTTGTAGCTTTTTTTTTCAATCTAAACACATTCTTGCTATGCAAAGGAATGATTCAGAGGTTTAAATGCTGAGGCTCTTACCCTTTATAAACTACAAAAAAAAAAAGAAAGAAAGAAAGAAATTCTCTTCTCTGCCTCACCTACACCCACTGGTCAAGATTCTTCCAATACTCCATCCTCTCTTCAGAAATACACAGAAATGCACACAGATGAGGGACCAAATTCATAACTATAAATGGAAAGTATTGAGGGAAGAAGAAACCATCACTAAAAGCAAACATTATCTAGGAAACCGTTACTGGAAAATTGCTACAGATTATTACAAACCTTCCTTTTTTCCTAAAACATTTATATCACTTCCATAGGTGCTCAAAGAATTTATACTTGGCATTAAAAATAAAAAGAAACCATTCATATGTCTATTTCTTTCCAGTGATTTTTAAAAAATAAACTTTACCTTTGAAATAGCCTAAGGCTCACAAGAAATTATAAAAATAGTTCCTAATGACCCTTCACCCAGCTTCCCCCAATAATAACATGTTACACAGACTTGGCTCATTGTCAAAGCCAAGACATTGATGCTTTTCAATATTATTAACTCAGGTATAGTATTTATACAGATCTCACAAGTTTTACACACATTTTTTCTTTTTCTGGTCTGTTGTTACATGAAGTTTTACAAGGGTAGACTCAAATAACCAACACTTTAATCAGGATACAGAGCTGTTCTGTCACTGTTGGTACGGGGAGGGAGGAGGTGGGGGGGTTCAGGATGGGGAACATGTGTATACCTGTGGCAGATTCATGTTGATGTATGGCAAAACCAATACAATAGTGTAAAGTAATTAACCTCCAATTAAAATAAATAAATTTATATTTAAAAAAAGAAAGAAATTTCCTAGTGTTATTACTTAATTGTCATACCCTTCTCCCAACACTGTTCCCCCAACCACCTATCTATTCCTCATTGCTATAACTTTGTCATTCGGAAGCTGTTAAATAATCATATAGTAAATAAGCTTTTGAGATTGGCTTTTTGTGTTTGCCCTTAAGATCCAACCTTTACATTGATTTTTTTTCCCTTGGCCATGCCGTGTGGCATGTAGAACCCTCGTTTCCTCACTCAGGGATGGAACCCTTTTCTTGGAAACACAGAATCTTAACCACTGGACTGCCAGGTAAGTCTCTACATTGATTTTTAAAGTTCACTTTAGCAAAATTTAAAATAAAACCAAATGATCACTGTATGATCAAAACTTATTTGTTTTCCACCTTCACTATTTAGGGAAAAAAAAGCACTCAGAATAACTAGTGTTTCATTGTATTCCCATTTTTTTAAAAGAGAATGATTGCATATGCAATTTGGAATGAGCTGCAGAGCTGCTAATGGAGGAGATTAAGAAGACGCGGCTTTGGCAAGTTGAAGCATATTATTTTGGCCTCCAAAAAACTATGATGACATTGGGGTCACTGAGACCACAAGAATTTTAGCTTATTGCTCAAATAGTTGTTACTATTTGTGGAAAGCAGACTAAAGTTTTGAAGATAAAATTTGCAATAAGAATGAGTTTAACAGAACCCTGAACTTGATCAAATGCCAATTATTACAATACTTCTGCATCTGTAATTAGGAATAGCATCTAGGAAAAGGATCTGGTTTTCACAACCATATCTACCATTAATAAAGGAGCACACTTGCAAAGAGTCTATTAAAATATGTTTATTACTCCTTTCAGAATTTTAAATGCTTGGATTTTAAGCCTTTAATGTAAAATCTGCATGAAGCTAAATTTTAATAAGTTGAGTCAATTCTTCATGGCACAAAAAGCATTTGTGGAGAATAAAAATAATTCAGATAAATGGACTTAAAGGACACTTCATAGCATGAAAATTACTTCAGAAATATGGTAGAAAGTTATACCCTGCTGCTGCTAAGTCGCTTCAGTCGTGTCCGACTCTGTGCGACCCCACAGATGCCAGCCCACCAGGCTCCACCGTCCCTGGGATTCTTCAAGCAAGAACACTGGAGGGGGTTCCTTCTCCAATGCATGAAAGTGAAAAGTGAAAGTGAAGTCGCTCTGTAAGTGTCCGACTCTTCCGTGACCCCGTGGACTACAGCCTACCAGGCTCCTCCGTCCACAGGATTTTCCAGGCAAGAGTACTAGAGTGGGTTGCCATTGCCTTCTCCGGTAAACAGGACTGGATTAATACAATTTTGACTGGACGCAGCCTGCAGTTTGGGAATTTATTCACCTAGTGATTTTCTCTTGGGAAATTAAAGTTATCATTGGTCAATTTGACTTCTCATTTCTGAGTGGCAATTGATTTGGTGCCATTATTTATTTACTTATTTATTTATCCTTTTTGGCTGCACCACATGACATGCAGGATCTTAGTTCCCTGACCAAGGACTGAACCCACGCTCCCAGCAGTGGAAGCACGGAGTCTCAACCACTGGACTGCCAGCAAAGTCCCATGGTGCCATTACTCAGGACAGGTTCTGCAGAGTCACCTAGGACTAACTCTAAAATCAGGGACGTAGGCATGAAGGATTTAATCCGTGAAGACAGTCTGTACCCGACCTCCCAGTGGCATCAAAGCTGACAAAATGTCACTGTGGAAAGCTGCCGGAGCACCAGAACTGTCCTGGGTCACTATCCAGGGGGAGTGACTTTTC
Organism: Oryx dammah; assembly: GCF_014754425.2. Classification (NCBI taxonomy): domain Eukaryota; kingdom Metazoa; phylum Chordata; class Mammalia; order Artiodactyla; family Bovidae; genus Oryx; species Oryx dammah. Next base: position 70,562,446 of record NW_024070187.1, read on the forward strand.
AAGCTGGGCATACTAGACGTTCTGGAATCTGATTCTTCGAAATCCCAGCTGCGCGGGGAGGACCGGGCGGAGGCAGAGTCCTGAGGTCTGGAACAGCCACTCCCAGGAGAGGGAGACTCGGTGGCACAGGTACTTGGGGCTGGGAGGCCTGGGCCGGGGGACAGCCGTAAACAGGCAGGGGCCCAGCTCGCATCCCCCCCCCCCAACCCCGGGAGCCCCCAGGCACCCACCTGGCTGAGCCCAGGGACAGAGGCAGACAGGTGCTGCTCTGGGCGGGTAAGGGCCGGGAGGCGCGGGGCTGTTAAGAAAGCATGCGAGGTGGCGGGCTCCACACCAGGAAGGTGGTGGAGCGGGGTGGGCGGCAGCCTCGGGGCCTGGATAAGGGGAGGGAGGAGCCTCAGGGGTCACCCGGACCTGCCCGGAGAGAGCAGCGGACCTGCCTTCCTCCGCACTCAGCTCCACGCCTGCGCGGACAGTGGAGTTGCTTTAAATATTCAGAAAAAGGAAGGCGCCTTTCTCCCTCTTCTAGTATTTTAAGCTATGTTTGCCTGCTGCAGCTCCACTGGTATGATGTGACAAGTGATCTACAGAAAGGAGCTGAGGACACAGACACAGAGGCAGAGGTGGGGGGGGGGGGGCGAGGGAGGAAGGGAGGAAGGGCCCACGTGGAGAAATTTTTATAACTTTTCAGGGTCGTGGCCCTGGCCCCAGGAGTGCTTCTGATCTCTCCTGCTCTCTTCCTCCCTTACTGCTCTAGCCATCTGACCTCCTGGCTCCTCCTCCAACACATCAGCCAGGTTCCTGCCCCAGGGCCTTTGCACTTCCTTTTCCTCCGCCTCTAAGACTCTTCCCCCATATGGCTCACTTTCCTCTTTGGGCTCAAATATTACCTTCTCAGCGAGGCCTTCCTCAAGCCCTCTATCTGAAACTGCCATGACCTCTTTTCCTACTTTATTTTTTGATATAGCATTTCTCACCATCTGACATGCTAGTTACTTAATTCTGGCTCCTCCTCCTTCCCCACCACAACCACCAGGCGAGCAGGAGATCTGTTTATCTGCTTTGTTCACTCCTTCATTCCCAGTGCCTGGAACAGAGCCTGGCACCAAGGAGGGAGCCAGTAAATACTGACTGAATGAATGGGAGGAAGAGCGGAGGGGAAGAGGGAACCAGGGTCAGATTTAAACTAACCCTGGATCCTCAACAGTCTGAATGAAGGTGTGGGGTGAGTTCCAAAAGCAAGGAGCACATACTATCTGAGGCCTTCTCTTTTGCCCCTAAGAACTCCCAAAAAGGTTACCCTAGACAGAATTAGTCGCTCAGTAGTGCCGGACTCTTTGCGACCCCATGGACTACAGCCCACCAGGCTCCTCTGCCCATGAGATTTTCCAGGCAAGGATACAGGAGTGGGTTGCCATTTCCTTCTCCAGGGGATCTTCCCAACCCAGGGATTGAATCTGGGTCTCCTGCACTGCAGGCAGATTCTTTACTGACTGAGCTACAGACAGCATATTGCTTTAAATATTAGTTTGCAAAAAGCCTGGACCTAGAATCTCCAAGTGCCATAAAAGGGGTGCTCTACAACTGCCTCAGAATAAGAACAAGGGTGAGCCAAGTCACTACCTGTGCTTGGAGATGGATAAGCCCTGTAGTAGTTTCCTGTGGCCACTGTAACAAACCACCACAAACTCAGTGGCTTAAAACAAAACATTTATTCTCTTAGGATTCTGAAGGTCAAAAAACCAAAATTAGTTTCACTAGACCAAAATCAAGGCACTGGCGGGCCGCGCTTCCTCCAGAGCTTCTAGGGGAGCATTTGTTTCCAGGCCTTTTCTCGCTTACACAGCTGCATTCCAAGCATCCTTGGCCTCTTCCGCCATCCTCGGAGCCAGCAGCAGAGCACCCTGCTGCAGTAGTCACATGCCTTTTGTACCAGAGTTCCCTTTGCCTCCCTCTTCGAAGGACACTTGTGGTTGCACTTAGGGCCCACCAGGATAAGCCAGGATGTGTGTGCTGTGCGCTCAGTTGCTCAGTCGTGTCTGACTCTGCGCCCCTGTGGATGGTAGCCCACCAGACTGTCCATGGGATTCTCCAGGCAGGAATACTGGAGTGGGTTGCCATTTCCTTCTCCTGGGGGGGTCTTCCTTACCCAGGGATTGAACCAGCATCTCTTACATCTGCTGCATTGGCAGGCGGGTTCTCTACCACCTGGAAGGGAGGTAAGCCAGGATAATTGCCCCATCTCAAGATCCTTACCTGAAAAATCCATTTTGCCATATAAGGCAGCGCCCACAGGGCCCAGGGCTTATGGCCTGAATATCTCTTGGGGCCTTTACTCAGTCCACCACCAGGAAGGCAGGTGCCAACAATTATACCCAGGAGCTATTAAATTGTTTTCTAAATATATGTAAATGGGAATGCCCAGTTAACAACTATAGGAGCAGTCTCCAATGGGTATTCCAGGGCTTTCCATTCCCACAGGCTCCTATAACTACTTCTAACAGTGTATTTGGCCTTAAGCCTGAACCACCTGCTCTGAGGACACAACTCTGAGCTCTTCACTCAGTCTTCCCTTGATCACCTCCCCTCCCCTTTCAAACTATTACAACCTTGGCTATGCTGCCTGGGGCTAGGTAGATTCCTGCCTTGAAGGGATCCAGGTTTTATGAGGGTACAACACCCCAGGGGGTCCTTTTGCAGACCCTCCAGCTGTACTACCAGAGGCCAGCAGTCTGTCAGGACATACATTCCATCAGATTCAAGTCTAACCTAAAAATCACCTTTCTGCACATGTCCAAGTGTCTAACAGATGCTATGCACAGTGCAGCTGAACGGCTCTCTTCCCAAGCATCAGGCCCAGTGATATGGAAGAGGTCTTCACATGGGGTAACTAGTTAGGGGGTAACCCAGCAGGGAGAATGAAGATCCCATGGGGGGAAGGGGAGAGAAGGATGTACCTGGAGAGTATGGTGTTGGGAACAGTGGCTATTCCAGAAGGCGGGTAGACAACTGGCCATGGAGAGGTACAACAAACCCCATCAGGTAGGTGGTCTTCCCAGCAGAACAGATCAGGAGGCACCGAGGAGCTGGAAGTGGCAAAAGGATGGAGATCCAGCCAGACCAGCATCAGGAAAGTCTGGAAGCAGACTATCGAGGCAGGAGAAGACTTAGAGGAACACAGAATTGTCCTTGTCATTGGCTCTGGAGTACAAATTTTGAGTTGGAGCACAGGTATAAGGTAAGGAAGGGAAAGGAAAGGCCAATGAAATTGACAGGCAGCCTACTAACTAGGTGCTTTGATCTCATTTAATCCCCACAATAACCATGCAAACTAGGAATTACTGTCCCCATTACATAGGAGAGAAAACTGAGGTTCAAAGGGGCTATCTAGTTTTTCCATCACAACACAGGTAACATGTGGGGTATCAGAATTTGAACTCAAGACAGTCTGACCCCAAAGATATTGTTGCTATATTCACATTGTCATTTGTCATCTTTATTGTATTAATGCCAACTTTTGAGAACACAGCCCCCCAAATGCATAGTTCTTCTCACATCATTTGTTTTTCTCCTCCTTAAACTGTATTATACCATAAATTAGAGGCTTTTAAGGGCTTCTCAGGGGCTCAGAGAACAAACTTCTGCCAATGCAGAAGATGCAAGTTTGATCCCTCGGTCAGGAAGATCCCCTGGAGAAGGAAATAACAGCTCACTCCAGTATTGTTGCCTGGGAAATCCCATGGACAGAGGTGCCTGAAAGGGAGGGGGTAACAAAAGAATAGGATACAACTTAGCTACTAAATGACAACAAAGAGACTTTTAAAAATAGCATGAATTCACTTCCAGTGGCTCTGGGAGGGGAATAGAGTCAGACCTACCTAGATATGGTATTTGGAGGCAGCGGAGAGCTGGATGAACAAGCTAGACCTTAGCTTCTGAAGGGTCCTCAGGAGATAGAGGAATACCAAAAGCAGAGACCAAAACATGAAGAATGGAGCTGGGGTGTGTCTGGTGAGCCCAGGCTGATTGCAGAAAACTAGATTCCTCCAGTGAACTTTTCTCAGCATTCCACAGGCACACTGTGGAGTCAAGTGGCTCTAACAGGTGGCTGGCTTCAGCCCTAAGAAACTGGGAGGAGGATATGTAAGTTTATTGATGGGGGGGGCACACATATCCATTGTAATTCTCTTGACTTTTTAAAAATTTATACTTTATGAAGTATTTTTAAGATTGCTGAAAATAATGGAATTTAAATGGATTTCTAATTTCCCTTCTAAATTTCATCCTTTCAATAAAAATAGCTCATGTATTTATATAATATAAATATTTTCAAATAAAGAGTAATCAGAGAAGTATCCTTTCCAGTTTTGATCACTGTCACCAGTGGAAAGCCCAGGTAATGTAATTTTTTAAATGAAGGATGAAAGTTTATTTGGTATTTTAGAGCACCACCTGGTGGATTAGTTAATAATAATGGCCCAGAACGAAAAAGAATCAAAATGGCTCTGAAACACTTGGTGATGGAATCCTGTGAGGTTCATCCCTTCCCTTTGGCTCTCATTCCTTTCCTCTCTCCTCCTCTCCCTCTCTCACTTCCTATCCAATCTCTTCTGCCTCTGTTTACACTATAAGCTTGTCTCACCCCATCAGTACTGCTGAGTCCTCAAAGTGGCTAAGGAGGAGCTTGCTCACTTATCAGTTCAGTTCAGTCACTCAGTCGAGTCCAACTCTTTGTGACCCCATGGACCGCAGCACACCAGGCTTCCCTGTTCATCACCAACTCCCAGAGCCTACTCAAACTCATGTCCATCGAGTCGGTGATGCCATCCAACCATCTCATCCTCTGCCATCCCCTTCTCCCACTTTCAATCTTTCCCAGCATCAGGGTCTTTTCAAATGAGTCAGTTCTTTGCATCAGGTAGCCAAAGTATTGGAGTTTCAGCTTCAGCATCAGTCCTTCCAGTGAATATTCAGGACTGATTTCCTTTAGGATGGACTGGTTGGATCTCCTTGCAGTCTAAGGGACTCTCAAGAGTCTTCTCCAATACCACAGTTCAAAAGCATCAATTCTTCAGCACTCAGCTTTATAGTCCAACTTTCACATCTGTACATGACTACTGGAAAAACCATAGCTTTGACTAGCTGGACCTTTATTGGCAATGACTCTGCTTTTTTATATGCTGTCTAGGTTGGTCATCTCCAGTACTCTTGCCTGGAAAATCCCATGGATGGAGGAGCCTGGTAGGCTGCAGTCCATGGGGTCGCTAAGAGTCGGACACGACTGAGCAACTTCACTGTCCCTTTTCACTTTCATGCATTGGAGAAGGAAATGGCAACCCGCTCCAGTGTTCTTGCCTGGAGAATCCCAGGGACAGGCGGAGCCTGGTGGGCTGCCATCTATGGGGTCACACAGAGTCGGACACAACTGACATGACTTAGCAGCAGCAGCAGCAGCAGGTTGGTCATAGCTTTTCTTCCAAGGATCAAGTGTCTCTTCTAATTTCATGGCTGTATTCACCATCTGCAGTGATTTTGGAGCCCAAGAAAATAAAGTCTGTCATTGTTTCCATTGTTTCCCCATCAATTTGCCATGAAATGATGGGACCGGATGCCATGATCTTAGTTTTCTGAATGTTGAGTTTTAAGCCAACTTTTTCATTCTCCTTTTTCATCAAGAGGCTCTTTAGTTCTTCTTCACTTTGCCATAAGGGTGGTGCCATCTGCATATCTGAGGTTATTGATATTTCTCCCGGCAATCTGGATTCCAGCTTGTGCTTCATCCAGCCTGGCATTTCACATGGTATACTCTGCATAGAAGTTAAATAAGCAGGGTGACAATATGCAACCCTGATGTACTCCTTTCCTGATTTGGAACCAGTCTGTTGTTCCATGTCCAGTTCTAACTGTTGCTTCTTGACCTGTATACAGATTTCTCAGGAGGCAGGTCAGGTGGTCTGGTATTCCCATCCCTTTAAGAGTTTTCCACAGTTTGTTGTGATCCACAAAGTCAAAGGCTTTGGTGTCATCAATAAAGCAGCAGTAGACATTTTTCTGGAACTCTCTTGCTTTTTCAATGATCCAACGGACGTTGGCAATTTGATCTCTGGTTCCTCTGTCTTTTCTAAATCCTTATGCCTGATTTCAAAAAATCTGATTAGTTTCTAAATTTCAAGTAGAAAGGCAAATATACTTCAAGTTGCAAAATTCAGCTTCTTCCAGAGATTGAATCTTTCTGCTCAGGGACAGGTTTGTACCTTCCAAAGAGGAGTTTTTATTTGTCTGTTTTACATAGAAATCAGGCTTCCCTGGTAGCTCAGATGGTAAAGCATCTGCCTACAGTGCAGGAGACCCTGGTTCGATCTCTGGTCAGGAAAATCCCTTGGAGAAGGAAATGGCAACCCACTCTAGTATTCTTGCCTAGAATATCCCATGGACTGAGAAGCCTGGTAAGCTACAGTCCATGGGGTCACAAAGAGTCAGACATGACTGAGCTATTTCACTTTCACACAGAAATAATCACTCTGTTAGAACTCCTTGTTCGTATTTTGTTTGTAAATAATGACTAAAGTTGACTAACTTATAGTGTTTTAGCTAGTTGTCCTGATTAAATTCCCACTGACTTTTGAGAAAGAGAAGGCCGGTTTGGAGTAAGTGTCTTGAACATCCCTGATCTCAAATGACCCACAAGTAATATGAATGAATAGGAGAAATGAATAGGAGAGGACGGGCAAAGACATTGGGAGTGTGGAGAATGGGGACCTAGAGACCTCATGACTTGTTCACATACATTAACCCAATCTAGCCAGCTCTTCCAGGAAGGGAAGCCAAAAAACTCGATTTTTATGAGAGATCTTTCTGTGTTTAAATGTTAGCAAATTTTCCCAAAAATGTCTGCAGTCCAGAAGTGGCCCATAGGCCAACCTCTGGTTTGAAGCTTTGGGATTTTGGACTTCATTCACTTCATGATAGAATATGAGTAAGTAAGCAGTCGACAGCTGAAACCCAGTCTCTGAACAGATCACTTTTCCCATGTCTAAGGACCTCTGCTGCTGTTGCTAAGTCACTTCAGTCATGTCCGACTCTGTGCAACCCCATAGACGGCAGCCCACCAGGTTCCCCCATCCCTGGGATTCTCCAGGCAAGAACACCAGAGTGGGTTGCCATTTCCTTCTCCAATGCATGAAAGTGAAAAGTGAAAGTGAAGTCGCTCAGTCGTGTCCAAGTCTCAGCGACCCCATGGACTGCAGCCCACCAGGCTCCTCCGTCCATGGGATTTTCCAGGCAAGAGTACTGGAGCGGGGAGCCATTGCCTTCTCCGCTAAGGACCTCGACCACCACTCAATCAGCAAGTCTGTATCATTTCCCCCTTTTTCTGAACAAAGTCTTATTACATGATCCTGGAGAATTAAGATGTCCTGGCATTAACCTTTTTTATCCCTGTGACTATCCATGTGCCTTGAGACAATCCAGGGTTCAGATTTTGGCCCCAACTAGAAACAACTGAGCAGAGCTGGAAAAAGTAGCTGTGGTGCTAATAAGCTTGAAGTTTACATTGCATTTCCAAAAAAAAAATTAATATGCAAGTTTTAAAATATATTTAAGCTAAAAATAACTTAATCCAAATTTGGGCCATCTTACTCTCCAACAAAGCTTTCTCATCCACACACTTTACTGTGGCAACCACAGGCAACCAATCACTAATTAATTCAGGAAAAATGATGACATTATTTACCCATTTTAAAGGGAAAATATTAGCTTCCTTCCTCAGAGTTTTCTGGGGAGCAGTGAGGGGTTTTTACTGTTTGTTTTGATATGGACATAATTAACAGAGGACCCAATCACGATGCTTTAAAAACCAGTATCATGGCAAAAAAGACTTGAAGGATGTCAGTCTTCCTGGGCTACCGTGACAAATACCATAGACAGTGTGACATAAACAACAGAAATTCATTTCTTCATAGTTCTGGAGGTTAAATCCAAGATGCAGATGCAGGCTAATTTGGTTCCTGAGGAAACAGTGACAGACCTTATTTTGGAGGGCTCCAAAATCACTGCAGATGGTGACTGCAGCCATGAAATTAAAAGACGTTTGCTCCTTGGAAGAAAAGTTATGACCAACCTAGACAGCATATTAAAAAGCAGAGACATTACTTTACCAACAAATGTCTGTCTAGTCAAAGCTATGGTTTTTCCAGTATTCATGCATGGATGTGAGAGTTGGACTATAAAGAAAGCTGAGCATCGAAGAATGGATGCTTTTGAACTGTGGTATTGGAGAAGACTCTTAAGAGTTTCTTGGACTGCAAGGAGATCCAACCAGTCAATCCTAAAGGAAATCAGTCCTGAATATTCATTGGAAGGACTGATGCTGAAGCTGAAACTCCAATACTTTGGCCACCTGATGCAAAGAACTGACTCATTTGAAAAGACCCTGATGCTGGGAATGATTGAAGGCAGGGGGAGAAGGGGAGGACAGAGGATGAGATGGTTGGATGGCATCACCAACTCGATGGACATGAGTTTGAGTAAACTCCAGGAGTTGGCAATGGACAGGAAGGCCTGGTGTGCTGCAGTCCATAGGGTCGCAAAAAGTCAGACACAACTGAGCTGAGGGCTCTCTTTCTGGCTTCCAGAGAACCACCTTCCTGCTGTGTCCTCACATGACCTCTTCTCATTGCATAAGTATGGAGAGATAGCCCTCTGGTGTCTTTGTTGTAAGACACGTCCTATTAGATTAGGGCCCTTATAATCTCATTTAACTTTACTTCTTAAGGAATCCCATCTCCAGTCACAGCCATGCTGGGAGTTAGGGCTTCAGCATATGAATTTGGGGAGGGAGAACTCAAACATTCAGTCTATAATAAAGGAGCTCCATTGTATTTCTTTATCATTTGCAGAATGCCTCTTGAGACCAAAATAGTTAAATCATCTCCATTTTTAAAATCATAGGTTCTAACGTTGGATTCTTTATTTTAGCCAGTTTTTTCAAATCCCTTTACCCTGACCTTCAATTTTTTCAAGCTCTAATAGGTATACTTGTGATTACCACTACATATTTCCTACGCTTTCATAATATTTCAACTGGATCTCTGAAACAACTCTTCCTTTATTGATAAATAATTTCCAAGTTTTAGCTTTCCCAAAGCTTCAAACAATATACTTTATCATTTACTTATAATATAACTTATAAAACAACAGGTATGACTTTTTTCAAAATCTGCTTCAGAACTCTAGGAAGTCTTCATTTTAAAATCCCTATCAGGAGCTTGGAAGTAACAGCATTCTGGATGCTCAGTTTTATCTTTGTTCTTTGGGAAATGAACATGACCAAACAAATCTGATTTTGAAGAATAGTAGACATATTTTCAGTTATTTATGATTTTTTAAAATAGAATCTCTTTAAATACTTCTTTGAAAAAATACTGCAAAATGCCTTCAGGTAGCAGACATTAGTCAATGGTCTTGCTTCTCCCACTTCCCCTCTGTAAGCCATGTCCATCCTACCTTCTGGCTATAGCTGATTAACAGACAGCTGACCCAAGGCTGGACTGTTTGTTTTTTTTTTTTTTTCCCCAGACCAGATTTTTTTCCCCACAGGAATTAGGAAGAAGGACAGAGAAAGCCTAAGGCAGTAAGATATGAATGCTGGATTTGAACAGACTTGTCAGCCAAGGGCACCATTGGAGGGCAATGCACTCAAGTGCAGGACAGCCAAGGAGGCAGCTCTGAGACAGCGAGAGGAATGAAGCAGGTACATGGAGCAAAGCAAAGATGAGTGGTCCCTGCAACCTAGGAAACTTTCTCCACAGTTCCCATTTCTCATCCTCCCAAGCCTCCACTATAGTTATGTGGAGTCAGTTCCTTACTGTCTTAAAATAGAGTGTATTCATAGAAAATCTGGGGAATAGTGAAGCCAAGCTGATGACTGCCACTGAAAAGACAGTTCCCAAGAGGAGGGGCCACGTGACGAAGAGCCAGGGTTGAACAGTCAGCAGAGGGAGGGGGGAACGATGATCAATCAAGAGCCTTAACTGTGGTTTCCACTGAAAAGAACAGGGGAAACAAAGTAGGTTTAGGATTGACTAGTTTGAATACTTTTAGCATCTCCAGGGCACAGGAGCTGTCCCCAGTTGTCTGGTACCTGGTCCTGATGTCACTAGGACAAGTGTGCAATGGCCCAGAGTATAAGAGCTTGATTAAGGAGATGGTTGGTGATGTGGACTCTAATTGGCTGGTTTGTATTGCAAAAGTGTGCCCCTGGAGAGAGGGCTCCTCCTGGGGGTTGGGGAGGGTAGAGGGTCAATGAGGGAGGCAGAGGGTGAAGGAAGGTGACTGAAGTATATTATTGGGTTATCCAGAACAAGGCATGTCCAGCATATGTATGCAAGCAGATATTAAAGCATCAAATTTACAGACACTAGAAGCAAGGTTAATACACATGTATCCAAACATACTTTAAAATAGGAACTCGTCCAAAGTTGTAGAGCTAATTAGAGGTAACACCAGCACTAAAAACCCAGTTCCTTGCTAACACGCCACATGCACTCTATTGTACCTCCACAAACCTCCCGCTGGTCTGGGGGCTCCAGTCTCTTCGTAAGATAATATGGCATATGCGTGTGCGCATGCAAAGTCACTTTCGTCATGTTCGACTATAGCCCACCAGGCTCCTCTGTCCACAGGATTCTCCAGGCAAGAATACTGGAGTGGGTTGCCATGCCCTCCTCCAGGAGATCTTCCTGACCCAGGGATTGAACCTGGGTCTCTTATGTCTCCTGCATTGGCAGGCGAGTTCTTTACCACTATTGTCCCCTGGGAAGCCCAATATGGCACATAGGACTCCATAATAACAAAAGCAAAACGCCTTGAAAAGCATTTTTTTATTTTCCTTGGAAGGGAATATATCTCTTTTGAAGCAAACTCCCAAGCTACAATAGTGCTATTCCATTCAAGTAATAACACAGAATTCACATGTACCCATAATATCAATAGTTATTCTTCATTTCACTGTCATTTAGAATTGACATTACATATCATGGTATGGTTGCTGCTGCTGCTGCTAAGTCACTTCAGTCGTGTCCGACTCTGTGCGACCTCATAGACAGCAGCCCTCTGGAACACTGGAGTGGGTTGCCATTTCCTTCTCCAATGTACGAAAGTGAAAAGTGAACGTAAAGTCGCTCAGTCGTGTCCGACTCTTAGCGACCCCATGGACTGCAGCCTACCAGGCTCTTCCGCCCATGGGATTTTCCAGGCAAGAGTACTGGAGTGGGGTGCCATTGCCTTCTCCGCATGGTATGGTTAATCTTTTGCAAAGATACATAGTAGTTTTCTTGTTTCTCAGATGCTATTAAGGTGGTGATCTGACTATGCCACTGTGAGGTCAATAGTCTTTACTAAAGACTGATAGGTGAAGCTTCTCTTGAAAGTATCCATTCGCCTTGATTCTCCCTACCTTGACTTCTGAATCTGATGTACTTAGACACATTTTGTTCCTTATGATCTACTCTCATTTTCCCATTTTATATATGAAAAAAACCTGAGGGTAAAAGGTATATTTACTTTCCTAAATATGTATTACTAAGAAGTGATAACCTTGGGACTCAGATCCAGGTCTGTGTGTCTTCAAGGCACATGTGTTTCTCAACACCCCCTGCTGCCTTCCACCACAGTAAACATCTGTTGGAGATTATTCCAAACTTCAAGTCGAAACTATCATATGAATTTGTTAATGAATCTTTTAAAACTGTAAGAACTATCTACAGAAAATGCCTACCTCAGGAAGTTCCATGTTTCTTGATATTGTTGTACTCTCTGTAGAAGAATACAATAAAAATCCTAAAAACAAAATTAGGAAGAATAAATCTTTCTCCTTCTCTCCACACATATACACTCCACATATACACATACACAAATTCACACACGTGCAAGACTACAAATACACAGATAAACACACACACACACACACACACACACATACAAAGCAGCCTTGTAGAGTCATCTGCTCTATTTTCCTCTAGCTAAGACACATGACTTGAATTTTTAAAAATCTCATACACCTCCCCTGGGGTGCAGATTTGTTTAAATAAAAAAGTTCATCATTTATTTCATGAATACATTTCAATGACAGTAATATTTTTAATGTATTTCCACTTTCACTTAAAAATAAATGCATGATGGTTTCAGATAGCCTTAATTTGTTAAAATAAGTCTTTAAAAATAAACCTTTCTGGAATTCTCTGGTGGTACAGTGGGCAGGAATACACCTGCCAATGCAGGGGACACAGGCTCGGTCCCTGATCTAGGAAGATCCCAGATGCCTCTAGAAACTAAAGCCTGTGCGCCACAACTACTGAGCATGAGCTCCAGCGCCCAGAGCCCAGAAACCTCAACTGCTGAGCCCACGTGCTGCAACTACCAGAGCCCGTTCGCTTAGAGCCTGTGCTTCGAGACAAGAGAAGCCACTGCAATAAGAAGCCTGTGCACTGCAATGGGAAGTAGCTTCTCACCACAACTAGAGAAAGCCTGTGTGTAGCAACAAAGACTCAGCACAATAAAAAATAAATGTTACTTAATTACAAAAAATGAAATAAACTTCCTCCTTCATTTTTAAATAGTATAATTTTTCCGTAGAAATTGTGGTGACATTATTAACTGCCTTCAAACAAGTTAATTTATGTCATAGATGATATTTTTCCATAAAGCACATAAAACTACATAAAAAGATAATGGAACTTAAATATATAAAATACTTTTAAATACAATAATCAGTTTTATCCTCTAGCACTAATATAAAAAAATATATAAAATTTGTACACTGATAGTAAAGAAATACACTATGTCGTATTTTCTGCACACTGGGATGTGTACATGCCAATCATAAACCAAACTCCAGCTAAAGACCGAAGTATAAGACATGGAGAAAAATAAAAAATCCAACAATAAATAAATAAGCATCTTTCTCTTCTGTTCAAACTGAAACCAAGATAGGATCGCTCCTCTGCTTGTTTCTAAGTATTTCAAACTTATTACTGATAGCAGCAGTTGCATTTCGTAACTGCTCACTAATTTCCAGAAACAACCTAAGACTTCCAGAGGTCAACTGTGTATCATTCAGGCTGGGCTAGGCTATTCTGCAGGATCGAAGAACGTAAAAAGTCACAGCAATTTAAAACCACCTTTATTTCTCAGTCACGTGCATATCCCTGGGCTTTACTTGCTCATTGATTGAATCACCAGGGAACCCAAGCCAACAGAGGCTTCATCCTAACAAAGACAGAGGCAGAGAAGAGGGAACAATGGCAGAACAATGGACTGGCTCTTAAAGCTTCTGCCCAGAGATGACACAGGACTTCCGCTCATAGGTTACTGGCCAAAGCAAGCCACATGACCTAGCCTGATAGCAATGGAGTGAGGATGAACAATCCTTCCGCAGAGAAATACATGGAGGGTAGGGAGGGGTGGAAGAGAGACTCAAGAGAGAGGGGATATATGTAAACATACAGCTGATTCGCTTTGCTGTACAGTGGAAACTAATACAACATTGTAAAGCAATTATATTCCAATTTAAAAATTTGGGGGGAAAAATACAGATTTCTGCAAGCTCTGCTGCTGCTAAGTCACTTCAGTCGTGTCCGACTCTGTGCGACCCCATAGACGGCCTCCCACCAGGCTCCCCCGTCCCTGGGATTCTCCAGGCAAGAACACTGGAGTGGGTTGCCAGTTCCTTCTCCAATGCATCAAACTGAAAAAGTGAACGTAAAGTCGCTCAGTCGTGTCCGACTCTTAGCGACCCCATGGACTGCAGCCTACCAGGCTTCTCCATCCATGGGATTTTCCAGGCAAGAGTACTGGAGTGGGGTGCCACTGCCTTCTCCTCTGAAGCTCTAAAAGTAGGACTATAGCTCATGAAATAGGCTATCTGTGTCATCTCATTTGATCCTGATAACAGCCCTTGGTGGTACATGAAAGTGGGACTATGCAGCAAAACACTTATCAGTGCGTACCGCTTCTGCTATTTTTGGTCTTCCACTTCAGCCAATCAGAGGGTACAAGGGGTGGGGCCAAGCCAGACCCAGGCCCCTTTCAAACTGCTCTCATACCCACCAGCTTCATCCATCCTCCTTCCTGCCGAGTCTTCCCAATTCCTTGTCCTCACTAATATTCCTGGGGACATAGGGGAGGTGAGTGACAGGACTTATCTCCCAGGTCTCAAACACCTCTCGAGGAAGCAAAAAGTGCAATGCCTTGAATCCCGGCTCCGTGGTCCCTTTCCTCCGTGCACCTGAAGTGCCTCCGGGGCCAATCCCCGCCCCCAACCTGTACTGTATATTGAGTCCTTCCGTCCTTGCAAACCCTGCTCCCCCAAGGTGACAGGACACCCCATACGCTAGGCAAATTAACACCGAGCTGACCACCAAGCATGCCGTGTAATGTGAATTTTAAAAAAGTTAGCTCACAAATGTTTGGAAAATGACATTTATTAAATATAGAAGTTCACAAAATCCAAGTCATCTCCACTCCTAGATTCTAAAGTTCTACTAAATTTACTTTTTCCTCATAGTGTTCTGCCTACTCTCCATTATTCTTACGGAACAAATGTAGAGCAAATTAATTTGTTTTTCATCTTTTGGCAGGTTTTACAGTATTAGAGGAAAATAAAAATGTTTTATTGATTTGATGGTGAATCTGAAAGGATTTCAGATCTATCTTCAAGTCAATGAAGGCTCTAAGGGTATAGATCATCAAAAATAAAATTTAAGGGCTAAACAATGAAGAGAAGGAATAGCTGTCATGTCACTGGAATTCTCTGGAAAACAAACTTCAGTGCTAAATCTATGTGTAAATTTATAGCATAGTGTAATGTGGTACAAACAGTCCCAGAATAGGAAGGAATTGGTTATGCTCAAGGAACAAGGACAAAGACCCCCTATGGCTAGAACACTGTGGGTGAGGAGGTTACCGATGCGAGATGTCAGAGGATGGCATGGTAAACTGAAATAGTAGACTCTCTCCCCTTCTCCCTCTCTCTCATGTGCACACCTGTGCACGTGCACACACACATATGTGTCCATGCCCTTTGCCATGCCACTTTGCAATTCCTCTCACAAAAGAGGAAGTATTTTCTCATCCCTGGACTTTGGGCTGTGACATTTTCTTTGGCCGATGTGACATTAGCAATTGGCACACAAGAACTGTGCTGAGATGCGCAGCCAGCCAGCCCCTGGCCACCCTGCAAGAATGTGGGCAAACCAGCAGTCATCAGCAGATTCAGGAGAATGAGAGTTGTTTTAAGCCAGAGATTTTATGGTGATTTGCTCTTCAGTATCATTGAGACAATAGCTGATGAATCCCGATCTCGTGGGACTCTATGCCAGAATGCAAGTGTTGGTTTTATTCCTGGGAGAGGTTTTCAAAGTCAGCGACATTATCTGATTAACAATGAAAATATCAAAAAACCACTGCAGCAATTCAGGCAAGAGAAGCCTTGGACTAAAGCAAGAAGATTAACAGAGAGAAGCAGGTGGAATCAAGAAACTTTGTGGTTTGGAGGAGCAGAGAAACAAAGTGGGAGTTGGGGGGCTGGGGAGATGTGAAGAGAAGGGAAGGGTCTGTTTGTTCAATGTGAAATTACTAGAGCATATACGTGTGCTGAGGAGAAGGGCTAAAGCAGACTCAGCCCATCCTACGCCCATCACTAAATTCACCCCTTTCGTCTGCGTAAGAACTCTGCAGAGTAGATTACATTAACACCTCATTTTATAAGTGGGGCAGCTGAGTCACAGAGAAAGCTATGTAATTTTCCTAAGCTCATACCCTGGAAGGTAGCAGGGATGAAATTTCATGAAGTCTGACTCTACCACTGGGGCCCAGTCCCCAAGGCATGAGAAGGGACATGAACTGTGAACAAAGTATACTACCCGCCACTCCAGTTCTAGAAGGGTCAAGTCATTAACCACTGCAGTTGCTGACCTACAAGGACACCATGATAAGGAATTCAGGATGAGGCATTCTGTGTTTTGGACATATGAACCCCTAGAAGGTTAAAATGTATATCTAAGGAAGAATTGCAATGACACCGCTGAAATGGCATTTTGCATTTCCCATACATAGAAAAGCACTAAATTAATTAAGTAAGCTATCTGGTATTTGTGGCTAGCAGTAACTTTCCACCAGGACGCATGCTTGACTACATGTATAGTTATAGGCATAAGTTGCTCAGCCGTGTCCAACTCTTTGCGACCCCATGGACTATAACCTACCAGGCTCCTCCGTCCATGGGATTTTCCAGGCAAGAATACTGGAGTGGGTTGCCATTTCCTTCCCAGGAGACCTTCCCAACCCAGGGATTGAACCCAGGTCTCCCGCATTGTAGGCAGACGCTTTACCATCTGAGCCACCTCCAGTCCAAAAAATTCTTATATATCCTGAGGGGCTCCTCCCCTAGCCCTTTGAAGCAGTTCTTCAGAGCTATCTAAGGACTGTCTCCTGGTATATAGCCTTAAGTTCCATAATAAAACTGAAACTCACAGCTCTGGCATTGTGCAATTTTTGTTTTTTTCAGTCTATAGAACCAGGACATAAGGGCAAGTTGGTATTCAATATGCTCAGGGTTGTCCAGCATAGAGAATATAGCCAGTAATAATATAATCACTTGGTACAGTGACAGGTGGTAGCTAGATTTATTGTGGTGATCATTTTGTAACATATAAAAATATTGAATTACTATATTGTATACTTGAAACTGGGCTTCTTAGGTGCCACTGCAGGAGGCGCAAGTGACATGGGTTTGATCCCTGGGAGAAGAGCATGACAACCCACCCCAGTATTCTTGCCTGGAGAGTCCCATGGACAGAGAAACCTGGTAGGCTACAGTCTATAGGGTCATACAGAGTCAGACAAGACTGAAGTGACTTATCACACACAGCACAGCACATACCTGAGACTAATATAAGATGGTAAACCAATTATAATTCAACTTAAAAATTTTAAATAAAAAAATACATTCAGGAGAGCTTCATCCACAGAAATAGAAGTGAAATAGAGACTGTGGTTACAGGTAGAGAGAAGGTGTTTGATGGAATCATGACAGAATGATGGGGGGGGGGGGTTCCTGCTTTATTATTTATTTTATTAAGCAGTATATAAGGCAAGATCATCCGATTAGTGCAAGTGGGGAGAAGAATTCAGGAGAGAGGAAAACAAGTGAAATAGTCATTTTAGGGAAGGGGGAAGCTAATACATCATGGAAATAAAGTAGAATTATGGTACACTGGCCAAGAATTTAAAGAGGATCTGGCTAACATGCTTGAGTGTTTTTTCTCCACATTAATTATTTAGTTTCAGGTTTAAGAGAGGGAGGGAAACAGGAGAGAGTACAGATATTTGCTGGGGAGTGATCACAGTGACAGAACAAAGAATCTAAGCTGGATATGGAGAGAATAAACAATAGGAGCAGAAAGCATGATAGTAAAAGAAAAACAAAGAGACAAAAAAGGTCAGTGGATTAAAGGTCTGAATGATCTAAAATGTGATGACTAGAAAAGGCAAGTTGGAAGCATAGAAGAAACTAGTCAAGAGATGAATGCCTGCAGGAAAGATTTTGGAGGGAGTCCAGTTATTAGTAACAGAAAGGTTAAAGTTAGGACTGTAGGAATGGCTGAAGGGTAGAGAACCAATTCAGGATCAAAGAAGCAAGGTACTAGATGCAAATCGCCTGGAACAATGCTAGGGACTAGTGATAAGAGACAATGAAACAGCATTGTGAGCAGTGAATAGGGAGGGCCTAGAGATCATAGGTAACAGCAACAGAGGTGAGCAGTAAAGTCTAAAGGCACAAAATTCAAAGGAGCTGAGTGTTTAAAGGAAGAAAAAAGAACTGTGGTCCAAAAGCTGCAATGGCATGCTAGGAGGACACTCACTCCAAGCTCCAGGGCCTATGGTATTTGCACTGTAACTATTACTAATAATAATAACATAATAATAAGAACAAGACAACATTGATAACGAGCTGCTTCCACAGGAGAGAGTGCAGTGAGGAGGTGTCCATAGGAAGCACCCAGGTTTAAATTAGGTCAGGCAGGTAGTGAGGGCATTCAGAGCAGCAGTTTGCCCTGATAGTCCATCAATTACAAATGGCACAGGCAAGAGTTTTGGGAGGTTGGAGAAGAGCACGAAATTGGGTCAGATGAATGGAGGTGGTGAGTGGTGGCAAAGGGCACAGACCCTGTGGAAGCCTTGGAGGGGTATGGCCTTCTGGTGGAATGTGAAGCATGATGGGATCAGTTCTAATGAGCCCTTGGAGAGGCTGGGTGTTCAGGTCAAACTGAACAACGTGGGGTCACTGGGGCAACAGTCCTCTCCTGCTGACCTTGGCAGTGTGGTGGCCTGTGCAGGAAGCCAGGGGGTGAGAGCCTCCTGCATCTGTCTATAGACAAGGAGGGGCTGACAGTGCAGGTACAACAGAGCAGAAAGAAAGAATCAGAAAAGTAATTAATCACAGTTCTGGTTCTATCATACAACAAAGACTAATTACATACCAGCTTAAGTAGGACAGTGATTAAAGGCATTATTTATTAGAAAGTATTGAATCAGTTTGGTTCTTGCTGTGAACTGTAAAACTACAAAATTCCAAACATACTTTTGAAATGAGCTTATGCTCTCAACCACACTGTAACACTAATGACTTGGCAAATGTATAATTAAAACACATAAATGATTTACTTAGAAGGAATAAGCACAAACGAGATCCTTTTGCAAAGTTCTTTCCTGCTGTGAACATAGATCAGAATCATCAGAACAAAATATTCAGACTTGATTCTGCTGAAAAATGCACTGTGACACCGGCAGGCAGTCAATGGTTACTAAAGACAGATAAATCTCATGATATATTACTTTGTTTCCAAATACAATATTTCATAATTCAAACATCCATGAATGGATGGCTAGTTGATAAAATTATAATTTTCTACAAAATATATCAAATATCTATTAAAAATAAGGTAATCTATATATACCAATAAAGGAGAAAAAAGGAAGATAATATCATATAGCATACAGAATACATGTGCTTTTAGAGAGAGACTGAAAGAGTGTACACATGAAAGAATTATATACGATAGATAATCTTTAGGTGTTACTTCTTGAGGATAGAAACACTGAATGTTCCATTTTGGAGTTTCTTCAGGGTTTATATCCTTTTTATAGCATCCAGCTCAGAGGAATGAGGGATAAATAAACAAGTACTATTTATCATGGCCAGCAAAGACTCTCAAGGATCAGTTAAAAGGTATTAACATTACTTGAATGAATCCTGCTTGTCCTTTAAGCTTGTCTGAAAACTCACTTCTGCACTGACTAGTGTATTTCCAAAGCTCCTTTATTTCCTGTTTTCAAGTAAAACTGCATTTTCAGCTGGGTGTCCTGTGTTCAAATGGTGGTCTGCAGAAGTGGTGACCTAGTGATCCTTGCAGAAATTTATCAGCATGAGTCAGTAATCAAAGAGGATCATTTCTTGACTGAAGAAGCAGTTCTTTTCTGGGTTAGCAAGGGTGCCCAGAAGAGGGAAGATAGAGAGATAGATGGAATAGGATGGAGTTTTCCCCTTTACTGCCCAAAGCTCTGGGCTGGACAGTGATGGAGCGAGGGTTTAATCATGAAACTGAAGGGCCTGGAGAAGATGCCCATCTCATCCCACAACAGACTGAAAAACCATAGTATAGAATTGGCTGTTACCCAGTCCAAGCTCACTCTGCCCATCACATGACAAGCCAGTGAGTTGAGGACGAGGTGCTGAGGCAAGGAATCCAACTTTACTTGGAAAGCCAACTGATTGAGAAGATGGCACACTAACGTCTCCAAATAACCATCTTGTCAGGGTCTGGATGCCAGGTCCTTTTATGGATCAGAGATAGGGAAGGGGGGAAAACAAAGAAAAAGTCCACTTAATCTTACAAGTATCTGCTAAAATGGCAAGCCTTAGGCGGGGGATGTGTTAATTTCTTCCTTCCTGCCATCTACATGAACAATAGACTGGTTACAAATTGGGAAAGGAATACAACAAGGCTATATATTGTCAGCCTGTTTATTTAACTTGTATGCAGAGTACATCAAGTGAAATGCCGGGCTGGAGGAAGCACAAGCTGGAATTAAGATTGCCAAGAGAAATATCAATAGCCTCAGATATGCAGATGACACCACCCTTATGGCAGAAAACAAGGAGGAACTAGAGAGCCTCTTGATGAAAGTGAAAGAGGAGAGTGAAAAAGCTGGCTTAAAGCTCAACATTCAAGAAACTAAGATCATGGCATTCGGTCCCATCATTTCATGGCAAATAGATGGGGAAACAATGGAAACAGTGACAGACTTTATTTTCTTGGGCTCTAAAATCACTGCAGATGGTGACTGTAGCCATAAAATTAAAAGACGCTTGCTCCTTGGAAGAAAAGCTATGACCAACCTAGACAACATATTAAAAAGCAGAGACATTATTTTGCCGACAAAGATCCATCTAGTCAAAGCTGTGGTTTTTCTAGTAGTCATGTATGGATGTGAGAGTTAGACCATGAAGAAAGCTGAGCACCAAAGAATTGATGCTTTCGAACTGTGGTGTTGGAGACTCTTGAAAGTCCCTTGGACTGCAAGGAGATCAAACCAGTCAATCCTAAAGGAAATCAGTCCTGAATATTCATTGGAATTACTGATGCCGAAAGCTGAAACTCTAATACTTTGGCCACCTGATGCAAAGAAATGACTCATTTGAAAAGACCCTGATGCTGGGAAAGACTGAAGGCAGGAGGAGAAGGGGGTGACAGAGAATGAGCTGTTTGGATGGCATCACTGACTTGATGGACATGAGTCTGAGCAAGCTCCAGGAGTTGGCGATGGACAGGGAAGCCTGGCAGGCTGCAGTCCATGGGGTTGCAAAGAGTTGCACACGATTGAGCAACTGAACAGAACTGAACTCATTTGCTAGAATGGCAAGCCTTAGGCAGGGGTGTGTATTAATTTCTTCCTTCCTGCCATCTACAGGTGGACAGGGTTCTGAACAATAGCACTTAAGCTTAACAGTCAGGCAGAGGGGCGAGATTCTCTGAGGCAGGCCGTTAAGTAGGATTATAATAACAAAAGCCACCAAAGAAAGAGACCTAGCATGCAGAGTGAAGTTCACTCTTCCCTCTTACAGCTCTGAGCCCAGAGACATTCCCAGGGAAGCAGAAGGAGCTTAGTGAGGAGGCAAGGGAAGAATTTGAGTAGTTAAGTTCATAGACACAGCAGATACCACCTTGGGAATGTGTGAAATACAGAGGCATATTTGAGGAGAAAAAACCATGGCCATAACCTGGCAAAAGCATTAATAGGACTACATTTGCAATCAAGGCCTGTATGGGGCTCACATATTAAACAGAGTATCAGGAGTTAGTCAGCCTGTCCAAGAGTCAAGGTCCATAGCTTCTTCTCTGATGGGGGTGGAGAGGGGAGTAGATTACATATTCTTTACTTCCAGGATTTCGGTCTCTTAAAAAGCTATGGTCTACAGGACTACGTTTGAATTTAGATCATAACTTCTTTAGCCTACTGCTGAAGACTGCCAAAATATGTGGTTTGTCTTTTTAAAATGAAGTTCCTCTGTGCTAATATCATAAAAATTCATGGAATCTTCAATTTATCTTTGAGTTCTGATCCAACTTTGTAATGATACATTTCTACTTGACATTGTGATAGAAACTGTCTTCTTTGAACACTTAATCAAACACTAATCACATAAAATTCACTTTTCAAAAGACTCCCATGAACTCAGAATCTCTGAAAATGTTACTTGATATTAAGTTAAATCACTGAGTATACCTAGATAAGAACAGCAGGGTTAAGAAAAAACAGTGAAGGCCCAATGGCATTTGCTACCAGTCTCCATTCAGGTATTGGGCTGTACTTTTAGCAAAGCTAAGTCTTTAAGAATGTGCCATTGGCTTTATTGGAAAAGACATAAATAATGGAGCTGGAGCCTGGAAAATGGCAAGCTGGCTCAACTTCTTGGAGCGTCATTCGTCAGATCCAGCTGCAAAAGCTAGAAGCTATAAAAAATGCATGCAGGATTTCTTTTTAAGCATTAACACACCACTACTTTAAATGTTGGTTCTGACTGAGAAATTCCTCTCTGCAGGTACTTTTTACCCCTGTAACCTCAGCAAGCTGCCAGGGCCTCAGGAGACTAAACAAATTGCTAACTTAAAAATTCATTATAGTATCTGCTCTCTTTCCAAGACATAAAATGTGCTTTATAATTTGCTCTTCTGAATCCCCAGGGACCTTAATCACCAAGGCCCCATGTGCTCATATGACGCCATCTCTCATCTATTATTAATATACTGGACAGTTCTTAAAATGCATCACACCCAAAAGTCCTAAAATGGGAAGTGAAAATGCCACTAGCCAGCACATTGATTTTTCCGAGGTAAGCAATATCTAAAGTGATGACAAAGATGATATTAACGCACTAGATTCCCAGGCAGAAAGCATAAAGGGTTAAACTCTATAGTCTGTATTTACTAACAGATGGCAAATGGATAATGAAGTCCAGGGTGTGAAGTCACTGTTAGAAGTTCATGAATGAAAGGAATTCAGTTCTGTTCAGCTAAGAAATATAAAGTTATCAGGAATAGAATATAAAAGTATGAAATGTAAGACAGCAATATTTGGAAAATATAAAGACATCTGGATATAGGCTCAGAATTAGGATGGATAAAGCACCTGGCTTCTTATCTTATCACATTTCAATGACTCATAAAAATGGCACATAAATTCAAGATGGTTATAATTCAAGTAGGCCCAGTCAAGACACTGCCGCTTAGAAAGGGCCCATATGTGAAAGAAGAAGACAAGCATTAGAGGAGGAAACTGACACAGCCTCAGGGTAAAATGGGATCCCCGAGAAAGTGATGGAAGTGTGAAAGATGAGTGTTACTGATCTTTTCAAAGTAAACCCTTGGGGTCTAGGTCATGATGAAGAACCAGACTTTCTTTCTCTGAAAACTTGGGTCTTAAATCCATTCAAAGCACTTCCTTAAAATTAGTTGATAGGCAAATATAGTAGAAATGAATTCAACGGACAAAGGAATAGAAAGTCATAACCAAAAAAACCACAAGAACTCTCATGGATTTTGTAAGGATAATGTTTCCATCCTAAAGAAGTACAGGACTTTCTTCAAATGCAGTCATAGATGGAGGCAGAGAACAATCTGATTAGAAAGAGGAACAAGAGAGTCCTAGAACTCTTGAGAGTTGGGCCAGCAATCATAACCTATTACAGATGAGATCAGAGTTACGCAAAGATAAGAGATGGAAAGGCTAAATTAAGAGTATGATCTGACTGTAGCTCTCAGTCTTGATGATGTTAGCATATGTGATGAGGGAATGTGTCACTCAGACCAGTAATCAACCTAGAAGCAGAAAGGAGGGTGCGGTAAGGACCCATCATCACTGGGCAGACACGGCTGGTGGGATCCAATCAGTTCCCTCTCCACATGCTCTTGGCTACGGGGTTTGGATTTATACTAGGCATCCCCTTGGTCTGGATAAAAGACCCCTCGAGATCACCTACATAACTTCAATTTTGTCTTCACTTCAATTTTGTATCCCTTTGACTATGAATTCAGCCCTTCAGTTACCCTGATGCAAGAAGGATTTATAAAATGATTAAAAAACAAACAATTTGTAGCTGGAAATGGATATTCTCCATCAAAATTAATAAATCAACATTTGGATTACCATTCTCTCATAACTTAACATGAGTCTGTTCTCTCCTCTCATGTCAAGAGGTCTTTCACGAGGCACTGGTGTATAAAGTTCCAGAACTACAGATCTAACATCAGAGCCAGGTGATAGGAATTTTGCCACCCTGCGGGGCATCTTGGCAGCCAGTCAGCTAGACCCCCTTCAGTGGTTCTACCTTCTCACGTTACAAAAAGAAAGAAAGAAAGAAACATGTACGAATACATGATCCGCTACTGCATTTAGTCCCAGATGATAGTGAATCAACTATACAAATCAACAGCTGGTACAAATCCACTACACTCTTCAAGAATAGACCCTACATCTATTTTGTTTGTTCTGGCCTCTAACATGGTGCCTGCCATACATGCCATGCTCCATCACTCGGTCGTGTCCAGTTCTTTGTGACCCCATGGACTGCTGCCCACCGGGCTCCTCTGTCCATGGAATTTCCCAGGCAAGAGCACTGGACTGGGTTGCCACTTCCTCCTCAGGGGACCTTCCTATCCCAGGGCTTGAGCCGCCTCCTTGCACCTCCTGCATCGGCAGGTGGGTTCTTTACCACTGAGCCACTCGACATGCATTAGGGACCTGAAAAGTGCCTTTGAATAAATAAAACTTTAAGAAAAGGAAATGTAAGGAAAAAAAGAGAAAGAATTCAGGTTCTTTCCGGAAGACGAAGCTGCTGGTGAGTCATGATGACTTTTCATATGACTACTAGGCCAAGGGGTTTCCACCCTTCTGAGTAGTTATTCATAAAAATTTTTGGAGGACAGAGAAAACTGAAAATAGATCAGTCATGTAACAGGACAAAATAATACAAGGGGGTGAAGATGCAAATTGTTCTTGCTTTAATATAAACACAGAATGAGATTATTTAAAAATAGCTTCCTATTTGTATACGCCATTCAGCTTGAAGAAAAGAGACATGTGAGGTGAAGTGAAAGTAGTTCAGCCGTGTCCGACTCTTTGCGACCCCATGAAATACATTCCATAGAATTCTCCAGGCTAGAATACTGGAGTGGGTAGCCTTTTCCTTCTCCAGGGGATCTTCCCAACTCAGGGATCAAACCAGGGTCTCCTGCATTGCAGGAGGATTCTATTATCAGCTGAGCCACAAGGGAAGCCCAGACATGTGAAAGTCCACTGTATTTGTCTATTAGTTGACTCAGGAATAAGTAGCCTACAGTGATCAGTTCAGTTCAGTTCATTTCATTCGCTCAGTCATGTCTGACTCTTTGCGACCCCATGAATCACAGCACACCAGGCCTCCCTATCCATCACCGACTCCCAGAGTTCACTCAGATTCACGTCCATCAAGTCAGTGATGCCATCCAGCCATCTCATCCTCTGTCGTCCCCTTCTCCTCCTGCCCCCAATCCCTCCCAGAAGTCTTTTCCAATGAGTCAACTCTTCGCATGAGGTGATCAGTTAGAGCCAAAAAATAAAATTGATAGAAAAATAGAATAACGACTTATAAAAAGGTGCATAAAAGAGCTATCCTTCTGTTGCTCTTATGTCATCTAAGGAAGCAGACAGATATAAACCATAGCTGATAATTCAGGATGCTCATACCTTTGTCATGGAGACCCAGCAGGACTTTGACACACACTCTGGACACTGTCTTGCCATATTATGCTGTGTTGAAATATTATGAACTTCCTAACATTGAAGCTATTCCGATGCTGTTAAAAGGTCAGAGTTTAAGGTCCAAGAAAAAGATCTATTAAAATATCTTTTTAAAGAGGACATTGTGCTAAGTGAAATAAGCCAGACACAAAACAACAGCTAATAACAATGATTCTACTTATATAAAGTACCTAGAATGGTCAAATTACAGAGACAGAAAGCAGACTAGCAGTTACAGGAGCCTGGGGAAAGAGAGATGGGGAATTCCTGTTTAGCGGGTACATAGTTTCATTTGGGGATGATGAAAAGGTTCTGCAATGATTTGTGGTGATAGTTACACAACAATGTGACTGTACTTAATGCCACTGAACTGTACACTTAAAAATAGTTAAAATGGTAAGTTTTGTGTTAAGTGTATCTTATAGTATAGTGTATAGTGAAGTCACTCAGTCATGTCCAACTCTTTGCGACCCCGAAGACTGTAGCCTACCAGGCTTCTCCATCCATGGGATTCTGCAGGCAAGAATACTGGAGTGGGTTACCATTTCTTTCTCCAGGGGATCTTCCCAACCCAGAGATCGAACTCAGGTCTCCTGCATTGGAGGCAGACACTTTAACCTCTGAGCCACCACCACAATTAAAATATCAAGTGAGGAATTAGTCACTCACTAGACTCAGAAAGCACAATTTGAATGGAGTGAAACTAGTAACCCAGACGATGCAACCTCTTCTTCCCACTCATGGGGCTGGGATACTGAAATGATATGAAAATTAATTTTCTATTAAGACCCTTGAGCAGACATAGTTAGAATGTCCCTCCCATCCTACATGTAAATGACTCTTAAGAACTTAATAGCCATCACTGTCATTTACTGACAATCTGCCCTGAGCCAACACTAATTGCTTTACACAAGGCATTTCTTTAGAATGTAATTTAAGACCCCTGTGTTCCAGCACCAGCTTAACTCTCCCATCCCACTCACGGTTCCCTCCTCTACATTTGGCCAACTGGGGACCATCCTGAAGCTTCAGCCTCAAGAATTCAGCTTCCTCTGATAACCCTCACAGGATCACAGCCTAAACCAGTGCTTCCCAAACCAGGCTCCACATAAGAATCACCAGAGGACTGAAAAATTACTGGTCCCCAAGCTACAGCCTAGAGATTTTGGTTTAACTGGTCAAAGGTGTGTCCAGGGTATTTTTTTTTTTTTAACTCTCCAGGGGATCCTAATCAACAGTCAAGGCAAAGATCCATTGACCTAAAATAAGTTACTTATTTTCCCTGAGTACCTGAGGCCCCTCATGCTTCACACCACAATATTGCACCTTGCTTTATCATAATCACATGTTAGCTGGGCCTTCCCTTTTGAATACAAGCTCTCTGAAAGCAAGCTCAGGTTCACCACTGTATTCATAAGCCTGGAACAGCACCTACCATATAGTAAGGACTCAATAACTACCCAGAGTTGCTTTCTGTAATTCATTTTGCACCCACTCTGAGTCTTATCATCCCCAATTTTAAAATGAGCCCTCTGAGGCTCAGAGAGGCTAAATCATTTTCCCAAAATCACACAGCAAGTGAATGGCAGAGCCAGGATTAGAACTTTGTTCTCTCTGATTGTAAAATTCTGTTCACTACACTAAAGCGATTTCAGATTCCTTAAATAATTTGCTCATATTAAACGAATTGGGTTTTAGTGAATTAGAAATAAAGACAAATCTGGAAACTATAAGAGTGCTGTGAGTAACTGGGTAAGATACTCAAAATCTAAAAATCACTAAGTTTCTTAAGGTTGTTGGAGATAAGCTTTCGCACAACCTGTGCCCTGGCTGCATAATCAGAAGCATGCCGCTGAAGAGGCCTCATGGCCATTCCTGGAATTTTCTGTTTCTCAATAATAGAACTCTCCTTTCTAGGACTCTAGTGCCAATAAATCTGAAATGGTTTTGATGTACTGACTTCCAAGCAAACAAATAATACTAGTAAAAGAAAATTGTGAGATTGTAATGTCCACTGCCACTTTCTTGGGCAGCCACATCAGATACTGCTGATAACCACCCATTCAATTTTAGGACTTTCAAGTTTCCTGTGGCTACCGAGTCTCCAGCACGGTATTTGTTTTCCCTCAAAGGCAAACACCACTGAGACAACCCCACTGCCTGGAGAGAACAGAGCTCCTGCATGGGACTAGATACACCTGCATGGATCTCTTTTCCCAAATACAAGGCAGTCACTGACTTCTGGAACACACTGACTTCCTGAGATGAGCTTCCATTGCTCAGGCCTCTCTGACTGCTCAGGAGAGGAGCTTGGCTTCCAAGTGTCAGATGGCCTAGGAGTGCCAATTGCTTATTGTTCAGTTCCCAGGGCCACCTCTAATTATGGAAAATTGGAAGTATATACAATAGTAAGTGAACATTTCGGCCTACAATTCAACCAGACAGTTGGCACAGAGTGTACAAGTCTGTGATTTAGATGGTGAGTCAGGCCACAAGCCTAGGTTTGTACAAATATTCTGGCATATTATGGGATGGATCACTGTATAGTAAATCTTGGCACAAACAAAAAGGCTTTTTAAATTATCTTGGAAATCAGGAGGTCTCACAACTATCTCTCCAAGCTTAAAGGGCAGTCTCTAAAACTTCATGAGAGGTCTGTATCTTTCACAGCATCACTTAATGGACATATCACAGTCATTAAGGACTCTGGGTGTGAATCCTACAGCTCAATAGCTCGGGCCCTGAAACAATTTCTTAATGATCTTTTAGCTTTTTTACCTTAATCTGTGAAAGGAAATAAGGATAGCAGCAAATAAAGTTATTATGAGAATTAAATGAATTAAATATTACTGCAAGTAACATACTTAACACAAATGTCTTCTGAATCTTGAGACATATCCCAGCACTGGGCTCTGAGTCCTCATACAAGCAAAAGAGTTTTGCAAAGTACATTAGTTTCCAGATTTGGAGATATCCCAGATCAGTTCATTAAAAAAAAAAAAAAGATTTGGCGATGGAAGAATATGATATATATAGCTGGCAACCTCTGGTTTTCTTGTGTATGTCATGTAAGAACATTAAAACAACTACCTAGGATTGTCAATATTATTTCATGAAATAAATGATACTTAAGCACAAAAGAGAAAGACAGAAAGAAGTCTAAAATAGAGAGTATCTCATTTTAAATTTTGAATCAATTCAGCCTTCTGAAAAACATACATTGTCCATATCTTTCTCATCTGCTCTCTGGCAGGTGAAGAACTATCAGAGAATATCAATAATGCATGACCTAGCATTTGAGCACCATTTGACAGCCTCCCCTGGCATCTCTCCGTGACCCCAGAGCATCAAGGACCCAAAAGCAGAACTGAGACTCCATCCTTCTTGTGGCTGGATCCCAGGAAGTTCTCAAAGTTAAGTCTCTTAAGATTCAAAAGACATGATCAGATGTAAAAAAGAAATACAGAAAGTCTGTGAGGCGTGGCCAGAATAGGAGCCCTAAATTTTTGTGGTTTTCACATAAGATGTTCATGGCACTCCCAAGTAAGGGCACATCACAACTTGAGATATGACACTGTGACACTTACTGTAAGGCTGTCAGTTCAGTCTTGAATCAAACTGATGACTATCACTTTAAAGAGAATAGAATACACTTAAAGAAGATATCAGATTAACACCAGGAGTATTATTAGATTTTCCCTATGCTAACACATTGGCAGCATTTTTCTGTTTTGTTTGGTAAAGAATTTGAGTTGCTTATAAATTTATGCTGAAACTCATAACTCACTTTCAGAGGTTAATGTGAGCTGCCCTACTTGCACAGGGAGTTGTATTTACCATACCTACTGTTCCTATGTTTCCATTAGAATGCAATTATCCTGCTTGGGAAAAAATAAAGGTCACTGGGTTAATGGAGCTTACCTTCCTTTTATAGTCCATAAATAATAAATCAGATATAATATTTAAAAAGAAAACCACATCCTTCATATCATTGTATTTCTGGTGCTTTTTTTCATAGGACCTTTGAGTACATGGCACTTACTATGGCCATAAGTCTTGCAGTCCATCAAGTTCCCACAGCACAGGTTCAGTACAAAGTACATGGCATGTGTCTATTAAATTGATATCCATCAATACTAAAACATCCACAAAATTTCCTATGACATTTTCAAATCAGATTA
This sequence comes from Oryx dammah, assembly GCF_014754425.2. Lineage (NCBI taxonomy): Eukaryota > Metazoa > Chordata > Mammalia > Artiodactyla > Bovidae > Oryx > Oryx dammah. The sequence continues at coordinate 70,592,025 of NW_024070187.1, forward strand.
TTGAATAGTCCACTCTGAATTCGAGGAGTGTATCACAGAATGATTTATCCCAGCAAACACACAGAAAACCTCGTGAGCTTGATCTAAGTATTGACAGAGAAACCCATTTAAAACATTTGAAACAAATACAGATTCAAGTGCTCTCCTTGCTTCCAGAATGACTCAGCAACAGATGTTGTAAGTAGCCAGTAACCAGTGCTTGTGACCATGCTAAGAGCAATAAGTGGCTTGAGGTAAGACTCTCCTGCCACTAGTTTCTCTAATGAAAAAATGAAAACTTTCCTGCCAGCTAAATAGCTAAATAGGGCTCTCAGCCCAAAGAACCTAATCAACGCTTTCACTTCAGACTTCCCAAGGGATCAACTAGGCATTGCGCCAGTACCTAGCACATCAAAATTTATAGGCAGATTAGGAATACATGGCCTAAACAGCTTCAGAAAGCCATTTGTCTTGAATTATATTTAAAAAAACAACAAAATTTAGAGCAGCTGCTGTTGGATCATCAACATCCTGAAACTAACAAGACGTCTCATGAGATTTATCCAAGAAATAATTTTAAAATAATATGGAAATGAGAATACACCCGAGCCTGCTGTAAGAACTGTTAAACACTTGTAAATCAATCACTTTCCAAAAATAATGAAAGTCTCTGCTTTCCGTTTGACACAGGCTTGTGTAACAAAATGCACTTCAACTGCCAACAAACAGAATCACACAGAACTCCTGCAGCAGCATCACAGCACATTTCTGTGAATACGCATTTTAGGTTCAGATTATAAACCCAGCAATGAACCAACCAACCACGTTCATTAATAACACAGCATTATAAGCACACTTTAAAAAAGCTAATTTGAAGAGCATGTATCTGTCAATAGCACGATTATTTGTTTTTATTATAATTAGTAACAACAAAATGGTAGTTGTTAACTACCATTTACTGAGTGCTATTCAGCTGGGCACTGATCTATTAGCTTTATGTGCATTATCTAATTTAATCCCTGAAAAAGCTTTATGGTCTATGATAGGTGACAGAATATCCCACCCCCAAATATGCCACTTTGACATAAGAATTATTTAGAACTAAAGACTTTAAAAACAACATTTAAGAAGGGCATTCTAAGCTCCCCTTTTCTTCCTGAATATAAAATATCAAAAACTCCCATGTAGGGACTTCCCTGGTGGTCTAGTGGTTAAGAATCCAGCTGTCGATGCAGGGCACAAGGGTTTTATCCATGATCCCAGAAGATCCCCCATGCTCTGGGGCAACTAAGCTGGTGTATCACAACTACTGTGCCCGAGCTCTATAGAGCACGTGCTCCACAACAAGAGACACCACTGCAATGAGAAGCCTGCGTGCTGTAACTACAGAGCAGTCACACACCGCACAGACTAAAATTAATTAATTAAAAAAAAAAAAAAAACTCCTCTCTGAAAGATGCCCTCCCTATACCAGGAGAAAAGAACATTCTTCCATGGGGCGTCAAAGCCAAGAGAATTCTGTACAAACAGACCTTGCTAAAATAATTCCTATCTTCTTATCTTTTTCAATCTTCCTTCAGCCTCCCCATATATTTTAGTTACATTCCCACAACTGCCTCTCTTTCTTCAACCTGGTATAAAAGTATTAGGTTTTGTTACTTCTTTGTGTTATGTAAACCTTATAGAAATGTATATGCTTTTCTCTTGTTATTCTGTTTTATGTCGTTTAATTTTCAGACCTAGCTGAAAAACTCCAAGAGGATAGAGGGGGAATTTTGCCTCCAGTACTTCTGTGATGGTTTGTTATCTAATTAAATCTACCGACCTAACAGCACAGAACATTAAGATCTAACATTTTAGAGACACTTCATTTTCCTTAGTATTCATTCTCAATGTAAATATTTTGGGGCTTTGAAATTTATTTAGGCTGCAGTCCATGGGGTTGCAAAGAGCTGGACACAACTGAGGACTGAACTGAACCCAAGACCTCTCCACCTAGGGACTTCAGGTTTCAAGATCTCTAAATCCAATCAGCCCTTGACTAAATATAGAAATGAAGCAAGTTTTATCATTACATACAAGCTGCTTTCTTAGCCTAAATTTTATCCCTTTCACATAAAATCTTTTGAAAGGATAAAATTTCTTTAAAGAATCTTGAAAGAGCCCCATGAATCCATAAGTGTTTTAGCATCAGTTCAGTTCAGTCGAGTCTGACTCTTTGCGACCCCATGAATCGCAGCACACCAGGCCTCCCTGTCCATCACCAACTCCCAGAGTTCACTCAGACTCACGTCCATCGAGTCCGTGACGCCATCCAGCCATCTCATCCTGGGTCGTCCCCTTCTCCTCCTGCCCCCAATCCCTCCCAGCCTCAGAGTCTTTTCTAATGAGTCAACTCTTTGCATGAGGTGGCCAAAGTACTGGAATTTCAGCTTTAGCATCATTCCTTCCAAAGAAATCCCAGGGCTGATCTCCTTCAGAATGGACTGGTTTTAGCATAATTTCTCTATTTTTTAATGCCACCCTGGCTCCTGAGCTACATGGTTTGTAACTCCTTCATTTAACCAGTCAGTCACTCATATAAGTCATTTGATAATCTTGTATGTCCTCTACATTGACAAACTATATAACAGGCTATAAATTGGCTCTACAATGCTAGGGAAAACTGCTTTTACTAAGCATTTCAATTACCAAAATATATAATACTCAAGGACAATATTATAGTATATTATGTTAATTATTTTTATGCAATGATACATACAATTTTTAAAATCTTAATTTTAAAAAAATGATGAGAGACTAATAAATTGGGACCGTATTTACCCCTATGAAGTCTTCTTCAAACGCACTTAAATTTTCAGCGTTGGTATTTTTGTTCATGTTTATATTACTTGACATGACCTTTAAATGTTCAGCACGAACCAAGTAGCATTCCAAGGGTACGTGTCCTTGTCTCAGAATCATACTTTCAGCTTCAAATCTGGGGAGAAAGAATATCAAAAACATCTTTTCTGTGAGTTAGAAGTCATTTTTGGCTAACAAAATCCTGTCATCTTCTTCTGTAAAGAATTTTACTTTTTATTTTCTTAATAAAATTGTCATCCTCTTCTCGTAAAGACCTTGAGGGCAGGGACCCTTCAAGGTCTTAGCTATAGCATCCAAGCCTAGAATGGTGCTTGGGTCAGAAAGTCGACACTCAATTAATATATGTGGAATGGATTTATAAACAGGCAAAAGAGGGTGTCATGCAACCACAGAACAGAAAGTCTCCCTACAAAATAATTTGTTAGATGAGCCCTGCTATTTCACAAAATACAGGTGTTTTTTGAAATCACTACTGCTGAATTTATGACATAAAGCCAGATTATTGGCTTTCTGGGAGACATAAATTTGATGTTGACTTGCATTCCTTCTAACAAGACTTTTTAAAAGTACTGTATTCAAGAGAAGTTTTGTAAATCTGTTTCTTTCCTCTATTTGTAAATTTTTAGCCAAAAAGGGCTAAATTTTTAGCCCTTAGTTTCTAGAACCTACCCTAGTAATAATGCATGGTAAGTGCTAATAAACATAAAAATGACATGGGGCAATTGATTAAAAAATTCAAGATTCCTTGATACCCTTGAAATTCTGATTTGGTAAGTCTGGGGTAGAGCCCAGGAATCTATTCTTAAAAGACTGTCCAGATTATCTGATGAGGACCACACTTTGAGAAATACCATAATTGAAGCTAAGAATAAATGTCATTTGTTTTTTTTCTGATATGAGTAATTTTTTGTGAAGACCAGAACATGTTCTATGAAATATTAAGAAGTTCTATGAACTACTGGGATAGTTTCTGATTTTCAGTTAGCAGTTATACTATCCAGAATTCTTTCTTCCTAGAAGAACAGTTATAATTTCTTTATTCCATATTAGGCAAGTGTAATTATCAGAGAATGTGAATGGGAAAGAAGACAGCAGTATTAGATATCAAAGACACAACCATCTCTCTGTTATTAGTGAGAAGGCCTGAATTCTAGCACTTGATGAGCTAGATACATTAAAAAACCTTGAAAAAAATCACTTAAGCTCCAATTCGTCACTTACAAAATAGGAATATACCAACATTCCTCATAATAATGTTTTAAGGGAAAAGCATGGAATATATAACAGTGACTTAAATTATTCAAAAGGAAGATATTTCGTAAATAAAGTATTAGGATTTTGGCCCTACTTCAATAAATTTGACATCACAGAAGCAGGATGACTTCCAACAAAAAACCATACAAGTTGATAAGTAAGCCTGTCGCAGTTCCATGGATGCTGACATGGGACTCTTGAGTCAGAGACAAAAGACTTTACCAGTTCCAGCAGGAGAAACAAGAGTATCAGTATTGTTGCACCAGTCCTCAGATCTCTCAAGGCAATGTGGAGGGCCCAGTGGAGCCTGCACACACAGTATAGTGAGTCCCAGAGGAGGATTCTATACATAGGAAATCCACTGCTGTAGAATAGGAAGTAAGCAAGTTGGTTTGTCTGAAAGGTGACCAGGTGCTGTGAACTGCAATGCATTATTTTTTCAGAATTACCAAGTGCATAAACACTCCAAGAAATGGCCCAGGTTTAAAAAAAAAAAACAAAAAACAGTCAAAGTCTTGGGCAGAGAAGGCAATGGCAACCCACTCCAGTACTCTTGCCTGGAAAATCCCATGGATGGAGGAGCGTTGTAGGCTGCAGTCCACGGGGTCGCTAAGAGTCAGACACGACTGAGCAACTTCACTTTCACTTTCATGCATTGGAGAAGGAAATGGCAACCCACTCCAATATTCTTGCCTGGAGAGTCCCAGGGACCGGGGAGCCTGGTGGGCTGCCATCTATAGGGTCACACAGAGTCGGACACGACTGAAGCGACTTAGCAGCAGCAGCAGCAAAGTCTGGGGATGTATAGAGCAAGATGTAGAGGGACATAAGAGGCTCAAGCAGGCTGTATCTCAACATACAGCACAAAATAATACAAATGAATGGAATTTTAAAATAAAGTTAGATGGCTACTTAAAGAATTATGATTCTAGTTCTAAAAGGGAAAAAGGCAAGGAAAAATTTTACAATGTTATTTTCACTGCTTTTGAGAAGAGGATCATAAGATTACAATGTGAAGACTCCTGACTTTGTATTGTTTATGTTAATGACAATTTTTAAAAACCATGACTAAAGCTCTTTAGACTTGAAAAAAATATCAAAAATTCCTGAAGTAACTGTCACATTACAGAAATATCTTCAAGATAACGATTAGTTTCCATGAACTAACAGTAGGAGAACAGTCCATAGGACCACCAAGAAATTATGAGAATGAGGCCAACAGTAAGGATGTGATGGAAAAGGAAGGAGAAGGTGGGTAAACCTGAGAACTTATAAATTTAGGACAAGCATTTTAATGGAAAAGGTCTGGAATTCAAGACTCAGTCAGAGTTAAGGCCTCACAGAAACAGGAGGAGGATTCCACATTCTGTTTTCTTCCCTTTAGATTGTAAAAGTGTGGGTGAGAGCCAGACATTCCCAGACAGGTTTTGAAGTACATCATTTGGCTGCCAGACACCCATTATACTAATTGGATCACCAGTTTTCTATCTTGTTGACACAAGGATTCCAGAGCTACCCATTTCTTTAACAGCATTAAAATTTAAGCCTGCCACACATACAATAAACCATAAAATATTCACATAGGCCTGTACTCTGCTTTGGTATTATATTGTAACTCCAGAATGATTCTTCAATAGCCTGCATGAGTGACGAGAAGGAATGCCAATACTAAACAGGTTTCCCATGCTTAAACATTTAATTTTATACTTCTGAGGCATTTGATACATTTGTGAATTACAGTTTGATTCCAATCGTCATCTTTCTCAATAATTTGTTCTTGTTTAGAATATAGCTACAACTACTCTCAGTGGAGAAAAAGAAATCAAAGTACTTTTATTAGGAGTAGAAAGACTTAATACCTCCACATTCAAAAACTACATAAAATGTCCTCATTAATATTCATATGGCTATACATGTATACTGTATATTGAACTCTAAGAGAGCCTATGAATATTATTAATTATTTATAGATACACTGATTCATTTGGTTTTATTCTCCATTTAAAAGAAAGGGAAATTTGAATACATATTAATATCAATCTTCACTGAATGACCTGGTACTTTTTAAAAGTAATTCACCATTAAAATTTCTAAATATCCATGATTTTTTAAATGAGGCTTCATGTTAATGCTACACTATTTTTAACACTTTCCAAGACTCACATACACAATGTATCTTATATTAAGCAGGGTTCTGGGTTGCAGACAAAAGAATCTACTCTGGTTTAAAGAAAGAAAGGATTTACTATGGGTATAGATAGCTTATAGCAGCTGTCACCAACCTTTTTGACACTAGGGACTGATTTCATGCAGGACAATTTTTCGACAGAGTAGATGCCATGGTGGGGGGTGGGGCTGGTTTGGGGATGATTCAAATTCATTACATTTATTGTGCACTTTTTTGTAATCTAATACCAACACTGATCTGACAGGAGGTACTGGTCTGTGGCCCAGAGGTTGGGGATCTCTGGATTATAGACTCTTTAGAAAGGTTAGTGAAATAGCCTGTAGGCAAAACTTACAAGAATAACTTTGGTGAAAATGCTAGGCAGATCCCAGAACCATTTTATCTCTACCATAGTCAGGAAACTGGGGCCAGCCACCACATGTGAACAAAGAATCACATGTTTTTTGCCAGTTTCTGCATCAGCAAAATGGATATCCCATGTCTAATCCTTCCCCCACATACGTTAATTGCCAAAAAAAAAATAAATAAATAAGTGAAAGCGTTAGTCGTTCAGTTTCGTTGACTTTGTGACCCCCAAGGACTGTAGTCCACCAGGCTCCTCTGTCTGTGGACTTCTCCAGGCAAGAATACTGGAGTTGGTACCCATTCTCTTCTGCAGGGGATATTCCCAATTCAGGGATTGAACCTGGGTCTCCTACATTGCAGGTGGATTCTTTACCATCTGGGCCACCAGGGAAGCCCATTAATTGCAAACCAAATGTCATAAAGCTATATTTGTCAGAATCTAAATCATGTATTGATACTCTAAAAGAAAGTGAGGAGGGACTGGAAAAGGTAAGTTTTTTTTTTGTTGTTGTTGTTGTTGTTGTTTTGTTTTGGTTAATATTCTACATTGAAATGGTGAGGTTAACATTATGGGGAAATATTACAATGTAGAGTTTGTTTCAAAAGATTTTTGGCAACTCCAGATTGCAAATGTCAACTTCAACCTTTATCACAAAATTCAGGGTAACTTACCTAATACATTTTGCATGTTTTTCCTCTTTCTTGACAAATAAGGAGAGTGTTACAATAGTCCAGTCATTTTTAAATTGCTTTGGTATTTGCTTATAAGTTTTGATCTTCATCCTATTTTCAATTCTAATTTCCTTCAGGTTGGTTGGAAAATTCATCATTACATGACAGAGTTTAAAGCACAAACCCCAAATTATTACATATTTCTTTTAGTCACTTTTCAACTCGTAACATGTCTTTTGTCTTTAAAGTTGTGTTACACTCTATTCACCATCTGTCCCTGCCTTTCTTAGGGGATTGCCAAGACCCAAATGGAATATTTATGTGTCAGTTACTCTTGATAGATTGCGGTCTGGCAAAGTTGGAGCTGTACTTCATTTGGCAAACTGTGAAATGACCTATTCCTCTTTAGACATAGTTGAAGCTTAAAAAAAAAAAAAAGAAGAAAATAAATAAATAGCTTAGAAAGGGGATGAAGGAAAAAGATTATGATCCTTTGCAATTAGCTCAGATCCCTTCAATGTTTCTGATAACCAAAACAAGAATAGACTTTATGTGTTCTCTAAAGTCTAATCATTTTTTCAGGTGGTAGATAGTGATCATTAAAATCTTCCATATCTAGATTTATGAGAATTTGCTATGGTAACAGAGCAAAACTTCAATGGAAGGGAAGGAGACACAATGAGGAGATGGTCTTCCCCTGTGTTCACGAAGTGCCATGATGTTAGGGCCTCAAACTATGTGGAGAAGTTGGTAAGGAATATTTCAGAACCTAGCTAGGCCAGCAAAACAGTTAAGAAAAAGCAAGCACCAGAAAAACAAAATGTGATGGTGTCCAGGAATCTTTTATTAAAGACATCTGAGGTGAAAAGTTCAAGCATGCCTTTTTTTCCCCTTTTTCAAAGTATTAGGTTTTAAGATGCATTAATACTGCATCTGCCTGCTATCACTGAGAAAGAACTGTGAAGTGGCTACTAAATCTTTAAAATGTTTGCATTTCTAAAAGGTCTAAAAACAAAGACATGTTCATAACCCCTACTTCATACCATATATAAAAAATTAACTTAAAGTGGATCAATGATGTAAATATAAGAAAAATATTAAGCCAGAAAATATAGAGGTAAACCTTCATGACCTTGGATTTGGTAATAAATTCTTAGATATAACACACAAGCAGCAACAGAAAAAAATTAATTGGACTGTATAGAAACTTAGGACTTTTTGCATCAAAGGACATTATCAAAGGAAGTGAAAAGACAACCTGTAGAATGGAAGAAAATACTTGCAAACCATATGTTTGACAGAGGTTTAATATTCAGAATACATAAAGAACTCACAATTTGGTAACAAAATACAAATTGGCCAATTAAAAGTATGTAGTGGGCTGCAGTCCAAGGTGTCGCTAAGGGTCGGACACGACTGAGCAACTTCACTTTCACTTTTCACTTTCATGCATTGGAGAAGAAAATGGCAACCCACTCCAGTGTTTCTGCCTGGAGAATCCCAGGGACGGGGGAGCCTGGTGGGCTGCCATCTATGGGGTCGCACAGAGTCAGACACGACTGAAGCGACTTAGCAGCAGCAGCAGCAGCAGTGGATTTGAATTGACATTTCTCCGAAGAAAGTATACAAACAGTCATAAAAAGGTACATGAAAAGATGCTTAACATCCTTTGCCACTTGGGAAATGCATACCAAATACAGAATGAGATACCGTTCACTCCCACTAACACGGCAGTAATAATAATTGTGGTGGTGATTTAGTCGCTAGGTCAAGTCGGACTCTTTGCGACCCCACGACAGTAAATTGCCAGGCTCCTCTGTCCATGGGATTTTCCAGGCAAGAGTACTGCAGTGGGTTGCCATTTCCTTCTCCAGGGGACCTTCCCCACCCAGGGATCAAACCTGGGTCTTGGGTCTTCTGCATTGCACACGGATTCTTTACCGACTGAGCCATACTGGGATAATAGTAGTAGTAGAAAAATAAGAAGTATTGATGAGGATGTGAAAAAAACAAACGCTTGGGCAATGCTGGTGGGAATGCAAATGGTGCAGCTGCTATGGAAAACAGTATGGCAATTACTCAAAAAAGCTACAGAATTATCATACAACCTAGCAAGCCCACTCTTAGGTAACCCCTTCCTTGACTCCTAATTCCTGGCAAACACTAATTGTTTTCTTTATAATTTTGCTGTCCATGATATATAAATAGAATCACACAATGCTGTACTTTTTGTGCCTGGCTTAGCAAAATTCACTTAAGATCATCCCCGTCTTGTAGGCTTCCCAAGCGGCACTAGTGGTAAAGAATCTGCCTGCCAACGTGGGAGACTCAAAGAGATGCTGGTTCAATCCTGGAAGAGGAAACGGCGACCCACTCTAGTATTCTTGCCTGGGAAATCCCATGGACAAGAGGCGCCTGGCAGGCTACAGTCTGTGGAGTCCCAAAGAGTCGGACGCAACTGCGACTACATACGCACACCCGTCTTGTATGAATCAACAGTTTGCCCTTTTTATTATTCAGTTGTATTTATTGTATGGGTATATCAGTTTGTTTATCCATTAACCTGTTGAAGAATATTTATGAGGATGATCCTTGAATTTCCCTTTCCATTACTAAATAATTAAAATTCCATTTTATTTCTAGATGAGTATAGTGATAGATAGTGAAGTCGCTCAGTCATGTCCGACTCTTTGCAACCCCGTGGACTGTAGCCTACCAGGCTCCTCTGTCCACGGGATTTTCCAGGCAATAGTACTGGAGTGGATTGCCATTTCCTTCTCTAGGGGATCTTCCCGACCCAGGGATTGAACCCAAGTCTCCCGCATTGTAGACAGATGCTTTACCATCTGAGCCACCAGGGAAGTCAGATGAGTATAGTTTTGTGTTAATATTTGTTTGCAATTTGCTGTTTATGATGTACAACTTACTATTTATAAAATCACTTAACTAAAAAACCTCATTTTCTGACCTGCTATGTAAGTTTTCTGCAAAGTCTACTTGATTAAAAATTTTGAAATTATAGGGTGTTTAAAACATAAGTATCAAAAAAAATAAAATAAAATAAAATAAAACATAAGTATCGACTTCTACATATCATGACCATATCTTCTAAACAACTATTTTAAACATTTTTAAGTGTACACTTGGTGGCAACCATCACCACTGTTTCCAAATCTTTTCCATCATCCCACATACAAACTCTGTAACTACTCTGTAGCTACTAAGTAATAACTCTTCATTATCCCCTCACCACAGTCCCTGGAAAGCACTGTTCTACTCTCTCTGGGTTTTTTTGTTTCTCGAAGTTAAAAATGCTTCCTTTATTACATAAAGTCAGTACTGCTACTTCTAAATTCCACTGTTTGTGCATCTCTAGGTTGTTCAGTGTTATGCCTATGATGTGAAGGACAGTTACTTCCAGGTGTCCTCAGCGTGGCTTCCCGTGAGAGTCACCAATCATATCTGCTCCCAGAATTACACTTGCAAGGTGCTCTAGGAGAGTAAGACATTCTCCCAGGCCTAGAGTAAACGTCATGTTCTTCCACACTTTATAGTACCAGAAGCAACAAAGTTCGGAAGGAGACACAATTAATTAAAGACAGCACGGAGTCGCAGTCTGTCAATATACCACCCTCACTGTTTTCATTAACAAAGTGGGTTACACTGGAGCCCGGATCTGCTTTACGATTCACTGTTACAAGAGGGTGAACATTCTCCTAATTGCTAGGGTGCAAGGTTACTCTCAGAACAGCCTCCTGACCAGACCTGGGAGTGAGCGGCGCTAGGAGTGGGAGAAGGTCTGCAAGATCAGCGCTGGTTTTAAGCCTACACCATTTCAAGGCAGTCTCCAGCACATGTCCAGTGAATTACTAGGTTAGCATTTTGGTGCTATAGCATGTTGTGAGGAGAATTATTTTCCATTATGCAGTTTAGCTCAACGAAATAAATAAATCTGGGCCAAAATTACAACCAGATTGTGACCAATTCTCTAAGCAAAAAAGAAACAAAGTAACTGCTGAGGTTAACAAAGATACAGTGATTCTCTTCTTGTGGCCTTCTACTGGTTTGTGAACTGCACTATTAAAAATCATGAGCTTTAACAAAAATCTTTATAACAAGCCAATGCATCCAAACAGGCATTTGGCCAGTAAGAATTTAATTTCACACCAATGAAATTTTAGAGTTTAGATTTATTTAGGGCCATTTGCACATGTTCATAGAATAGTTTACCCCCACAAATGACAAGACATCTCCCCTTCAGCGAGTCCCTATATTCTGCTTTACTTATATACAGCAAGAGGATAACATTAAACATGGAAGCTTTCGATTTGTGGCACCAGATGATGGTCTACACAGGACATCCTTCAAAAACTACAATTAGGGATCCACCTAGCTTTTCAGCAATACAAGCTCGATTGAGGTCTTCTGGCCTATTTGCTTGACATTTGTGTTCTATGCCTTGGAACTTCTTTTTGATGGCATCCTTGGAGCTCCCGTAGATCATTTCACTCTTCAGAGGAGATAGTTCTGGTGCCCACAGGAAAAACATCAACTCCTCTTTTCTGGATTCCTTTGTTTCAAAGCTTGTATCATACAGAGCATATCAACAATCTTTTTCAGGAAGCATCCCCACAAAATGCTTGAAAGGATAGGTTTTGGTGACACCAACATCTCCCACCAAGATCTCCTTGCCTTCCTCCACAATGATGCACTTTTTGTCTGCACTGAGACACAAGATGACAGCCTTCTTCCTTTTCTTGATTTCTTCTGGCAGCAAGCACTTCCGAACTTTCCTGTCATAAAAAATGCAGCATACTTCATCGGCAACGTGCACTCCTGAGGTTATGTTCGCCACGGCGGTCGCAAAGGAGAGGGAACTGGCCGGCTCTTAGTCTACAGAGCGTCCTTCTCACAGGAGGGCACCTTGGACCCGCTCCCTGGTTTTTGTTTGCTTGTTTTGGTGTGTGTGTGTGGTGGTTTTTTTTTTTTTTTTTTTTTGGCCAGTGCCATGCGGCATGAGGGATCTTGGTTCCCTGACCAGAGATCAAACCCTTGCATTGGAAGCTCTGAGTCTTAACTACTAGACAGCCAGGGAAATCCCTCTACTCTCTGCTTTTATGAGTTTTACTATGTTGCTGCTGCTACTGCTAAGTCACTTCAGTCGTGTCCGACTCTGTGCAACCCCATAGACGGCAGCCCACTAGGCTCCCCCATCCCTGGGATTCTCCAGGCAAGAACACTGGAGTAGGTTGCCATTTCCTTCTCCAATGCATGAAAGTGAAAAGTGAAAGTGAAGACGCTCAGTTGTATCCAACTCTTAGCGACCCCATGGACTGCAGCCTACCAGGCTCCTCCGTCCATGGGATTCTCCAGGCAAGAGTATTGGAGTGGTGTGCCATTGCCTTCTCCGTTTACTATGTTAGATTCCTCATATTAGTGGAATCATGTAGTATTTGTTGTTCTGTGACTGGTTTATTTCACTTAGCATAATGTCCTCAAGGTTTGTCCATACTCTTATGTGTATAAGAACTGTCATTCTTTCTGAAGGCTAAATAACATTCCATTGTAAAGATATACTACTTCTTTATCCATTCATATGTTGATGGACATTTAGATATTTCCACACCTTGGCTTTTGTAAATAAGTAATGCTGCAGTGAACATAGAGTTGCTAGTATCTTTTCAAGATTCTGATTTCAATTCTTCTGGAAAAATACCAGACGTGGGACTGTTGGATCATATGGTAGTTATATTTTTAATTTTTTGAATACTATTTTCCATAGTGATTACACCATTTAATTTTTTTCCATACTGTTTTCCATAGTGATTACACCACTTTTCATTCTCAAAAACAATTATTTACAAGGATTCCAATTTTCCCATGTCTTTGCCAATACTTGCTGTCTTTTGATTTTTTGATAACAGCCATCCTAACAGGTATGAGGTGATATTGTGGTTTAGTTTGCATTTTCCTGACAATTAGTGACCTTAAGCATCTTTTCATATAGCTGTTGGCCACTTGTACATCTTCTTTGGAAAAATATCTATTTAGTTCTTTTGCCCATTTTTTAATCTGGTTATTTGCTTTTTTTTTTTTTTTTTGCTATGAATTGCAACAGCTTCTTACACATTTTGGATAATAAGCTCTTATCACATAAATGGCTTGCAAAAATTATCTCATTCTACTGGTTACCTTTTTATTTTGTTCATTCTTTCCTTTGGTGGTTCAAAATTGGGAACGGAGTACATCAAAGCTATATATTGTGATCCTGTTTATTTAACATAAGCAGAGTACATCATGCAAAATGCCAGGCTGTATGACTCATAAGATGGAATCAAGATTTACAGGAGAAATATCAATAACCTCAGATATGCAGATACCACCACCCTAATGGCAGAAAGTGATGAGGAACTAAAGAGCCTCTTGATGGAGAAAGAGGAAAATGAAAAAGCTGGCTTAAAACTCAACATTCAAAAAACTAAGATCATGGTATCCAGTCCCATCACTTCATGGCAAATAGATGGGAAAAAAAGTAGAAACAATGACATACACTATTTTCTTGGGCTCCAAAATCACTGTGCACAATGACTGCAGCCATGATATTAAAAGATGCTTACTCCTTGGAAGGAAAGCTATGACAAATCTAGACTGTGTATTAAAAAGCAGACATCACTTTGCCAACAAAGGTCTGTATAGTCAAAGCTATCACTTTTCCAGTAGTCATGTACAGATATGAGAATTGGACTATAAAGAAAGCTGAGTGCTGAAGAATTGATGCTTTTGAATTACAGTGCTGAAGAATACTCTTGAGAGTCCAAGATACTCTCTCCTTGAGATACCAAGGAGATCAAACCAGTCAATTCTACAGGAAATCAGTCCTGCATATTCATTGGAAGGACTGATGCTGAAGCTGAAGCTCCAATACTTTGGCTACCTGAGGCAAAGAGCTGACTCACTGGAAAAGACCCTGATACTGGGAAAGATTGAAGGCAGGTGGAAAAGGGGGTGACGGAGGATGAGATGTTTGGATGGCATCACGGACTCAGTGGACATAAGTCTGAGCAAACTCTGGGAGATGAAGGACAGGGAACCCTGGCATGCTGCAGTCCTTGGGGTTGCTAAGAGTTGGACATGACTTAGCAACTGAACAACAAGGAAGAGACATGAAAACTAAAAGCACCACTGTCTCCTGACTTGAATCCAGAAACAGAAAAAGGACAGTGGAAATACTGGGGAAATCTAAATAGTCTGTAGTTTAGTTTACAGTATTTGTTAAACTAATCTTAATTTTTAGTTTCGATCCCTGTTCCATAGCTATATGAGATGTTAACATATAGGGAGACTACATAGAGAGTATTATTGGAACCGTCTATACCATCTCTGCAACTCTTCTGTAAGCCTAAAATTATCAACATAAAAAGCTAAAAAAAAATTTAGCTTCAGCAAAACACAGGGGGTATACTAAGCAATGCTGCTTCTGCTAAGTCACTTCAGTCATGTCCAACTCTGTGTGACCCCAGAGACGGCAGCCCACTAGGCTCCCCCATCCCTGGGATTCTCCAGGCAAGAACACTGGAGTGGGTTGCCATTTCCTTCTCCAATGCGTGAAAGTGAAAGTGAAGTCGCTCAGTCGTGTCCGACCCTCAGCGACCCCATGGACTGCAGCCTTCCAGGCTCCTCTGTCCATGGGATTTTCCAGGCAAGAGTACTGGAGTGGGGTGCCATTGCCTTCTCTGTATTAAGCAATAATTAACTCAAATAAATGGGTCTAAATCTCAGGTAACTGAAACCCAAAATAAAAACAAGTCATCAGTATCCAGTTATTATTTTTCACCCACACAGTCTGAATGTCCAAGTTTTCCAAACTAAAATCTCACATGAGTCATGAAGAGTGAGTAAATATCTACTTTTACACCTACAATTCTATATTTAAATTTAGATTCTATGAGAAAGATAAATTTAAGTTAAATCATGTTTATTTACACTACTTCTTCCAAGCTGTAAATTCACTGTTAAGGACTGTCTGTAACCAAACAAGAATTTCAGCTTGTAGTTATAGGAACTTACATGGCTATGATACATAGTAGTGTTGAATCCTCCCAGACTAAAATGGTATAGGTGGATTCAAAGCAATGGCATAAGCACAGAAAGCACTGTCAGAAATGTCTGATGCCAAAGATAATGAGTATTTGTAATATAGCACTTTTTTAGGATACTCTGAACTGCTTTATATCTTAAAATGCCTAAAAATCAATACTTCTCTTTACTTATAGCAGGTTTATAAAATGTTCTTTAGAGGCTTAAAAACAACAAATGTAAATCCAATTTACCTATACTACAAAAAGGAAATTAAACTCTTAACAGAAGTAGAGAAGGTCCACCTAAATTCTTATGGACAGAAATTAATGTCTACATAATGGACTGCTTTGAAGTTTGTTCAGATATTAGTAAATTAACATTACAGAAAGCTTTTTTTAAATTTAAATTTACTTATTTTAATTGGAGGCTAATTACTTTACCATATTGTATTGGTTTTGCAATACATCAACATGAATCCACCATGGGTGTACACGTGTTCCCCATCCTGAACCCCCCTTCCACCTCCCTCCCCGTACCATCCCTCTGGGTCATCCCAGTGCACCAGCCCCAAGCATCCTGTATCCTGCATCGAACCTGGACTGGCAATTCGTTTCGTATATGATATTATACATGTTTCAATACCATTCTCCCAAATCATCCCACTCTCTCCCTCTTCCACAGAGTCCAAAAGACTGTGAAAGCATTTTAATATGTTTAAATAAATTTATTTATATTCAAAATCAAGTATCTCAAACACATACCTCAAACATAACACATAATAGTAACTCAATGATTAATATTTCTTTAATTAATATATGAAATAAATTAAAGATTGTTTCACTAGACCAAAAGAAAATGTGAATATTACAGCCAACTTTATTTAATCTCATTTTGTTTTCTAAAACTCCAAAATTAACACAAGGATTAGTAAGGTAGAAAAATAAGAAAAATAATTTTGCCTGGTTCTTTTATAGTGTTAACTTATATTTGTTTAAAATGATAGAAGAAAAGTGTTACTAAAAACACTGGCATAATCATATATCAGAAAAAAACCTTTTTTTATCTCTTTACCTCTCTGAGATTTTCTGGGCTTCTCTGCTTAGATTGAATGAACAATGTTTTCAGCTTTTCCAAATCTTTGCTCTGTAAAACAAAGCATATTTACATTGATCTGTCATCATGGACACAATTTCTTCTAAAAATTTGGAAAGGATTTATAGCCTGGATAACAGACTGTTACATTTATGTAATACTGACTTCTAACTCTGCATAGACATTTTATTGAAATAAAGAAACAGATTTACTTAAAACTACTGAAGCACTAAGTGTGGGATTCACTGGTCATATTACATTGATAGACAAATTTGATTATAACTAAGACAACAGGACCATTAAAGCAAATTGAGAGTTGTTTGTATGATGATGTGATATTTCTTGTTATGAGTATGAGAGTCCCCATGAGTGTAGTTTACACTCATGTCAACTCAGTTGAATAGAGGTCACATGCACCAGACTGTGAAACTATACACGAGTAGTTTTCTTTTTATCTACAGAATTCAGTTTCAAAATAGTGTTACTGACTGAAGGCTATCTTCTAAGACAATCCCCTGGAGAAGGGAATGGCAACCCACTCCAGTATGGTTGTCTGGAGAATCCCATGGACAGAGGAGCCTGGTGGGCTACAGGCCATGGGGTTGCAGAGTCAGACACGACTGAAGTGACTGAGCATGCACACCTACTATAATGTCCAATAAACAGTTGTTGAAAAGGAAGTTGTTTCCTTTAAAAAAAAATACAAACAATAATAGGATCAACATCACTGCACACACAAATCGGTGCACTTAGCCAATTATTCCTGTGACAAATTTCGAAAATTGGAAAGGCAGAGACAAAGGTATGAACATTTTGAATTGTAAAGCATATTGCCAAACTGTCCTCCAAAATCCCTGTAAAAATTTACACTACTACCATCAACGGATAAAACTGTCCGTTTCTTTTATATCTTTGAGATATTGCTCATTATCACACTTAAAAAATTTTTTTAACCAGAATGATGTCATTATCATTTATCACTTTTACAATTAGAAAAAAATTTGAGATATTACAGGTTTTGCTATTCTTAAAACTTGTTGTTTAGTCACTAAGTCATGTCTGACTCTTTGTGACCCTGGACTGTAACTCGCCAGGCCCCTCTGTCCATGGGATTTCCCAGGCAAGAATACTGGAGAGGGTTGCCATTTCCTTCTCCAGGGAATCTTCCTGAACCAGGGATTGAACCCACATCTCCTACACTGGCAGATGGATTTTTTACCAATAAGCCACCAGGGCAGCCCATTCTTAAAACTAAATAGCTATTAATTAGCATGAAGTTAAGAATACTAACCAAGTTATGTTTAGAATAATTGCTCATGCTGAATAACAGTGCATTGGCTGAATGGTTTTTTATGTTCAAGTAAAATAGTGCCCATTCTTCTGCTCAACTCTTTTCAAGGTACCTGAAGGAGAGACAAAATAAGTTTATTGTTGTTGAGTTGCTAAGTTGTGTCTGACTCTTTGCGACCTCATGGGCTGTAGCCTGCCAGGTTCCTCTATCCATGCTGCCGCTGCTAAGTCACTTCGGTCGTGTCCAACTCTGTGCGACCCCATAGACAGCAGCCCAGCAGGCTCCCCCATCTCTGGGATTCTCCAGGCAAGAACACTAGAGAGGGTGGGTATAAGTAAATAGAAAAGGGTATATAATAAGTACTTACTTGATGGAGAATAATGTAGAGATGAACTGACTGGAGTAGAACATACTTTAGAGCAAGTTAAGATGAAGGGAAAATTACAAGGTGTGGGTTCAAAAGACAGGATGGGATTGGGAACTTACTATGGAGGTGGTACATGTTGCTCTGACCAGTGAAGCTGACAGGTGCTGTCTTGCTATTCTAGAATTGCATTTCCAAAAGCTCACACCCCAAGCTCAGTGTGTCCAAAAGAAAACTCATATTCTATGCCTCTTTTCCACAGAACATTCAGCTAATTGTGGGTCCAGGCCATGATGCTATAGCTAGACTTGCACTATTCAGTATGTACATACAGTTCATACAAATGGAGATGAGCTATAAGTGCTCACTGGATTTCAAAGATTTAGTATAAAACAATGTAAAATATGTCACTGTAATTTTTATATAGATTACTTATTGAAATGAGATTTTGAAGACACTGAGTTGAAAATATATTACTACAAAATAATTTCACTTGTTTCCCTCTCTCTTTTTTAAAATGAGGCCCCTGGAAATTTAAAATTAAATGTGTGACTCATATCTGTAGCTTGCATTATATTTCTGTTGGACAGCAATGATCTAGACCATTGAGATCTAGATTGCTAGGATCAAGGGCTAGATTATGAAGCTAACTATCAGTAGCTGTGCTCTAAGAATCTTCCAGAAAGGAGCAAAAAAGTGAGAGGTGGAAGGAGTTAGCGGTGAACTGAGTTTGGCTTGAACTTTGAGGAATCAAAAAGGGATTTCCAGGCATGGGAGAAAGGCTCATAAAGCAAAGATAGAAAGTGAAGTGAAGTTGCTCAGTCGTGTCTGACTCTGCAACCCCGTGGATTGTAGCCCACCAGGCTCCTCTGTCCATGGGATTCTCCAGGCAAGAGTACTGGAGTGGGGTGCCATTTCTTTCTCCAGGGGATCTTCCCGACCCAGGAATCAAACCCAGGAGACGCTTTAACCTCTGAGCCACCAGGGAAGCCCATAGGTTTTAAATGCCAGATTATCTAGAACTACTGCTCTCACTGTGTTATCTCTGCTGCTTTTGCCAGAGCTTTCAGCAGTGCCTCGGAACATTCTAAACATGTCTGAGCTGAGCTGAGATAGCAAACTTGAGCCAAAGGGTTAAAATGGCAAAGTATGTCCCCTGTATCCAGCAGAAGCCAGTAAGAGAACCAAGAGGGCATGAACTTGAAGGGCAGAAATCAGTTGTCCCACCCCCAAGGAGATTCCTTTTCCAGTACCAGACTGGGAGTTCTGAGTTTGGGTGGAAAGGTTTATCTGTATGTTTTTATTTAGACTGTGCATTTCAAGGATGGCATCACTCCCTCACAGGGCCTCCTTTAATTGTAACAAAACCCCGGGCTATCCCGAAGTTTACCTGAAACTCATCAAAATTTGCCCCACACATGGAATCTTTGCCTTGATGCCAAAGTTGTCATCAGTGTCCAGCTTTGTACCCATCTTCTTTATTACATGCAGATGGCAGGCTGGGCTGGCCCTAGTTATGTCAACTTCCCTCATGCTCTTACCCAGTGGAAATCTCTGCGTGCCCCACTACTGAGTAATTGAAGCTCATGACCTCTGAGGTTTTCTTCAACCTTATGTTACTAAAACAAAAGCAGTGGTTGCCTGGAACCAGAAAGAGGCTGAAGAAACTTTGAAGAGTGATATACATTTTCATTATTTTGATTGTGGTGAGGGTTTGTGGGCATATCCATAAAACAACTTATCAAAATATACACTTTCACCATGTCAATTATACCCCCCATAAAGCTGTTAAAAACAGTATTAACATATTTCCTTCTCATAATCAGGTTCATCAATCAAGAAATCAATGAATACTCATCTATCACCTACTCTGGACACGTCCATCCCTGGTAGGAATAGTGTTTTTTCTGGCCAAACAGCATCTAAAAGAAGCCATATTGTTATTTTCTTTATGCAAATAAAATAACATTTTAGCAGCATAACTTCCTTTATATATCTCATTATATGTTAGCCAGAAGAGAAAGTCATCTGATAGAGATATGCTTAAAACTGATGGATTGTATTTCTATAGAATTTCCGCTAGGAAATTAAGAATAAAACTCTGAAAACTTCACAACCCAGTACAGGCATACTTCATTTTATTGTACATCACGGATACTGTTGGTTTGCTTTTTTTTTTTTCAAATTGAAGGCTGTAGCAACCCTGCATTGAGTAAGTCTATCAGCAAAAAGATTACAATTTGCTGAAGGCTCAGATGATGGTCAGCAATTTTTAGCGTTACTTTTTAATTAAGGTATGTACATTATTTTGGACATACTGCTTCTGCACATTTAACAGACTACAGTATAGTGTAAATATAACTTCTTATGAACAGGAAAACAAAAATTCATGTGAATCAGTTTATTGTGATATTTGATTTATTGCTGTGGTCTGCAACCGAACCCAAGGTATGCCTACTGCAGAGCAGAGCAGTTGTCTCAGGTTGAGATTCGCAGAAGCACACTCTGAGACAAAGACTCTTGTGTGCAATGATGGGTGGTTCTCAGGTGAAAACTAAGGAAATGGGGCAACCAGGACAGCAAAAGGCAAGAAGCAAAGACGTGGGCCACCCCATCCCATGGGCAGCTGTAGACCATGAAAGCACTGCAAAGCGGTTCCCCTTGGAGCAGGCAGGTCACCAAAAGTCCTGGGGTGTAACCACTGGGGCTTTTCCTGGCAAGGCAGCCTCCATCAGTGAGGGCAATTCTTGAAAGGAGGTGCAACTGTGAGCTGTTAGGAGCCTATACTTGTAGCAGCTGGAGAACGGGGCATTTACCCACTTGAAAAACTCTTGTTTTCACTTTCTCCTCTGTAAAATGGGACTATAACAACAGCAGCTACTTCATATACTCATCAAAACTAAATAATAATACATTAAAGCTCTCAAAAGAGCACTCAGTATTAAAATAGTATATGCAATTCACCTAGAATCACACATAGCATATGCTCAATAAATATCACAATGTTATTGCTGCTGTTGTCTCTTCAGATGTGGCCACACCAGGCCTCTCATTGCCCAAGTGCGAGCCAATACCCTACACAGCTGCACACCCAGGAGTGAGATTTTTGCCCAAGCATTACTTAAGGGCAATCTAAAGATTTCACTTCTAGGTGACGCCTAAACACATCCATTTTATCTGACATTTTCTCTAAGTTCAAAATCAAGCAAGAATAACTTTCCTCTTTCTCCTCAAAGAGGGGGAAAGGTGCAACCTCAACATTAGCTGATTTTTATTTCTCTGGGAGGTCCTCAGTAGGTGGTTTTCACCTAGTGTCAGAAAAACCAAACCAAACACAAACCCCTCTCTCTCACCTACACTGTGTGGCCCCAACTATGAAACCAGTCTTCCTCGAGCAGCAGAGAGTTCCCACAACCACACACCATACTTGGAGCATCATTTAAATCCCAGGGACCAATTCTTGCGTTCTCCAGACGCAAACATCGAAATATTAGACTCTTGCTTTGCTTCTCCTAATTTTGGAAACCAAACTGACATCTTTTTCGTATCTGACTAAAGAAACTAGGATGGGTCAGCGGCGACTAGACAGGGTCCCAGGAGAGAGAAGGAATTGCCAGCGAACTCGAGAAGGGGACTGGCTTCGCTGAGACGGCTGGTTCGCCTCCGGTCCGGCGCCTTTTCGGAACCAGCACTCCAGGGGAAAACCCCGTGGGAGAGGCGGCCCTGGCCGCTGCAGGCACCTGGGCGGCTGTTACCTTTTCATGCACCGGGTCCATGTAGACGTGCTCCAGGATGTTGGCCGCCCACGGGAGCCTTCCCCTGGCCCCCGCCGGGCGCGGCCGGGACGAACCCGAGGGGCTCGCCTTCAGCCTCACCTTCCCCGCGACCGGCGCGCTCGGGTCCCTCTAAACAGGCGGCGGGGGCGGGCTCGCCTTTGGCCCCGCCTCTCGGTCGGGTTTCCGCCTCTGGATTTTGTTCAGGCGCCAGGTCGCTGCCAACCCTTGGCGACCCCGTGCACTGTAGCTCGCCAGGCTCCTCTGTCCACGGGGATTCTCCAGGCAAGAATACCGGAGTGGGCTGCCATGCCCTCCTCCAGGGGATCTTCCTGACCCAGGGATCTATCCCAGGTCTCCTGCCTTGCAGGTGGATTCTTTACTGTCTGAACCACCAGGGAAGGCTTCACCCTTCCATAGGTGAATGTATTCACTCATCTGGAAGCTCTCTAAATGCTGCTGTTGGGGTTATGGAAGCTTCTTCAAGTAGGCACAATGAATTATTAACTCCGTTTTCATCTCCTCTCTCCTCTCTGGAGAAGTAGGGAGCCGGCTTGAAAATTTCAAGCTTCCAAGTATGATGTGGTTCTTTCTGGTGACCAGAATCCCAGGGACGGGGGAGCCTGGTGGGCTGCTGTCTATGGGGTTGCACAGAGTTGGACATGACCGAAGTGACTTAGCAGCGGCAGCAGCAGCAACCAAAGGAGTGGACATTCTTGTCCTCAGACTCCTCAGCTGTAGGGACTTTCTGATGTCCATTATCCTAAAATGAGAGAACTGAATTATCTAAATTTCTCTCCATCTCTGTAATTTTATTATTTTTAACATTGTATGTTCTACACAATGCCAAGGACAACCAACAGTAACATTTTCTAAAGATCATAAATATTAGAGGAAGGAATCAATAAGCAAGTATATTACATTGTGAAACATTTTCTTTACCATGCCATCACACCAGTTTTTAAAAGTTGTATTGTGTAATTTCACTACTTCAATTTTGTACATTTTTAGTACAATACCTAGAAAAATTGCAAATTTGACAATATAAATACATGTTTTTAAAATCTCATGTTGGTATTCCCTTTTCAGATGAAAACTCACCTGAAAGAGTAAATCTATGAAAGCCATTGTTGCTTTCAACTTAATTTTTTAAAAGCAGTAAACACAATCAAGACTTTTTTAAATGGGAGAGTATATGGGGATACGTACAAATATACCCACATCTCTTAAGATTTAAACTGATTCTGAACCTGAGGTAGATCATGCTTATGAACATAGGTCTGTCCAGTTAGGTCTAAACATTCACTGAATTTTTGTGCAAAATCAGATCTAATGAATCAGATCACATCCCTAGATACAGCAACAGACTTTTATCCTGAGGCTGATCCTTGACTCAGTGAATGGCACCGCTCTGTCCACTTGTCCAAGGAAAAGGTCTGAAAGTCATTCTCAACTTCTCCCCCTTTCCAGTCCCTCTCATATCCGTTCTTCCTGCAGCTACCAGAATGGTCTTAATAAAATGCAAATTTTTATATATGTCCCTCCTTTGCTAAAAACCCTTAAATGTTCCCTACTGGCCTGAAGATAAACACCTAACTTCCCTCCATAGACTTCCAAGGCTCTTTCCACTTGCCCCCCACACTTCCCTCTAGCCTCTCTTCTCTTTGCCAAGTCCATCTCTCCATCTCCAGCCATGGCCCTTGCTCAGTTACTCTAACTTCCCCCAGGTACGAGAATGTCTTTTGGCCCACTCAACCTGAAATGCTCTTTCACCCTTTCATCCCTGGCTAGCTCCTACTGTCCCATCAGGCCTCTGATTTGATGACTTCCTCCAGGTAGTCCCACTGGCCCTCATAACACCACACCATAACCCCACTACAGCCCTTAGCATACAGTATTGTAATCACCCGTTTTCCTCCATTTGGCCACTAGACTAAGCTTCTCACCTGTGTGCCCTGGAGGAAGCTGTGTGTAGTAAGAGCCCGAGCTTTCAAGTCAGAAAGACCAGTTCCTGCAAGTATAAGTTGTGTGTACCTCAACAAGTTTTTCAGAGAAGGAAATGGCAACCCACTCCAGTGTTCTTGCCTGGAGAATCCCAGGGACGGCAGAGCATGGTGGGCTGCCATCTATGGGGTCACACAGAGTCGGACACGACTGAAGCGACTTAGCAGCAGCAGCAAGTTTTAAACCTGTATGGGTCTCAGTTTCCTATCTGTAAAGAAAGAAGACCACTATAAAGATTAATGAGGCAACATGTAAAGTATTTGCACACAGCCAAGCACTTATTGGGCTTCCCGGGTGGCGCTAGTGGTAAAGAACCCACCTGCAAATGCAGGAAATGTAAGAGACACGGGTTCAATTCCTGTGTTAAGAAAATCCCCCGGAGGAGGGCATGGCAACCCACTCCAGTATTCTCCTCTGGAGAATCCCATGGACAGAGGAGCCTGGAGGGCTATGGTCCATAGGGGCACAAAGAATTGGACATGACTGAAGCAGTTTAGCATGCACTCATACAAGCACCTGCTGCTGCTAAGTCACTTCAGTCGTGTCCGACTCTGTGCAACCCCATAGACGGCAGCCCACCAGGCTCCGCCATCCCTGGGATTCTCCAGGCAAGAACACTGGAGTGGGTTGCCATTTCCTTCTCCAATGCATGAAAGTGAAAAGTGAAAGTGAAGTCGCTCAGTCGTGTCCGAGTCTCAGCGACCCCATGGACTGCAGCCCACCAGGCTCCTGCGTCCATGGGATTTTCCAGGTAAGAGTACTGGAGTGGGGTGCCATTGCCTTCTCCGAATACAAGCACCTAGTAGATACTAAATAAATAGCAGTTACAGGTGGTAACAGTTCTGCTGCCAAATCTCCTCCATAAACTGGAACTCTAAGAGAATGAACCCTCTTATCACTACCAAGTAGACATAGATGAAAGAGAAAACTGATTTTTCTGACCCTCTTCCAAAAAGGTCCTCATTAGCTATATGTACTTAAGGAGGTTATCTGACTGGTTTTCATGCCTCAGTTTCTTTATTTGAACATGCCTCATGTGATCGACCTAATCATATGATACACATGAAAGTATTTTTAACAAACACAACATCTTGAAATGATACATTCCTTTGCTTATTATCAATTGAAAGAAAATTGGGGGCAAAATTTTTTGGTTTGCAGGGTCTTAGTTCCCCAACCAGGGATTGAACTGGGCCCTCGACAATCAGAATGCAGAATCCAAACCACTGGACTGCCAGGACAATTCCCTCAAAGAAATATGATTTTAAAACATTAAAATATTGAATCTAATTGTAAGCTAAGAGACCATAAATAATGTAAAACAGTAAACCCTCACTTTTAGTCATGACCCTTAATATTTTCCTTTCTGTACTCTTTTTTGCCAGAAAAGAAGTTGTAAAGCAGGTTGTCGGGAATTTCACCATACCTTCTGACCCCATGTGTTATGACAGCAGGGAACCAAGCAAGCAAGCAGCTAGTAGAGGAAGCCTCAGTAGTTAGGAAAATCTATATTCTGTGCAGCACAGCCTTCCATAATTGAGATTAGATTTTTTTACACTCTATCATCCATCTTAGACTCACAGACTATTAGAACTAAAAAGTACATTAGCATATTGGAGAAAAATGGAAGATCAAGCACATATTATATATTTAATTTCCTTCCCTCCAAATTCTTCCAAAATGACAGTAAAAAGATTGTGTTAAGATACACAAGATAAAAAGGATGAGAGAAGAAGCATAGCAACAAAATACTGTAAGCCTGAAAACAGTGAATGAATGGTAATTGACTCAGATACCTCACTTAGACCTAAATCCTGAAGCTGCAGAGGGAAAGCTGAGAAGCAATCCAGTTCCATTACAGAATGCCAGGAAGATCCAGATCAAGGTTGGCAGCACCAAGTGCCTCTGAAATAGGGGCAAACAGAGGACAACTGAGGGAATGAACTGATTTCTGTTTAAGAAGCAATTAGACCCTCAGATCCCTCTCTTCTATTCGATGTAGCAGATCAGATCAGATGTTTCTCCACCACCCCATACAAATTCTGGAAGTTTACTCTGTGGAGATAGAAAACAGAGCTTCTGGACTAGGGGACACTCAGCCCAGTTGAGAGAACTTCAGTACTCAGAAGCGCTAACAGAATGTATAATGAATGTTGACAAGATCCTACACACAGCCCTCCCCAATGTTTTTTTCTGAATGAGCTCCAGTTGAAGGGAATCAGGGCTATATATTTGAAGCAAGAAATTGGAAAATATTTCTCTAGAGAACCCAGTGTTCTTGCCTGGAGAATCCCAGGGATGGGGGAGCCTTGTGGGCTGCCGTCTATGGGGTCACACAGAGTCCGACACTACTGAAGTGACTTAGCAGCAGCAGAGAACCTGGGTAGTCCAAAATAATATCTATAGATTCAACAAATTTTTCTGGCCAGGTCATCCTTCAGTGAATCTCATAGTCAACAAACCCAGAGCTTCCAATCTGCTCAGAGCCATTAAATATGAGCAGACAACCAAGGATCACCAGATCGCCAAAGGAAAGTCTGTGGCACAAAAGACAGAAACTAGAACAAAGGAAGTGGTTGGGGGGAACCAGCTTGGGAAAAAAAGAGACCATGGAGGCAAAATAATGCCTTAAATAGATGTAGTTAAAGTGCCCAGACAGAGGGGAAAATTTATTTCACCCAAGAAAAAGAACAAGGCACTATCCAACTTCAAGACTTACGATAAATTTACTTAGTAATCAAGACAGTAAGGTATTGGTGAAAGAATGAGCAAAAAGACCAACGGATCAGAAGCAAGAGCCTAGAAATAGACCCCTATAAATACAGTCAACTGATCTCTGAGAAAGGAGTAAAGATAGTCTAATGGAGCAGAGATAGTCACCTCAACAGACGGTGCTGGCACAGTTACACATCCACATGCAAAAAAAGGCGTATAGACACAGACCTTACACCTTTCACAAAAACTAACTCAAAATGGATCATAACCTAAATGTAAAACACTAAACCATAAAACTCTTGGAAGATAACACAGGAGAAAACCTAAGTGACCTTGGATACAGTGATGTCTCTTTAGATACAACATCAAAGACAAAATCCATGAAAGAAAGAATTGATCATCTGGACTTCAATAAGATTAAAAACTTCTGCTCTGTGAAAGACAATACCTAGAGAATGAGAAGACAAGCCACAAACTGCAAGAAAATACTTGCAAAAGACACATCTGATAAAGGACTGTAATGCAAAATATATGAAAACTCTTAAAGATCAACAATAAGAAAAAGACCAACTCAATTTAAAAATGGACAAAAGACCTTAACAGACAACTTATCAAAGAAGATATACAACCGACTCATAAGTATATGAAAAGATACTCCACATCATATGTCACCAGGGAAGTGCAAATAAACAATGAGCTACTACTACACACTTATTAGTGTTGCCGAAATCCACAGCACTGAATGAGAACTTGCAATGCGAACAAGAATGTGGAGCAACAGGAGCTCTCATATACAGCTAGTGGGAATGCAAAAGTGGCACAACCACTTTTGAAGACAGTTTTTTCTTACAAGATTAAACATATTCTTACTATACAATCCAACAACAATGCTACTTAGTATTTACCCAAAGTAGTTGAAAACTTATACCCACACAATAACCTGCATAAGGTGTTTATAGCAGCTTTGCTGATAATGGTCAAAATTTGAAATCAACTGTGATGTCCCTCAGTAGGTGAATAGATAAACTGTAGTGCATCCAGACAATTGAATATTTTTCAGTGCCAAAAAAGAAGTGAGCTATCAAGCCATGGAAAGACATAGAGACACAGAGTAATCAAAAAATGCATAATACTAAGTGAAAGAAGCCAGTCTGAAAAGGCTCTATGATTCCAGCTGTTAATATATAACATTTTAAAAAAGATGAAACTATGAAGGTAATTGATCAGTGGCTTCCAGGGCTAATGGTGAGTGGGAGGGGAAATGAATAAGCGGAACACAAAGGATTTTTAGGGCTGTGGAAATAGTCTGGACAATATTACAGTGATGGGATTTGTCATTAAGCATTAGTCCAAACATAGGCTGTACAACACCAAGAGTGAACCATAACCTAAGTTATGGACTTTGGGTGATTATGATGTCAACGTAGGATTATCCTTGGTTACGCCAAGTACCACTCTAGTAATGTTGATGTTGGGGGATTATCCTTGGTAACACAAAGTACCACTCTGGTAAAGTTGATGTGTGAGGGCAGGGAGTATATGGAAAATCTCAGTACTTCCCTCTCAGTTTTTTTGTAAACTTAAATCTGCTCTAAAAAATAAAGTCTTCTAAAAAAGACAATGTTAAAAAAAAATAAGAAGTTCTTTTGAAAAACAAACATGAATGTTTGATGCCATCGTCCAAAATTTCTTGGAAATTACATGTATAGTAGCAGAAATGAAAGCTCAGTAGAAGGGCTAGAAGATAAAATTAAGGAACTCTTCCAGAAAGTAGAAAGCAAAAACATACAAAGTGCTCATGTCAGCAGCACATTTATTAAACTGGAATGATATAGAGATCAGTATAGTCCCACACAAGGACAACTCACAAATTGGTGACACTTCTAATATTTTTTTTTAAAAAGAAAGGAAGAACAAGTAAGGATGTGGAGAAATTGGAATTCTTGTGCATTGCTGGTAGCAATGTAAAATGGTCTAGCCACTGTGGAAAACAGGCTGTTAGGTCCTCAAAAAAATTAAATTTAAGTGTTACTACTTAACACATATGATCCAGCAATTCTACTTTCACATTTACACTCAAAAGAATTGAGAACAAGACCTAAACCA
The DNA here is from genome assembly GCF_014754425.2 of Oryx dammah. Lineage (NCBI taxonomy): Eukaryota > Metazoa > Chordata > Mammalia > Artiodactyla > Bovidae > Oryx > Oryx dammah. Next base: position 70,620,752 of record NW_024070187.1, read on the forward strand.
GATATTTGTATACTCATTTTCATAGCAATGTTATTCACAATAACGAAAAGGTGGAAGCAACCCAAATGTACACTGACAGATGAATGGGCAAACAAAACATTGTATATACAAACAATGAAATATTATTCAACCCTAAAAAGGAAGAAAATTCTGACACATACTAGAGCAGGGATAAACCTTGAGGACATGATATCAAGTGAAAGAAGCCGAGCACTAAAGGACAAATATTGTATGGTTCCACTTACATGAAGTTCCCAGAATAATCAAACATGTAGAGATAGCAAGCAGAATGGAGATTTTACTAAGGACTGGGGGTCAAGGAAGCTTACACTTTAATGGGTACAGAGTTTCATTTTGGGATGATGAAAAAAATTCTGGAGACGGGTACTGATAATGATTGCACAACAATGTGAATATACTTAATTCCATTTAACTGTATGTTTAAAATGGTTAAAATCTCAGGTATATTTTACCACAATTTTAAAAATGAGAAATTTAAGCATATAACATAGAGACACAGGGGCAAATATTAAAAGAAATAGAAGTTGGAAGTGTTTTCCTTTGAAGATGGAAAGTGGTGGGGGAAGGGATGCTGTTTTCAAACAAGCTTTGTAAAACTATTTATCTTTAAACTATGTGCATGTAAATTTTTGATAATACTTTAAACAACAACCCTAATTTGAAAAAAAAAAATTTAATCCTTCAATTTTACAGACAACCAAATCATAGACAGAGTAGAGTCCTTAGCCAAGGTGATCTAAAACAGTGAGAAGCACATTAAAGAGTTGAACCAACATGTTCTAAATCAAAGTTCAGCGTCTCATCGTCACAGCACAGTGCTCAGTATTCAGTCATGTCTGACTCTATGAGACCCTTTGGACTATAGCCCACTAGGCTCCTCTGTCCATGGGATTTTTCAGGCAAGAATACTGAAGTGGATTGCCATTACCTCCTCCAGGGGATCTTCCTGGCCCAGGGATCAAAACTGGGTCTCTTGCATTTCCTGCCTTACAGGCAGATTCTTTATCTGCTGTGCTATCGGGAAGCCCATCACAACACATGGTACCTTATGATAGCATCTCCCTGAATATCTTAAACTTCTGGGATTCTTGACTTAAGCCTTCCTAAATTATTTTTCTGCATGTTTTATTGAATGTACAGTAATACTACAGATTTTCCTGTTTTTCCTAGCATTATTTGTTAAAAGTCAATTTTTTTCTAATCCAAACACACATTTGAAATAAAATACATTTCCAAATCTGCTCCTCTATCATAATTCAAACTGAATAGGATTTTTTGAATCCTGCATTCAATGTTGTTCTGAATAGCCAGAAAGGCTTTGCTATTGATTAAAAAAATACCATCCTTTTTTGGTACTGAATCTAAAACCTAACCAATGGTGACCTTTATGGAAACAGAAAACATTTCCACTTCAATTAAACTCAAATCACCTGTTTAATGTTAATTTTTTCTCATTAGAAAAATGATATAATTAAAAAGAGTAGCTACACTAAGCAATGATATATAATTTACCAGGCTTCATTCACACTTTAGAATAAAACTCCATGTGGACACTTCTTCCACAATAATCCATCAGTTATAAGTTGAACACATACTAATGAGTATGTTTAAAATAATTTTTTAAAGAACTGTAAAGATCTGTCGTAGGCATGTCCTCCAACACTGACAAAAGTGTCTTTTCCCAGAATAATGTATTTGATAGATCATCAGTCTTAGAACTCTGTAAATAAAATGTATTATGATTTTAAGGTATCACTCCTTGTTACAGTAGTGTAAATTATTGTGTGTGGTTTCTAATCTTATGTGACTGCCTCAACCAGGTTGGATGGGCCTGAAGGCAAGGTGGCCCAAACTGCGTATGTAATAAATGCTCATTAAGCATTTGGAGTGGCTAAATAATGAATCAGAGTATGGAATCCTGGAATGTTAAAGTGGAATGTGTCCCAGGGATCTACAGATCTAACTTCCTCTTTTTACAATTAAGGAAATACTAAAGAAACACTTGAGTGTGTACACTTATGTCATATATTTCATGTGCATTTGCTCATGGCAGCCCTACTAGTCAGAGAAGGAAAAAGAGTCAGAGAAGTTCAGTAACATGCTGAGGTCACACAGGTAGTCAGTGCTGACACTGGGACTCTAACCAAGGTGATAGGAGACCAGAGCATGTGCTTTGATGAAGCCCACAGACAAATGTCTACTGATTTATGGTGATCTTATAGCTTTGTCAACAAATTTGGAAAACTCAGCAGTAGCCACAGGGCTGGAAAAGGTCAGTTTTCATTCCAATCCCAAAGAAAGGCAATGCCAAAGAATGTTCAAACTACCGCACAATTATTCATCTCACATGCTAGTAAAGTAATGCTCAAAATTGTCCAAGTCAGGCTTCAGCAATACGTGAACTGTGAACTTCTAGGTATTCAAGCTGGTTTTAGAAAAGGCAGAGGAACCAGAGATCAAATTGCCAACATTCACTGGATCATCAAAGAAGCAAGAAAGTTCCAGAAAAACATCTATTTCTGTTTTATTGACTATGCCAAAGCCTTTGACTGTGTGGATCACAATAAACTATGGAAAATTCTGAAAGAGATGGGAATACCAGACCACCTGACCTGCCTCTTGAGAAGCCTGTATGCAGGTCAGGAAGCAATAGTTAGAACTGGACATGGAACAACAGACTGGTTCCAAATAGGAAAATGAGTACGTCAAGGCTGTATATTGTCACCCTGCTTATTTAACCTATATGCAGAGTACATCATGAGAAACGCTGGACTGGATGAAGCACAAGCTGGAATCCAGACTGCCAGGAGAAATATCAATAACCTCAGATATGCAGATGACACCACCCTTATGACAGAAAGTGAGGAAGAATAAAGAGCCTCTTGATGAAAGTGAAAGAGGAGAGTGAAAAAGCTGGCTTAAAGCTCAGTTCAGTTCAGTCGCTCAGTCGTGTCCGACTCTTTGCGACCCCACGAATCGCAGCACGCCAGGCCTCCCTGTCCATCACCATCTCCCGGAGTTCACCCAGACCCACATCCATCGAGTCCGTGATGCCATCCAGCCATCTCATCAACGTTCAGAAAACTAAGATCATGACATCCAGTCTCATTACTTCATGGCAGATAGATGGAGAAACAATGGAAACAGTGGCTGACTTTTTTTTTCTGGGCTCCAAAACCACTGCAGATGGTGACTACAGCCATGAAATTAAAAGACGCTTACTCCTTGGAAGGAAAGTTATGACCAACCTAGACAGCATATTAAAAAACAGAGACATCACTTTGTCAACAAAGGTCCATCTAGCCAAGGCTATGATTTTTCCAGTGGTCATGTATGGATGTGAGAGTTGGACTAGAGGGCTGAGCACAGAATTGATGCTTTTGAACATGAGAGTACCTTGGACTGCAAGGAGATCCAACCAGTCCATCCTAAGGGAAATTGATCCTGGATGTTCATTGGAAGGACTGATGTTAAAGCTGAAACTCCACTATTTTGGCCACCTGATGCGAAGAGCTGACTCATTTGAAAAGACCCTGATGTTGGGAAAGATTGAAGGCAGGAGGAGAAGGGGAGGACAGAGGATGAGATGGTTGGATGGCATCACTGACTCAATGGACATGAGTTTGGGTGAACTACGGGAGTTGGTGATGGACAGGGAGGCCTGGTGTGCTATGGTTCATGGGGTTGCAAAGAGTCGGACACAACTGAGTGACTGAAGTGAACTGAACTGATAGCTTTCTGCTGACAGAGTCAGACAGAGAGTCAGATTGGCTGACTGCCCAGGGCAATAGCTCATTGTCAGATCCATTAGTATATGTATTAAGTTAAAAATGAGTTTCTGTCTGGTGATGCTCTTGACTATAATTCCTTTTTATACAGTAAAATCTGAGAAGACTGTATGTGTAAATTACTCCTGCAAAATGATTTCTCTGAGACACATATCTTGGAACTGAAAAGTGTCAGCTTTGATTCTCTTTCATTTCTTAAATAAGGCAACAGAGGCTCAGAGGGAAGAAACAAATTCAAGATCATACCACAGCTAAGGGAAGATGGGGCACTGCGACTGGGTCTCCTGTCTCCTGAGGCAGGGCTGCCCTGCCCCTCCATGTCCCTTTCCCTAGCACAACACACTCTTGTTCCATGTGTTAATAGAGACCTCTGTCTCACATGCTCTATAAATCCATGTTCCAGATATGGTCCTGGAACTTTTCATCTCTCCAATTACTTTCATTTGTATTTACAAATATTTCCAACCTCTGATTTACTCTTTACCATTAATAGATGGGAAAGTGGAAACAGTGACAGATTTTATTTTCTTGGGCTCCAAAATCAGAACAGACAGTGACTGCAGCCATGAAATTAAAAGATGTTTGCTCCTTGGAAGAAAAGCTATGACAAACCTAGACAGCATAAAGCAGAGACATCACTTTGCCGACAAAGGTTAGTACAGTCAAAGCGATGATTTTTCCAGCAGTCATGTAAAGATGTGAGAGTTGGACCATAAAGAAGGCTGAGTGCCAAAAAATTGATTCTTTCAAATTGTGATGCTGGAGAAGATTCTTGAGAGTTCCTTGGAGAACAAGGAGACCAAACCAGTCAACCCTAAAGGAAATCAACCCTGAATATTCATTGGAAGGGCTGATGCTGAAGCTGAAGCTCCAATAGTTTGGCCATCTCATGGGAAGAACTGACTCATCGGAAAAGACCCTGATGCTGGGAAAGATTGAAGGCAAAAGGAGAAGAAGGTGGCAGAAGATAAGATAGTTAGATAGCATTTCTGACTCATTAATAGCACATTAATTTGAGCAAATTCCAGGAGATAGTGAAGGACAGGGAAGCCTGGCGTGCTGCAGTCCATGGGTCACAAGGAGTCAGATACAGCTTAGTGACTGAACAACCACATTACTTCCTACATCAGATGCAATTTATGTGCATCCTCACATGGTCTCTTTGCCACTTGTCACTTGAAAGATCTGGCCCCTGCCGCCATTGCCTGTCCTCCAAGCACTGCTGAAGTCACGTCCTTCCAAGTGGAAGACTGGAGGCTAGGCTTCCCTCATAGCAGAGCCATGGCAGCTCTGGGCTGCAAAGCATCGGATACAAATTTCCCATTGAATGTCCAATGGGGTCAAGTAACACAACAAAAATGGGGAAAATTTTGACCGATGAGAGTCATAAGGAGGAAACCAACAGATAAATTCACTTCATTCTCACAAAGAACTGCTTCAACATGCAGGGCTCCAAATGGCCCACCTGGAGACAGCTAATGGGACCACAGTGCCAGCTGTGTTCTTCTGAAGCCTGTGGCCCGGGCAGTAATGGCCCACCCTCCCTCTCTGCCTCACACACCCTTTGCCCTCACTCTTGTTGTCCAGGCATTGCTGCAGCCTCCCCCAACCCCGCCCCACAATAAAACATTCCCATGAATGTCTTGGGCTCTGCTTTTCAGCCAATGCACATCATAAGAGTTCAAATTCTGGAGAAGCAAAATTCTAGAAATTAAAAATATCCTTTCACAATGTCAGCTGGCAAGTATTGGGGGTAAATATTTTTTGCTTTTGCTTTTTTTTTTTTTTTTCCTGAGATCTCCTGGTGGAGAGGCAATGGTGCGGGGGGACAGAGGAAGCAGAGAAGAGATAGAAAGTAACTATAATGCTCATCACAGGCCCCCACTTTTGTCTCCAGTTTAAAAAGTAGTTTCATATCTTTGCTATCCACAGATATATGATATTTAATAATGAACCTAAAATCTAGAAAAGAAAGTCTTCAAGTGAGATAAGGAGCTGGGTGTGTATATTCTTTTAGGATATCTAGAATCCGTAAGCAATCACTTCTATTATAGAGTCTTTGAATTGTGATTAAGTTCAGTAAATAGGGCAGAAACTCTCTCCTCTTTGAAATGTATATGTTAGCTACCCTCTCTGACCCCAAAGGAGGGAGGAGGTTTATTTATAGCTCAGAAAAGCAGCTTGAGGTCCTTGGAACTCAGAAATACCAGCCCAGCTATATTTTTTACCATTAAATTATACACTTTATCATTTTTTTGATGAAGATGTGTATGTTTTGGAAGTACAGTTGATTTACAGTATTGTGCTTGTTTCTGGTGTACAGCAAAATGATTCAGTTATGTATATTCTCATTCATATTCTTTTCCATTATGGTTTATCATAGGATATTGAGTATAATTCGCTGTGCTATACAGTAGGACTTTGTTATCTTTTTATATATGGTAGCTTGTATGTGCTAATCCCTAACTCCTAATTTATCCATCTCCCCCCTTCCCCTTAGGTTACCATAGGTTTGCTTTGTGTATCTGTGAGATTGTTTCTGCTTCATAAATAAGTTCATTTCTGTCATATTTTAGATTCCACATATAAGTGATATGATATGATAGATGTTGTCTGACTTCCTTCACTCAATATGATTATCTCCAGGCTCACCCATGTTGCTGTGAATGGCATCATTTATTCTTTTTATGGCTGAGTAGTATTGTGCTGTATTCTGAGATGTACACCACGTCTTCTTTGTCCATTCAAGGACATTTAGGTTGTTTCTATGTCTTGGCAATTGTAATAGTGCTGCTATTGGGGTACATATATCTTTTTGAATTAAAGTTTTCTCTGGACATATGTCCAAGAGTGGGATCACAGAATCATGTAACAACTCTATTTTTAGTTTTTTTTAAGGAACCTCCATATTATTTTCCATAGTCAGCCCAGTTGTATTAATCATTATTTTTATTTTTTATATTTTATGATGCTTTGACACTGGAGTGAAGGGCTTGCAGACCCCAGAGGACAGCTCTTCCCAGGGTTAGCTAATTTCTAGAGATGGCAAACAACTTGCCGTGAACATACCTTTATATACAAAGCAACCAATCCAGAGTCCATACCCCAACAACCTCCTTTATCAACCTCTCACACCCCAGCCAATATGCGCCCTGCCCCAAATCACTCCAGAGCCAGTACTCGAAGCTAGGAACCACTCTTATAGCCCAGGGCCTGAATAAATTATTCAAACTACTCAATCCTAAACTCTTTTAGGTGTCCTGCCTTGCCTTTCCTGAAGAGATCACAATAAAAGCTTGTGCCCATGCTTTCTCCTCTTCCTCTGGTCCCTGACCCACCCTGGTGCTTCCCTGCGTGGCCCTGCATAGAATGGTGTGCTGTCTGTTCCCAGACATCTATAAGTATAAACTTCCTCCTGCATGAAAATCATTTCTGTTTGCATGTCTTACCATATCCGATTAAAAACAACGCCAGGTACACTTTTCAACACACAAGTCTAACAGCACCCCTCCTCAGGGACCTGACTTTCAGCTCCAGGGGCTTCTCCTCTAAGTTTCTAGGTTTTTAATAATTTCAAATTCTTTATTTCGTTCCCCTAGTCCTAGGGCAGCCATTGCTTTCCTGGTGCATCCACGATGCTGAGTGCTTCTTTTATCTTTTCAGGTAAAGATTCTTTATATCTAGTCAACAGTTTTTCATATTACATTTTTTGCCATCAGAATAACCCATTGTGTTTTCTGCCTCTTGACTAGACCCTGATGAATACACAGCTTTATGGTTAATCCTGGCACTTCAGTTTGCTTCAGAGCTTAATAATTTATCAAAAGCTCATGAGATATTGCCAAGGTTGGGTGGGGGTGGGGGCTGGGGTATGGAATAAACCCAGCCAGTCAAAATTCTGGGAAATCAAAATGATTCAGATCAACTTACAATATGTTATTCTCAAGAAAATAATGCTAAATTCTTCATAACTGCCAATTCCTCATCTTATGCAGAAATGCTATTCTAAATCTTCACTTTTTACTAGATCGATAATGGAGACATATCAAAGTATCTGTTGTCAATAAAGGTCATGATACACTTCTAATCTTATGAAAATCGAGAGGGTTTCAAAAACTCATGTCATTGTCAATTGTTGCCATTATAACAAAATGCCATAAATTAGATGGCTTATCTACAAGCATTTAACTCTCATCATTCTGGAGGCTGGAAGTCTGAGATCAAGGTGTCAGCATGGCCATTTCTAGTGAGAGCCCTTATCTGGGTTAGAGACAAGTGACTTCTCCTTGCGTCCTCAAATGATGGAAAGAGAGTAAGCTAGCTGTTCAGTTCAGCTCAGTTTCTCAGTCATGTCCGACTCTCTGCAACCTCATGGACTGCAGCACAGCAGGCTTCCCTGTAGCCTCTTTTTATAAAGTCACTAATCCCATCATGAGGGCTCTTCTCTCATGACCCAATCACCTCCCAAAGGCCCTACCTCCTAATAGGATTTAACGTAAGAATTTTGGGGCGACATAAACATTCAATCCACAAAAACGTATATAATAGAGAATGAGATCTTGCCCCAGGAAAGGACATCCTTAACTCCTAGGATGTAAGAATGACTCAGAGTGCCAGCTATTACTGTGATGGTAGGTAGTGAGAAGTTCTGGTGGAGTAGGTGGCAAAATGCCTGCTTCTAATCCAGCTACACTACTTCACACTAACTTGGTGACCTTGGAAAGAGCATTAACTTCCCTAAGTCTCAGTTTTGTTATCCTTCAAATGGGATTATTAATACAATCTATTCCACATCCCTTACCTGCTTACTCAACTCACTAACTATTTATACATCTCCTATAGGCAAGATCTTGTGGCAGGTATTCCAAGATAAACAAAGAGAGCTAAAACATGGTCCCTGACTTCAAGGAATTTATAGTCCAGTATTTTTCTATACTGCAGTCCACGGGGTTTTTCAGGCAAGAATGCTGGAGTGGTTTGCCCTTTCCTCCTGCAGGGGATCTTCAGATCCAGGCGTAGAACTCACTTTTCTTGCGGCTCCTACATTACAGGTGGATTCTTTACCACTGAGCCGCTGAGGAAGCCCAGGAGCTAAGAATACAGAGGTGATTATGGCTCTCTCCTTCAGGGGGCTCACAGTCTGATAGAGAGCTAAAACAAGGACACAGACAACTAGAACAAGAGGTTAAGTATGTGATTAAATTTGAAAAAAGTCAGTGTGGCAGTTCATAAAAGGGAAGGCCTACACCTAGTTGAGAGGGTCAAGGGAGGCTTTGTGGATCTGGTGCCATTTGAACTGACCATGAACAAAAACCTGAAAGAAGGAAAGATGTAGTGGGTGATCAGAAAAGTGAGCCTAGGTGAAGTCAGGAAGAGCCTGAAGTAGGGTGGAGTTGGTAGAACTCAGATAGAAGCAATTAATATAAGCGATAGGAGATGAACACTGCTTGGAAATCCAGGGGGATAAATATCTAACAGTAACTGAGTTACTGATAAGGATACAGAGGTGAGTAGGTGGGCATGGCCTCTTTTCCAATGATTAGTTAAGACTGGAAACATTTTTTAAAATTGCCCTAGTATGGTGTTGGAGAAGACTCTTGAGAGTCCCTTGGACTGCAAGGAGATCCAACCAGTCCATTCTGAAGGAGATCAGCCCTGGGATTTCTTTGGAAGGAATGATGCTAAAGCTGAAATTCCAGTACTTTGGCCACCTCATGTGAAGAGTTGACTCATTGGAAAAGACTCTGACGCTGGGAGGGATTGGGGGCAGGAGGAGAAGGGGACGACAGAGGATGAGATGGCTGGATGGCATCACTGACTTGATGGACGTGAGTCTGAGTGAACTCTGGGAGTTGGTGATGGACAGGGAGGCCTGGTGTGCTATGATTCATGGGGTCGCAAGGAGTCGGACACGACTGAGCAACTGAACTGAACTGAATATGGTGTCTGTTTTTAAATATAATATAGAAATAGGACATGGAAGGTTCAGTAAGATCAGTAGGTCAGGAGATAATTGCCACCAAAGAGACACGGTTTGTAATATTCACAGATCCCAAGAGGAGGGGTCATGCCATGCCACACCACAGGGGGCCATTCAGAGAAGCACCGAGCTCTGTCAGGAGGCAGCAGGGGAGGGAAAAACCATGAGCTAGGATGTTTATTGTAGTTTTCAAAGGAAGGAACAAAATAGGGTAAGCGGGCTTAAGATTGGCTGGCTTGATTACTTACAGCAGGCTTTGGGACTAGCAGCTATTCCTGGTGGATCAGATGGTAAAGAATCTGCCTGCAGTGCAGAAGACCTGGGTTTGATCCCTGGGTGGAGAAGATCCCCTGAAGAAGGAAATGGCAACCCATCCCAGTATTCTCACCTAAAGAATTCCATGGACAGAGGAGCCTGGCGGGCTAGTCCATGGGGTCACAGTTGGACATGACTGAGTGACTAACACTGACAGCTATCCCTGGATGTCTGGTACATGGCCTCAAACGATTATGCCAGGTGGCCCAGAGTATGAGAACCTGATAAGGAATGTGATGGGGGTGTGACCCTTCTAGGGTCAGCAAGGTCCCAGATGTCAAACCAAAAGAATACAGAAAATAAAGCACACCATTAATACCGTCTCCTTTAAAATGTGGGAGTTTATTTAGTTTTATGTCCCTAACATCCACCATGATCCTTCCTACATAATATGGAGAGATACCGTAAAGGTTTGTTAATATCCCTCTTTTGACTCTTAAATTGTTGGAGCTGGACAACTCCAACATATGATTGTGTGTCATTTGTGGTGGTCACTACGGAAGGTTCTCAGACTAAGGTAGGTTCCCTGAGATGGACACTGCAATGCACACCCCAGTCCCCCAGTCTTCAGTGAAGAAGGGCTCACAGCAGACACCTTCTGAGTCTGCCTTTGCAAGACTGTGAACAAGAGTTAAATGAGTGATCCTTTTAAAAATTAAAGACACTGTTAAAACCAAAAAATGAATGAATGAGTGCTTCTTAAGTGGTAAAACTACTTTCTAACATAATTAGTGTTCTTTCAGTTTCAAGAGACATAAATCTAACTCAAACTTGCTTAAGAAAAATAAAGGGAATTTACTGATAATATGACTGGAAAACTGTCTTCAGGCAAGGCTGGTTCTAAGGAATCAAATGACTTCATCAGAATTCTCTCCATCTTTGCTTGTCCCTCCTATTTATCTCTATGCATGACCTCATCTTCGTGTTTGTGTGTGTGTTTTTTTCTTAACTCAAAATAGCTTCTCTACGTTTGGGAACCATGGCCTCAAGCTTACTTTATGCTTACAGCTCTCAATTCTGTAAGGAGAGAACGACCTTTTTTCCCTAGAATCCCTATGTAAAATTTCAGAGAGGAAACTGATGGACCTTTTCATCAGTCAGTATCCAGTCTGGAGACAGAAACCACACTGGCTATTTGAACAGAGAACAGTTACAAAACAGCAGTTATTAACTTTTGATTAAGGATGGCTGAACAATAAAAGACTAAGGATTATGGGAATTCCCTGGCAGTCCAGTGGTTAGGGGGAGAAGGCAATGGCACCCTACTCCAGTGTTCTTGCCTGGAAAATCCCATGGACAGAGAAGCCTGGTAGGCTACAGTCCATGGGGGTCTCGAAGAATTGGACCCGGCTGAGCGACTTCACTTTCACTTTTCACTTTCATGCACTGGAGAAGGAAATGGCAACCCACTCCAGTGTTCTTGCCTGGAGAATCCCAGGAATAGAGGAGCCTGGTGGGTTGACGTCTCTAGAGTCACACAGATTCGGACACGACTGAAGTGACTTAGCAGCAGCAGCAACAGCCAGTGGTTAGGACTGACGCTTTCATTGTCAGGGGTGCAGTTCAATCCCTGATCAGGGAACTAAGATCCCAAAAGTCTACTAGGCTCCACTGTCCATGGGATTCTCCAGGCAAGAACACTGGCCTGGATTGCCATGCCCTCCTCCAGAGTATCTTCCTGACCCAGGGATCGAACCCAAGTCTCCGCGGCTCCTGCATTGCAGGCAGGTTCTTTGCCACTGAGCCACCAGAGATCCTGCATTCTAATTCATTTAAGAGACATTTATTAAGCATCTTCTATGAGAGGAGCTCATCCTTACTAGTCCTAACATCTTTGTGGACACAGCCTAAATTAAAAGGTCTAAAAATGAAAAGGCAGCTGGAAAAAAGGCTGAGACAAGAAAATGATACCTTATTTATAGATTAAATGTCCTAAAAGATAGATCTACATCTTTGTAGCGAAGTTTTAAAATACTACTCATGGTCAAATCAGAACAAGGCAGCATGACCCTATGGTTCAGAGGATGAATCTTGAGCACAATTGTGGCCATTCAAATCTAGTCTCATTAAAATGTGACATGAGGCAGATAAGCAGTTACTTGTATGAAAGCTTTCTTAAATGTAAAATTTGAATAACAATAATACCTACCTCGTAGGACTGGTGGGAAGATTACATAAACTAACACCTGTAAAGCTCTTAGAATAGATCCTGACACTGAATAAATAATCAATATGGTAAGTCGCTTCAGTCGTGTCCAACTCTTTGGGACCCTATGGACCGTAGCCCACCAGGCTTCTCTGTCCCTGGAATTCTCCAGCCAAGAATACTGGAGTGAGTTGGTATGGCCTCCTTCAGGGGATCTTCCCAACCCAGGGATCAAAACTGCGTCTCTTTTGTCTCCTGCACTGGCAGGCAGGTTCCTTACCACTAGCCCCACCTGGGAAGCCCTAGTAATCCCTATATGTTAGTTCTTACTATGAAGTTGCTATTACTAGTTGGATATCAAGTAAATGCGACTTTCTCTCTGTTAACTAATTTGAAATTCCTTTATCTCCAAAATTTAAAAAAAAAAAAATCTTGGAAGCATCTAACTGCTATATTTATTTTAGCACTCACAAAAGAGGCCATTCTATAAAAAATAAGTTTATTATATTCATTACCTCTGACATTAAAATAGTCTTTTTATGAACATAAATCATGTATTCCATGGAACCAAACTTAAACAAAACAAAAACTGGTTCCTCATGTTATTCTATAGCCTATGGAAGAAAATACAAACCTTCCCTTTTTCTTCTTTCTTTAAATATTTGTGAAATTATATGAAAATACAAACTCTTTCCTGAAAATGGAACTGTAGGTATATCTTGTCAAAAGAAAATCTTTTCACAGAGTACTTTTAGAATTTCTTTTTCACTTCTAAAAGCAAACTGCCTCTGTAAATCCAATGCTTTATAAAATGACACTAGAGTATTCTGAGCAAGAAATGTACTCCCTCTCTGGCTGAGTCAGAGAAGCCCTTTCCTAATGAGTACTCTGGCACTGATTGTGAACTGCCGAAGCCTTCCTATTCTAACACATTCTGCAATATTAGTGATAAACCAAAGTCCAAGGTACTGAGACCCTCAGAGAGTCCTCATCGCAGAATGTTAAGCAGTCAGGGAAGAGCGGGCATGAAAAGAAGGAACTACATTTCTTTTCCTCTCAGGGACAGGGCTATGCTCTCTAGTAACTCTTACAATAGTCAGAGTTAGGGGACTATATGGAGTATCTATAACCAGAAAAAAGCAAATAGAAACAAAAGAAAATATCTTACAAAGCACATCCATTTAGAATCTATCCTAAGTCATCAAAGAATGTACACATACACACACACACATACACAGACACACACACACACTCACTCACTTAGCCTGTGCAAGCTGCCATAACAATACCACAGACTGAATGGCTTAAACAACAGAAATTTATTTCTCATAGTTCTGGAGGCTGGGAAGTTTAAGTTCAAGCCAACAGATTCAGTTTCTGGTGAGAAATTGCTTCCTGGTTCTTTTCCTTCATCTTCCTCACAGAAAGGGCAAGGGAGCCCTCTGAGGTCTCTTTTTTAAGGACACTAATCACATTCATGAGAGCTCCACTCTCATGACTGAATCACCTCCCGAAGACCTCACTTCCTAATTCCTAGTACCTCCTAGTACCATCACACGGAGGGTTAGAGTTTCAACATATGAATCTGGGGACATAATAAACATTCAGTCCATTGTACAAACTCATGTACACACACATGCACACATGCATACAATATTCCTAAACTAGAATTACCAAGCAATACCTTGATTAAAGAGCAAATATTTGCTGGATTAAATAAAATATGATATGGTATAGTAATAGAGTTTTTGTGTATAAAAAGGTTAAATATTTTAGTACCAACATGGTCCTCATTCCTTCAAATAAAAGTTTAAGAAATATAAAAGATTGGCATTTTCCAATCTGATATATAATCACACACAGGAAGGTATTAAGTTCAGGGTCTATGAATGGATATTTAGTTGCAATAACATTTTACTACCAAAGATATTCTTACCAAAGATAGAAGCAATAAATATGAGACAGAGATGCATCATCTTCCTCATCAAGCTTTGAGGAGGGCTACCATGCTTCCACAGAGTACTCTGCTTCCAAAGAGGAAAAAAACATGGGGACAATCACACCTCTCTCTTAGCTTTCTTGAAAGGTTAGATGACATACATTGCAAAAGCCAACACACAGAGTCTGGCATTTATTCCTGCCAATTAACAGTATCTTGTCTCCTCTCCTGAAGGCTACTCCAAGACCTACTTGTATGAGGATGGACAAAACCACCACATTTTGCTGAAGCAAAAGGGCTTTGGGACGTGAATCTGATGAAGACACAGAGTTAGGGCCCCGCCTGTATTCACAATGTTTACCACTACCTCCTCTGGCACCCACAGAGCAGCCCTGAGAAGAGCAGAACTTTTGTCAGTATTCTGCCAACTAGTTCAGGCCTGTAATTCCAGAAACCAATGAGTTACCTCAACCCTGAGCTCTGTGGAGACCTACCCTCCTATAACGTGCCAAAGGGAAAAGTTCTGATAGCATTTGAACACTGTGATCCTGCTGCTTATGGACAGATAGGCACTCACTCCCTGATTTCTTCAGAAGATAAATAATTCTGCGGTTGCAAGAGAATGTAAAAATTTTAATGACTGTGTTGGGAAGTGATTGAAGCAAGATTCCAAAATTGAAAATTAAAAGGAAAAGACTTCTTTCATCTATGAAAAAGAATCATAAGAATAAAATAGATCTGGACAGTTCATAGACTTAGAAATCAGAGCCCACTCTTGTGGGTCTTTTAGAATCCAAGCTACAGTTCCTCAGTTAACACAAAAGTTCATTATGAGTCTTATAGGCAAGGAAGTCTTTTCTTCTGAGTAATTCGTCTCCCTGTGTACCCGCTGGGTTATATCTACATGGACACAGCTTCACAACATTCTTTCCACAGAATATGTTCCTCCATTTAAATACTTCCCTCTCCAGATCTTCTACCCACAGCACTCTCTGATATTCTCCAGGTACAAATATCTTCTCTATATTCCTTTTCCTCTTGTGCCATTTATCACTTTTACATATTTACAATTATTTGGTGTGCTTGTCTCTTATTAAATTACAAGCTTCTCAAGGATAGGAAATTCAGCCTCCCAAGAAACAGATACCATGTTTTGCCCCAGTAGGCACCTAGGGAATTCTTTGGGAGTAATGAAATGAATAACATCACAGGGAGCCCATTTTAAAAATAATCTGGACCCAGGAATTGATGGTGACTCTCCTGAAACAAAGGTCTAGAAGAATTGCAAAAGGGGGAAGAGAGGAGGAAAAAAGACTTGTTGGAAGTGTCAGGAGCAAGCACAGAGGCTTTTTCTCTCACGAATGATAGCAAATTTCTTAATGGAAGATGATCCCAATCAATAGAGCCAGACAGCTGATTTATATAATGGAATCACGCTGAAGGAGTGGTCTTCCCCTGCAGAGCCATCTGAAAAGGGAAAAGGGTTACTAGGCTAGGGAGACCAGGGTACTCCACAAGTGTATCTGCTGGTGTTCATAAATATGTTCCCCATCAACAAACCACAGGAGAGCTCCAGAGAGCAGCCTCCTTGAGCCTGGATGCTGGAGAGTGACGGTGGGGCTGGTGCGGCTGCTGTATTTTGGCTGCTGCTGCCGCTGCTGCCACTGGGCAGATACCGCAGTGAGGGGTCTGACCGCGCTGAGTGCTCTCAAGAGCCTGGGTCTGGCCAGGAGCGAGAAGTTGAGAGTGAGGGTTGGGAGGTGGGCAGGACTCACCGAGGAGCTGCAAACCAAAATAAGAAATCTAGGGAGCAGAAGGAGAAAAGAGAGTGAGCTGGAGCCAAGACCTCAGGCCAAGTGGAACTGGAGGAAATGTCATCATTGGTAAAGGAGGACTTGGAGAAGAAACTGTTTAAGCCACTCTCACAGAATCTGTACGAGTTTATTGAAATAGAGTTCTCGGTCCAGGACAGGTATTACCTCTGTGTGTCAGGTAATCTGTTCTTTCTGTTATCATTTCAAAATGTAAATAACCCTGAGAGGCTTAGGTGATAGAGGGGAATTTGAGGGTGTTTACTTTTCTACACAGTAACAGCACATGTATCTTCTTGTGATAGAATTTAACTATGCCAAGATAAAGAATTTGGATTTTACAGCATTTTTGTAAGTGCTAAAATGGAAAGCAAAATGTATTGTATTAGTATTTTGGTTAATTGTTCAGAAATGAAACTGGATATGTGCTTTTTCTGATCTGATTAGTCTCCAATCTTTTATTCAATTCACTTGCATGGCAAACAGTTTTATTTGTGTACGAGCTCATTTTAAAAAATTCAACAGAAAGCTCTCTGTATATTTTTAAACATATTGGATAACTGAGTTATACGGCTCTATTTCCAACCAGTCTGGAAACTAGCGTTCTCTCTTTTCATGCTGGGACAGAAAAAAAAAAGACCTAAGATTTTCTTCTGAGATTTATTTAGACTTCCTGGTGGCTTATTTTGAAAAGAGAAATGATCTTTTAAAAATTCTTTCTCACAGTATGCTCACAGAAACAGTATTTTAATGGTAGAAATTAGTTCATGAAGATGGAACTTTAAGGAAATATTCTCTAAACTATTCAAGTAAAATATTTTCCCTCATGTTTTAAACATTCATGAAAATTGTTCAAAGGTAGGTATAAGCTTTTTCACTTATATATGATTTACCTAACCTGCAATTATTGTGCTGAACTTAGACAAAAATGTTTGTGCCACTATTGAATTTAATATACAGCATTTTCTTTTTCTAATCCATGATTTTTAATAGTTTTCAGGGGCCTAAGGAAACAGGTTAGAAAATCTAACTTTCATTGTACACTTTGTTTTTTAAGGCACACTGTTCAACATTTTCAGAAAGTCTATTATACTTCCCTTCCTGATACTTTGCTTAAAAGAACTTGCAAAAGTTGTCAAGAGAGAGTACTGTAAGAGAAGTAGAACATCTTTAAAGAAAGTGCTAAGAACGCTTTAAAATCCTATCATTTCTAACAGGTATACTAATGTTTACTTAATAATAAGAATAATAAGATTTATCTTATACTTTACCTAGTATATTTTGCCAAATAAAAAGTGTGAGGCTTGGCATATCAGCTAGGTACAAAACTTCCTCAGTCCAGGAAAAAGTCAAATTATGGAAAAAGATCAAATGAAAAAATTTTAGAAACTGCATTATATTCAAACCATCAGATCACTCTATCTTAAAATATTTTGACTTAATGTATTAGAGAAAATGCTTATTCCAACATTAAAATTTAATAATTTTATTCCTATTGAAATTCTTTATAAAGCTAATTACTCATCATGTAACATTATAGTATATACACATTGTTTTAAATCCTATGAAAATAAACCAATCATAATAATGTTTATGTATTTACCAGAAATGATACAAATCTAATTTACTAGATGTATCTTAATGCTCCCTCCAACAATATAATTAACTAAACTTGTTCTATCTGGCATGAGGGAAAAAACACTCCTAGAATTAAATTTTTGGAAATGGATGTAATTTTTCTCCTCAATATTCTCAAGTTCTGAGAGACACTGTCGGCTGGGGTCACCTGCTGTCTTTTTTCATAAATAACATGAATCCTTTTAATTAAGATTGATTAAAAGGTGTTGGCATTGTTAACATGTGTGAAGGAAACCTCTTTAGGGGTCAAAGTTTTCACCTGAAAAATGATCAAATAAAGTAAGTGATCACTTTCATAAGTAAAATCAATGACTCTCTTATGTAAGAAGTAAGGGAAAAACAAGATTGTTTCAGAGGTGAAGAGGAGATGGTATTGTGATATTCCTGGTAAACATTAACATTAAAATTAATTTTCATTTACCAGTTTCATGACTCTCCTCTGTATCACGTCCATCAATTTGAGAGCACTTTTCCAAATGTAGCATCTCTTTACGACCATCTCAAATGCATTTAGACAGAACAGTAATTTAAAATAAAGTCAGAGCGATGCTTGCTAGTTCTAAACCGTTGGCTGTGCTTTACTCAGAAAATAACTCCATTGAGAGGAATCAGACAGGCCATATCTCAATTGTGGAGGCAGATAACTCCAGATTTTGAAAGTTGGCCACCTTCTGGGAGTAGAGAGACACATAGTTATGATTTCCCCTTTATAGCTTCAGCAGTTCTAAACTTGTGAGAGCCAAGAGTTAGGGTAGTTAAATCCCATTATACATTTCTCAGATTAAAGAAGGTATATTTCAATAAGTTACACTTTCTGTTTATCTGATCTGAGTCTGTCTTTTGCAGGGGTCTCCCAACCAGGTGATTGCAATTTACTGTTACCTGGATACTTTACTTCATCAAGGTCAAAAGACAAACATTACAAATTCCTCTCCCTCTCTGTAGTTTGCTAGTACTCACCTTGGGAATTTCATGGCATCTCAGGGTTTACACGGTCATTTTCCCTTGGAACTGGCTTCACCTAGCCCAGAATGTCATTATCCTTGGAGTTAAAAGCAGCATTTTCTTATGAAGGAGGGAGGGGCTCTATCATGTGCGGGAACAAAAAGAGACAGGTTACTTGTGCAATGATGAGAATGCAAATGAGTTAAGGAAATTCCGAAAGACTTGAAATTGCATAGAAAGCATTAGCCATAATTGGATGGGAAGTAGCATTGCATGGAGGGATAGACATTGGAATGCTAGGAGTCAGACAGAGCTGGAGGGACATGACTGAACTTTGCCCACCTGCCAGCTATGAAATAGGGGGCAACACTATTACTTATTCAATTTAATATTCAGTTAATATTCAGTAACACCTACATTTGCACATGGACTTTCCTGGTGGCTCAGTGGTATAGAACCCACCTGCCAGTGTAGAAGACGGGTTCGATCCCTGGGTTGGGAAGATCCCTTGAAGGAGGAAATGGCAACTCACTCTAGTATTCCTGGGAAAATCCATGGACAGACAAGATTGGCAGGCTGCATTTCACCAGGTTGCAAAAGAATTGGACACAACTTAACAATTAAACCACAACATTTGCACATAGTGTTCTCTCTTTTTAAAAAATTTATTTTTAATTAGAAGGTAATTACTTTACAATGTTGTGTTGGTTTCTGCTGTACAACAATGTGAATCAGCCATAAGTATACATGTATCCCCTCCCTGGTGAACCTCCCTCCCACCCCCCTATTCCACCCCCTAGGTCCTCACAGAGCACAGATCTGATGTTCTCTTCTTAAATCCTAACTAGGAAAAAAGCAAACTTGATAAATTATATTCCAAATAAATAAATAATAATAAATAAAATTATATTCCAAATAAATAAATATTGTTAAAATATATTTTAAAAAATGTATTGTGAAAACATATGCTGAGATGTAGAAATATAGTATATACTGTAAATATTTACAATAAAAATAAAATATACAGTAAATGCATAGATGTGTATTTGTTATATAGTTTATAAATAAATTATATACATATTGCAATACCGATTATTTTTTAAGTATTCACATATATTTTGAAAAATATTCTCCATAGATAATTAATTTGAAAATAAACAGTATTTGTTAGAATTATGAAAATAGTATGCATAAATTCTCCATACATATTACATTTTGATGCCGAAAAAGAACTTCTCTGTGCATCAGAGAATTTAATAATTTTGGCAAATCTCATTTATAATATTAACAATAAGAGTGTCAAATAAGAATGTTAACAGGAAAAATAAACAAAATACTAGAGACTAGGTGTTTTATGAAGCACAAACATTAATTTCTTCTATTCCTGGAGGCTGGGAAATCCAAGAACATGGTGCTTGCAGATTCAGTGTCTGGTGAGGACCTTTGTCCTCATAGACCACTGTTTTCTCCCTGTGACCTTGTAGGGTAGGAAGGGCAAGAGAGCTCTCTGGGGTCTTTTTATAAGGGTATTAATCCCAATAATACCTTCCAAAGACCCCACCTCCTAATACCATAGACTTGACTTGAGGGTTAGATTTCAACATAGGAATTAGAGGGAACAAACATTAAATCTGTAGTACCCAGTTATTGCCCCCAAATCAATCTGATTAAAATATTTCTAGATAATTTATTTGAAAGCTACCTTTTGATTAAATCAATAATAACATTCTCAACAATCCCAAGACATAATTAATACATTAAAACATTTTCAGTGAGGCTTCTTGTCTTTAATATCTCACGGTAATTTCCCCCTATTACTTAATTTCAGTGATGAAAGCAGTCATATAACTCTAGGATTATGAAATGATGGTAGTTTATGTGTTTAAAATATTTCTGTGCAGCTTACTTACAAGCTGCTTTTTTTCCCTCTTATCTGCCAAATTATATTGGATCATTGGCCAATTTCTTTCCACTTAGCCTCCTGAATGACACTTTTACCATGAGTGACTATTTTACTATGATAATAAGGCAATTATTAACAACAATGTTTATTACAAAATTAAAAGTGAAAATCAATGGTTGGCATGAAGTTAAGATGGTTATTCTGAAAATGCTAACTAAAATAATGATATTGGAGTAGGTTCATTCTGAAATTACCTGGGTCTATAGATATCACCAAATCATAATTGGGCAGTAATATATCTGATGTCACTAAAACCAACTGTGCAACATTCTAACTACACAAACACATTTCTGTTTTAAGACCATGTGATAAGTTGCCACTTTGCCACTGCATTAATATGGATATGGCCACTTAATTTTAGCTGGCAGCAGAGCTCAAGCATGGAGATGAGGGGCTGGGTCCACTCCAGCCTGAGCAGACTTCTTCAACTCTTGGCTAAAGACAATTCTTGGAACCTCCTTGACTACAGAGGAGATTGTTTTGCCAAATCAAGGAGGATATACAGTCTCTGTGCTGCATCATTGTATCAAAAAGTTAAATTTTAAAGCATGATTGCTGTTTTCTTAGTTTGTAGTTAGTGGGATAGTGATCACTAATGTAAGAAAACTTGATAACTAGTAGATCCTACCTGCTTATCTCTTTCTTCACTCCCTTCCTTAGACCCATCTTTGCAGCGGTCCCCAACCTTTTTGCCACCAGGGATCATTTTGTGGAAGACAATTTTTCCATGGGCCAGAGCAAAAGAGGGATGGTTTAGGGATGATTCAAGCACATTATATTTATTGTGCATGTTATTTCTTATTATGACATCAGATCCAACCTCACATCATCAGGCATTAGATCCCTGGGGTTGGGGACCCCTGCTTTATAGAATTGCTGAAGAAAACTTTCTAAAATATAAAGTTCAGCTTGACTGTGTACTTAAAGTCCTTCAGTGACAACACAACCCTCTGTAAATCTCCCGACATATATAACTTTCAGGATGATATTTGAACTCCTTAGCCTAGCATTCTAGACCATTCAGGAACCAGGTCCTGCCTGCCCCGTTTCCCATCACCTAGTCCCCCTACATGTCATGCCAACATTGGTAAATGCCTGTGAGGACTAGAAGATTCAAGGATCTTATGCTTTTGTGCACATGCTGTTTCAGCACTCTCTGTACCCCTTTATTCAGTCTGCTGACTCCCACGGCCCTTTACAACTCAGAAAACCTGTCAAGAAGCTCTCTCAGACCTCCAGTGGGGTGCAGAGATCCCTTCCCTATGGTCCTATAAGACTTGTTCTTGCCTCGTTCCCAGGACTGTAGTCATATGTTTTCTTTCTAAAGCCCCACACTCTGTAATCTCAGTGGGAACATGAATGGTGCTGCAGAGGAATACATCTTTTCAATGCCTAGCCCAGGACTTTGTACAAAAGGGGAACTCAGATATCAAATTAATGAAAAAAAATCAGTGGGTCTGCACTTAATGAGCTGGTTATCCTAACAGGTCAATGAGACCATGAATTTGCTTCAGATGACATTTTTATACAGTATCCAGTTATTTCTCCTCATCCCCAACCTCTCCCACTTCCTAAGTGGCCAGTGAGACAGCTAGTCAGAACAAGAGTGTCATCATTTGATTCTGAGGTAGAGCCTTTTTCTGGACAGACAACTGCCTTCTAGTGGAAGCAACCGCCTCTGAAAGCTTGTCCTTAACAAGTATGACAGAGGCTACCGTGCTTTCATGTCAACTTACCAACCAAATGGCTGCTTTTCTTCTCTCTTCCTTTCCTCTTCCCAAAGCAAACATCTAGACTGGTGGAAGTAGATCTTTTTAGGGCTGGAAAAGTATACACGAGCAGAAATCCACCAAGTTTTGCATACAGTTTCAGGAGACTCACAGACTCTGAGTCCGTTTTCTTGCTGCTGCTGCTGCTAAGTCACTTCAGTCGTGTCCGACTCTGTGCGACCCCATAGACGGCAGCCCACCAGGCTCCCCCATCCCTGGGATTCTCCAGGCAGGAACACTGGAGTGGGTTGCCATTGCCTTCTCCAATGCATGAAAGTGAAAAGTGAAAGTGAAGTCGCTCAGTCGTGTCCGACTCTCAGCGACCCCATGGACTGAAGCCTTCCAGGCTCCTCCATCGATGGGATTTTCCAGGCAAGAGTACTGGAGTGGGGTGCCATTGCTTCTCTTACCCAGGATTAAAATCTTTCACTTAAAACCTTCCACTCTAGGTCCCCTCAGGACATGCCCCTCAATCATTCCTTTGTCCTCAAAATATGCAGTCCCTCCTCTTCCAAACTCTTGGAATACGTTCTCTAAATCATAGTCTTTATTCTCTTCCTATTTCTTGTTCTAAACCCTACATAACATAGAAACTGGTACACAGTAGGCATTCAGTGTTAGCCAGTGCATGAAGGAGGCTTCTGCAAGCTGTCTTCTACACTCTCTGTTATAGAGGAATTGCCCTCAGGGAGGAAATCAATGATCTTCCCCAAGTCAGACTGAGTGGCAGGACTGAACTCTGCTTTTTACCCAACAAAGTGACTTCACGGGATTGTCTCCAAATCTTTGAAATTCTCTGTCCTTTTCATTTCTGTAGCATCACACTGTTGGGCTTGTCTCTTTTATGATGGATGGCTCCTTCTTAGACCTCTCTGCTGGCACCGTTTGTTTGTTTTTTTCTCTCTACTTCATCTCACCTTTTTCCTCTGCTTTTTTCCCTATAAATCTAGTCTTGGAAAACTGTCTACACAGAAAAGTCCTAAGTCCGTATCTCCATTCCTAACTATCTCCATCTCCGTATCTCCGTCTCCTTCTCCTTCCAGACACTTTATGGATCTCACCTGTATGTCAAAAACTAAACTCACTATTCTGCCCAACCAGTCCACCCTCCATACTTTTGTGTTTTGGTTTCCATCCAGTGTTATTTCCATCAAGTGTTGTCAGTGCCTCATTTAAAATCTTATTTAGATTTGCTACTTCTATTTTTACTGCTCACGTCTTATGCCTAGATTCCAACAACCTCATAAAACAAAACAAAGACAAAAACAATTACTATAAACTAGGCACTATCCCACATCATTTACATACTTTAATCTTTACACCCTGTGAGTTTGTATCACTCTGATGTCCACTTTACAACATAAGACAGCTGAGGTTTAATCTCTCTATGATTAAGTAATATGCTCAGACCACAGTGTAAGAAGTGATAACTAATCTCATCACCAGCCCCAACTCTAGAGCCCCCAGTGTCCAGGCCGGACTCCCATCCTTCCCACCAGAGGGAGGACTCAACACCACAAGTCCACAATTGTTTCTGTCACTTTTCAAAACTTTTTCACAACCTGGTTAACCTTATCCTTCATCATGTCCTAACACCAATCAATCTATACAATCCACTGTCTCTAATCCTACATGGTGAAGTTCAGGGTCAATTGTCCTCTCAGTTTGTCCTTCACCTAGAAATGCCTTCAGTATCATCCCTGCCTTTCTGAAACTGGACTAATTTAAAAGCTCTATCTCCAACTCTATTTCTTCCATAATTCTTTCCTTAACTTTTCTAATCCTCTTTCTTCTAAGAACTTCTGTTGAGCGTATAGTCTGTTCCAAATTGCTGATCTATTACTGTGACTATATTGTAATATATTGTTTTCATCTTAACTAGGAAACCCATGCCAAAGTGATACTTTCTAGAACCAAAAGACAGTCTTCCTCAAAGACAAATTCCAGTCTCACTCTGAGGAGACAGAACCAGCCTGTAGCACTCAAAGTGACATCAACCATCTTGAAAGCTTAAGATATTCAATTCCCACTGCCACTCCTCTGTGATATAACTGTGTACCTTCATAATACATATTTTACATGACATGTCTGTTAGTCTTTTCTCTTCAACAAAACCATAAGTTACCAGAGGGCAGGCAATCACTTACCCCCACTGGCAATCGTAACAGTTCTATCCAGCAAATTGTGGATATCTAGGAAATACTCCCTTGATAACTCATTGAGAACTTGCAATTCAAGAGTCCTAACATCAAGTGCTGATTCTTCTGGTGTGTTCATATGAGACCAAACTCAATGATTTTAAGGCCAGAAAATTATTTCCCTTCTGTCGTTCACATAAAATAAGCAATGCTTTTCCCCACACCCTTCAAAGTATAGTAGTAAAGTTTTGGTCTCAGTGGCGCATTTCAAACACTAGAAGTTTAGATACACTCTGGAGAAGATTAAAAACCTCAAACAATACCAAATAGGTTAGTAAAAGCTGTGTTGCAAGCAGTCCTACATCCAAAATCTCAGAGCAACTTTAAAAGAAAGCGTGCATGATATTATTTGCATGCTCTCACTTCTACAGTTGGTTGCTGGGTGAGCAAAATGATTTACTTTCCTGACCTCATTTTCTTATATTGTCATAAATTAAAATTTCAACTTGTTCTGGTAAACACTTTGGCACTGACTGTATGCTCACGCTAAGTCTCTTATTTCTTGCCCTGAGTTGAACTCCATCCTCCACCACAAAGCTCAGAGCTGAAAGCATAGAGCTCGGTGTTCTATCTGGCAGACATTACCGCAGCTGTATGTGACCACAACTATAGCAAAAATAAAGTTAACACACTGATAGAAGAACAGTGAGCAAATTTGAGGGAACATTCATGAAGCTTCAGATACCTCAGCATTTACAATTAGGGTGCAGATATAATGTATGTTCAGGTTCATTATATGAAAAGGAGATACATAAATACAGAAAACTATGACTTGGTAAATAATTTATTATCTTGCAAGAGTATGTAAATGAAGTCTTTTTCTGTCCTACAGTGACCAAAAATGAAGAAGTAAAAATAATTATGGTGAAACACTACAGAATAGGTTTAGATGAAAAATATGAAGTAACCAAAAAGTGGTCTTTGAATGATCTGCAGATGATCGATGGAAAAGAAGCAGATACAGTAAGTGTTATGTTTTGTAAGGGAGCTATGGAATCAGTATGCTGGAGATCTTAATGGTCAATATCCTACTTCATAATTTTTGACATATACTGAGTGTTAAGATGACACATTGTTCTTAAGTAATATGGTTTAATCTACTGGGATGATCTACTGGTTTGTTTTTTCTGTTTCTATGAGTTTAAATTTGCATTTTGTCTATTAGATTTAAAAGCGTCTTTCCCAAGTGCTTCCTAACAGGTAAAACAAAATCTTCTGTCTGTTTTGAAACTTTAAGGATCTGACACTTTCACACCACTCTCTCCCCATCCCAACTTCCTCCACAAGTTGTGGGAACTCCTTTCCTCACCTTCTTCAGATTTTACTGCCGGTTAGCCACTTGATCCTCCAGAAGGACTGATAACTCTAGGAAATCCTACAGCCTCAGTGTTGAAAGTAGAGAAAGAGTGTGTAATCTCTCGTGTGACCACTTGAAAGTGGTTCTCCCAGTCTCTCCTTAAATTCTACTGATGGAAAACTCATTACCACATGAAGAAGTCCATTCTATTTCTGAATTGCCATCCTTTATCTTTACATGTCCTACTTATGTTTTATTATTTGTTTATATTTATGTGGCTGTGCCAGGTCTTAGTTGCAGCATGTGGGATCTTGCTCCCTAACCAAGGATGGAACCCGGGCCCCTGTGTTGAGAGCATAGAGTCTCAGCCACTGAACCACCAGGGAAGAAGCCCCTCCTACTTACATCTAACCCAAATCTGCTTCACTATGACATCTACCCATCAGTTCTAGTTTTTCCATTTGGTACAACCAGAACAAACCAAACCCTGCTTTCACATAGCAGCCTTTCCAATATTTGAAGACAACTATAAGGTTCCCTCAAGTTTTCTCTTTTATGGGTTAAATGTAACCATCCATTCTTTAAATGATGTTCATATGAAAATTAAATAAGATAATATGACAGGACCATACAAACACTAAGAGGGAATAGCACTGTTGTTATTTTATGCAGTGACATTGCTACACCTTCCACTATGCTGTTTTCTCTCCTCTGAAATGCTTGTTTCTCCAGAATTAAATACAATACTTTGGAGTTAGTGTGACCTGTTTATAATTCCTTTGATCTGAATTCTTATTTCTATTAAACACTCAACTGAGCCCTCAGATCTTTTGGGCATGAATTGCCTTTTAACCTGATCTGTCCATGGGGTCACTAAGAGTCAGACACAACTGAACGACTTCACTTTCACTTTTCACTTTCACGTTTCACTTTCATGCACTGGAGAAGGCAATGGCAACCCACTCCAGTGTTCTCGCCTGGAGAATCCCAGGGACAGGGGAGCCTGGTGGGCTGCCGTCTATGGGGTCGCACAGAGTCAGACACGACTGAAGCGACTTAGCAGCAGCAGCAGCAGCCATACCCTCTATGTACCTAGGATAAAATGTAAATAAAGGCCCTTGATCATCTGGCTCCTTTATCTCTGGTTATTCTCCCTAAAACTTTATACAGTGAAAGTTCTTAACTACTAACTCTCGGGGCTTAGAATGCCAGTCACCTCCATCCCTCACCCCATTCTTAGATTCTCCTTGAAGTAAAGTCCTACTCATGTCCCCCAGCCCTACAACCCCATTGCATTATGGATGTAAATAATCCAACAAACTGCAGTTGTTGGCTTACTCTGTCTCTCCTCCGAATAAAAAACCGCAACCCTTACTTTTCATCTTTTATTATAGCCTCCTGCCTAACACATATTAGGGACTCAAATGCTTCTGTTATCGTTGGATGAATTAGAACTTAAGCTCACTGATTCTTCATCCTATTCAATGCCATACTCTTAGTTTGGTCTATTGTTCCCACCTATCAAATCTCCTAATATTTTGATTCGTTAACATTCACAGTAGTATGGTGCAGATTTAGTTTGAACAGCATTTAGCACTTCATTCAAGTCAATAATAAAAATGGTGAAGCAGGCAGACCTAAGTATACCTTTGGGTAACTGATAGGTTATCATGACTACTACTATTACCATTACTACTAGTACTGCTACATGCTACCGTCTCACACTTAGTAAATAGTTATCAGATGACAAGGACCATTGTCACAACCCATGAATTAGATTCTAGCATTACTCCTGATTTACAGATGAGGAACATGAGACATAAAGAGATTGACTGACTTGCCCAAGGTCAAATACTTTAGTGATGGAGGTAGATTTTACCTCCAAATCTATTAATTCATCTTCTTTGACTTGTTTACCATTTATATGAATTTTTATATTTGTTCATTCACTGAGAATTTATGGTATATTAGGTCTTGCCAGGCTCTGATGATAAGTGGTAAGTTAGATGGACATAAGCACTTAATTCTGCCTCACTTATCTAGTCTGAATATCTAAATTTTACCCTTAAGATCTTTACTGAAATCAATATGTTATCTGCTGTTATCTTCCAGGAATCCTGTTTTTAAAATTTGGTATATTTGACAGGACTTCTTGGTGAAAGTATGCTGGATTTCATTACTTTCTTTCCTAAGTAATCACATAGCGTTTTTTTCTGGCAAGACATTCTACCTAAATATTCAACACTTTAGGAAATATTTTTGGCATGTCAACATGCTGGAACATTACATGGCCATTAAAAATCATGTTTCCAAAAGAATACCTCAGAACACAATTGTTCATCATTTAATACGTTTTGTAAAAGTCATCTGATACAAAATTTTTCTATAGTATTGTCTTATTTCACATATTTAATCTATCATAGTATCAAACACTTGAAAGCTGAACCTCAAATTTTAACACTAAAATATATAGATGCGTATATATGCATATATGAAGCTAACCAGTACTTTAGCAATAACTATCTCTGTGTGATAAGATTATTATAATTTTTAAATTATTATCTTCTTTCTACTTTTATATATGTGCCAAAAGTTCTATGTTGCATTGAATTTTATCAGAAATCAATGTCAACTTCATTAATATGTAGTTTTAGGAATTAACCATTCCCATTTCTCTTTTTTTTTTTTTTGACCATTTTCTTCCTTTGTTGTTCAGTTCAGTTCAGTTCAGTTCAGTCGCTCAGTCGTGTCTGATTCTTTGCGATCCCATGAATCGCAGCACGCCAGGCCTCCCTGTCCCTCACCACCTCCCAGAGTTCACTCAGACTCACGTCCATCCAGTCAGTGATGCCATCCAGCCATCTCATCCTCTGTCGTCCCCTTCTCTTCATGCCCCCAATCCCTCCCAGCATCAGAGTCTTTTCCAATGACTCAACTCTTCGCATGAAGTGGCCAAAGTACTGGAGTTTCAGCTTTAGCATCATTCCTTCCAAAGAGATCCCAGGGTTGATCTCCTTCAGAATGGACTGATTGGATTTCCTTGCAGTCCAAGGGACTCTCAAGAGTCTTCTCCAACACCACAGTTCAAAAGCATCAATTCTTTGGCGCTCAGCCTTCTTCACAGTCCAACTCTCACATCCATACATGACCACAGGAAAAACCATAGCCTTGACTAGACGGACCTTAGTTGGCAAAGTAATATCTCTGCTTTTGAATATACTATCTAGGTTGGTCATAACTGTTCTTCCAAGGAGTAAGCGTCTGTTAATTTCATGGCTGCAGTCACCATCTGCAGTGATTTTGGAGCCCCCAAAAATAAAGTCTGACACTGTTTCCCCATCTATTTGCCATGAAGTGATGGGCCCAGATGCCATGATCTTCGTTTTCTGAATGTTGAACTTTAAGCCAACTCTTTCACTCTCCTCTTTCACTTTCATCAAGAGGCTTTTCAGCTCCTCTTCACTTTCTGCCATAAGGGTGGTGTCATCTGCCTATCTGAGGTTATTGATATTTCTCCCGGCAATCTTGATTCCAGCTTGTGTTTCTTCCAGTCCAGCATTTCTCATGATGTACTCTGCATAGAAGTTAAATAAGCAGGGTGACAATATACAGCCTTGATGTACTCCTTTTCCTATTTGGAACCAGTCTGATGTTCCATGTCCAGTTCTAACTGTTGCTTCCTGATCTGCATACAGGTTTCTCAAGAAGCAGGTCAGGTGGTCTGGTATTCCCATCTCTTGGAGAATTTTCCACAGTTTATAGTGATCCACACAGTCAAAGGCTTTGGCATAGTCAAGAAAGCAGAAATAGATGTTTTTCTGGAACTCTCTTGCTTTTCCCATGATCCAGTGGATGTTGGCAATTTGATCTCTGGTTCCTCTGCCTTTTCTAAAACCAGCTTGAACATCAGGGAGTTCACGATTCACGTATTGCTGAAGCCTGGCTTGGAGAATTTTGAGCATTAGTTCTCAAATATTTACTGATGTCACAATTATTTTCTACAAGATTGGTCAATTCCCAGGAATGTATTAATCAAGCCTGTCAACTCAGATACACTGGAAGCAGCCAACTCTGCTCTATTTTATCCTCACCTTTCTGGCATTTAATTTCATCTCTATGTTGTTGATTCTTCCCTTTCACATTTGAAAATCATTACCTTTCATAGTGAACTAGATAGATACAAAAGAGAAGTTGAGTATTTCTAATTTTCTCATCTCTTCAGGACCTAAAATATTAAACTGTCAGAAGAAAATCTGTAATATCCAAAAGTGTAGTTCTTTTAAATATTTCTTTCCTGTGGATGAAGTAAAAATATTTCAATTGTTCTGGGAATTTCCACTTCTCTTCCCTCTTGTAATTGAATCCTCAGGAGTCAGCATTTATTATATTTTTCTCAATAGCAATGATACAGTTTTAAAGAGAGCTATTTCAAGCCAGAAAGTTGTCAACTTTAATATGGAATGGAGTTGAAACTGAAGCCAATTTATATTGCAGAAATCAAAATGATGGAGGACTTGGAGACTGTTGTGGTGCAACAGGAGAGAGGATGATGTAGCAAGAAATGGGGCTGGGCTGATTGAGAGCTTGGTTCTCATCTTGGCTCTGCCAGTAACTACATGTGTGACCTGGGCTTTAACCCTCTGGAAACTATCATTCACAATTACAGTACATTATATTATAATCTATTATAAACAAGAGATTACAGAATGAACAATTAGATTCCCTTTTAGCTCTATCAAAAGAAAGAAAGAGAGAAAGGGGAAGAGGGAGAGAAGGAAGGCAGGAAGCAAGCAGGGAAGGAGAGGGAGGGATGGACAGATGTGTATTCTATGTTCATGCCTGCGTAGGCTTCAATTATTAGGCTAATGGAAAAACTTAATCCTCTCCAAGTATTTCAAAAACATAAAGCATATTTTCTACATGACAAGGAGCAAATAGTTCTGTGAGAAAACTACATAAGTGTGATTAGTATCTGGTGATGGAATGGGTGTGATTTCCTTTCATTGAGATTCTCTACACAAGTATCTTTCAACTGGCAATTATGACAGGAAACATTTTGCATGGTGTGAGTTGGGGAAATGCACTTAAAATCATATCACTCTTGTACATTTTAAAAATATTGCTTTGTTTTTAAAAAATTGTAATAGTGCAAAGCAAGGTGGTATTACCACCAGTATCATAATCTCTGGCAGCAGATCTGGGAAATGGAACTACCATTCATTAAGCTCATTAAGCTCCATGTAGTGTCACAGTTTATGTGATTAACCTCATATAAACTTCATAGCAACCCTATCTAAAAGTGAAGGCCAAATCTGATAAGGATCTTGCCCATGGTTATATCAGTGTCAAAACAGTGGTCTAACTTCAAAACCCTTGTTCTTTTTCCTGCCTGCTGCAAAAATTTTCTATTTTTTTAAAAAATTGCAATATATAAGTTGTCTATAAACTTTACACACTATACAATAACAATGTCCTTATCATTTAGGACAATGTTTACCACCACTTCTCTTTCCCTTGTGGCTCAATTAGTAAAGAATACGCCTGCAATGCACAAGACCTGGGTTCAGTCCCCAGGTTGGGAAGATACCCTGGAGAAGGGAACGGCTACCCAATCCAGTGTTCTGGCCTGGAGAATTCCATGAAATGTATAGTCCAAGGGGTCCCAAAGAGTCGGACATGACTGAGAGAATTTCACTTTCACTTCCCTTTCAGCTCAGTTCAACACGTGTTTGTTGAGAATTTCATTGTTGCCATGGATAAGCACCAGGAACACAAAAGATAAATGATTCAAAAACTCTGCCCTCAAGGAGAGTTAGAAGTTAGGCAGATAACAAATTTGAAAGCATTTTGTAAATTGAAAAAGCACTTCATAAATGCAAGGCATTGTTGTTACTACTATTAGTAACAGTAGCAGTTATTATTATTTTACCATGTAGACCTAGATCAGATTTGATGCCTACTTTTTCCCAAAACATCTCCACTAGAAGTACAGAGCCTAACTCAATCCAATGCGTCAGTGGCAAATTGTCAGTTTCAGTCAAATGATTTAATGATCCTTGTCGTTAACTTTAAAAGTAATTCCTTGCTATTAATTTCAAAGCCAGCAAGTTGGTGACCTGCCTACCTGCTGCCTTCCTGCTAAGTCACTCCAGTTGTTTCCGACTCTGTGCAACCCTATGGACTGTAGCCTGCTAGGTTCCTCTGTCCATGGGATTCTCCAGGCAAGAATACTGGAGTGAATGGGTTGCCATTTCCTGCTCCAGAGAATCTTTCTGACCCAGGGATCGAATGGCCTCTCTTGCATCTCCTGCATTCACAGGCGGGCTCTTTACCACTAGCACCACCTGGAAAGTTAGAGACTTAGCAAATAAGCATGCATGTATGCCAAATGCTGATTCTGTATTTCCCCCTTCTACCACTGAAATAGCAAAAAGGACCAACTTGCTAGTTGAGAAAATGTTTCTCCTTTTCTCTCCTGTGGAAGTCTGCTAAGTGGGTTTATTCTCCATCCCCTCCATCCTCTCCAATTCACTACCCTAGAAAGACTTGATAACTACACATTCTAACATATGTTTTATTTGCATATTGAAAAATCAAAGATGCTTCAAAATGATCTTTCTTATTGTCATTCTTTTCAGAAGCAATATGTTTGAACCAGGTAGCTTTGGAAAGCTCATTTCTAGAGTCTTTGAAATATGTTTGATATCTTACAATCAATAAGCATACAAAAGAATATGAGAGAATCCAGGAAATCTAGCTACTTTCTTAGCTACAAACAAAATCTTGGCTCTCTTTTTCTTCTAGGACAATCCATTCTTTGATCTGCACTTCAAGAAAGTGTACAGTTTGGAAGCATATAGTTGTGCTTCGAAATATGCCTTTGCTCGGACTGTAAACAAGCTGAATCATGCATACCTCAAGAAGGACTTACAAATCGTGAACTTTGACTCTACTTACATTAATGATGATTCCATTTGGTCCTCCAACAACAAGGATTGCTTGGTCCTTATGAGAATATGCTTTTATGCCTTCAATTTAGTGTGCTTGTCCCTGTGTCCTTTGCCACTCTGAATACATATACTATGTTCCTTCATCAGTGTTCTATGAAAATGGTTCCCTAAGTAAATATTGATAGTCATGATTTTGTTTCTTCCCTTTATCGGTGACTATTATTTATATGAAAATAAAGTGATGCTTTGTGAATTGCCATGAAATGTGCTTTAATGCAATCATTCAATATTTGGGACTCTTGCCTATGTGTTCTTTGGTAACTTTGGAAGGAGTTAGATGGTTTTGCCTAAATTAGTGTTCTACGACGGGGTATCAGGATGTATCTTGAAAGGCCAAAATAAGTAGAAATGCATTCCATGTTCATGGATAAGAAGATTTAACACCTTCAAGATGTCAATACTACCCAAAGCAACCTGCAGATCAGTATAATCCCTATCAAAATTCCAATGATTTTTTTTTCCAGAAATGGAAAAGTCAATCCTCAAATTCATATGGAGTTACAAGGGGCCCAACATATCCAAACAATCTTGAAAAAGAAGTACAAAGTTAGAGGACTTACCTCTCTCAGTTTCAAAACTTGCTACAAAGGTACAGTGATCAAAGCAATCTCCTTACTGGCATAAGGACAGATATATAGATCAATGGAATAGAATTGAGAGTTCAGAAAAACTCTTACATCCATGGTCAACTGAATTTTGACTAGGGTATCAAGTTCATTCAAAGGAGAAAAAAACAAATCTCTTCAACAAATGGTGCTGGGGCAAAAGTGGATATCTATATGCAAAAGAAAGAAACTAAACTCCTTATTTTATACTTTAAACATCCCTAAAATGGATTAAAGATTTGACTGTAAAACATGAGGGCATAAAACTTCTAGAAGAAAACATAGGAGTAAAACTTTAGAACCTTGGATTTGGCAATGGATTTTATGACATCAAAATGAACAACAAAAGAAAACAGATAAACTGGACTTCAACAGAGTTCCTTCTGCATTAAAGAACATTATTTGAAAGTGAAAAACAAACCTACAGAATGAAAGAAAATATTTACAAGTTATATATCTGATAAGGATCTAATACAAAGAACTCCTACAACTCAGTAACAAAAAGACAAATAACCCAATTTAAAAATAGACAGGAAACTCGAATAGATATTTCTGCAAAGAGGTTGTACAATAAGCACAAGAAAAAAAACTCAGCATTATTATTCATTAGAGAAATGTAAATAAAAACCAAAGTGAGATACCACTTCACCACTACTAGAATGGATATTTAAGAAAAATACAGAAAACAAGAAGTGTTGGGAAAGGTGTGGAGAAATTGAAATTCTCTTATATTGCTTGTGGGAATGTAAAATGCTATAGCCATGGTGGAAAACAATTTACCTATTCCCCAAAAAGCAAAACAAAAAATTACTAAACAACCCAGCAATGTTCCTCCTAGGTATATACCCAGGGAATTGAAAGCAGGGATTTGAATAGCTGTCTCTACACCAATGTTCATTGCAGCATTATTCACGGTAGCCAAAAGATGAAAACAACCCAGGTGTCTATCAACAAATGAATGGATAAACAAAATTTGGTATATTCATACAGTGGAATATTATTTTTCCATACAACATGGATGAATACTGAAAATATATGAAGTGAAATAAGCCAGTCACAAAATGACATATATTACATGATTCCACTTATATGAAATACCTAGAATAGGCAAAATTAGAGACAGAAATCAGATTAGAGATTGCCAGGGGCTGGGAGAAGGAGGAATGGGATGTTACTGCTGAATAGTTATAGTGTTTCTTTTTGTGATGATGAAAAAGTTTTGGAGATAGATGGTGGTAATGATTATGCAACATTGTAAATGTAGTTAATGTTGCTGAATTATAAATGGTTAAAATGGCTAATTTAGTGTTATAAATATACTTTAGTTTTTAAAAATAACAATGTAATATGCTAAAAATAATCCAGTTATATACTTTAAATAGGTGGGTTGTATGGTGTGTGAATTACACATCAATAAAACTGTTAGAAAAAAAGAGCTACTTTAAGTCTACTAGAAGAAAACATGAGTGAATTTTTTTATAAACTAACAATGGGGAAAACTCCTAGCTATCAGCTAAATTCAGGGGAAAAAAAAGAAAAAAAATTGTTAACCACATAAATCAACCACAATGAGATGTCACTTCCCACCAGTTAGGATGACTACCAAAAAGACAAGAAATAGCAAGTGTTGAGGAGGAGAAAAGGTAACCCTCATGCACTGTTGGTGGGAATGTAAATTGGTGCAAACATTATGGGAGTTTCTCAAAAAGCTAAAAATATAACCAACATATGACCCAGCAATTCCACTTCTGGACATTTAAATACCCAGAAAATGAAAACATGATCACAAAAATATATATATACCCCCATATTCACTGCAGCACTATTTACAAAAGTCAAGATATGAAAACAACTATCAATAAATGAATGGATAAAGAAAATGTGACATACATGCACACACACACACACAAATGGAATATTATTCACGTAAAAAAAGAGATGAAATCTTCCCATTTGCTACAACATGGATGGTTCTCAAGGGCATTATTCTAACTGAAATAAATCAGACACAGAAAGACAGATACCAGATGATCTCTCTTATATGCAGAATCTTAAAAAAGGAAGAAAGAAGAACAGATAACAGACTGATGGTTGCCAATGGTGTAGAGTGGCTGGTAGTGGGAGAAATAGGTGAAGGGGGTCAAAGGTAAAAAGAAAAAATAATTACAATAAAGCAAATAAAAATCAAAAGTTTATAAAATAAGATCAGGTAAAGGGAAGGAAAACAAAGGAAAAAATTTAAGATATGTATGAAAGTGAAAGTGTTAGTTGCTGCTCATTTGTGTCCGACTCTTTTGAGACTCCGTTTTGTACAATTTCTTGCCTTAATTGACTTTTTAATTATCTGGAGAGCTGTGAGGAAAGGATCTATCCCAGGCACCTCTCTTTGGCTTGTAGATAGCTGTCTTTTCCTGGTGTCTTCACATGATTGTCCCTCTTTGCAAGTAACTCCATCCAAATTTCCTCTTTTTATGAAAATAACAGTCATATTGGGTTAGAGCCCACATTGATTACCTCTATGAAGAGTTTGGGCTTCCCTGGTGGCTCAGATGGTAAAGGGTCTGCCCACAATGCGAGAAACCTGGGTTCGATCCCTGGGTTGGAAGATCCTCTGGAGAAGAGAATGGCAATCCACTCCAGTATTCTTGCCTGGGAAATCCCATGGACAGAGGACCCTGGTAGGCTACAGTCCGTGGGGTCGCAAAGAGTCGGACACGACTGAGCGACTTAGCTTATGAGGAGTTTATCTCCAAGTAAGTCACTTTCTGAGATACTGGGGGTTAGAACTTTAACACATGAATTGGAGAAGGTGGGGGTAGCCTGGGTCCCAATTCAACCCGTAACACTGAGGAGATGACTGGAATACACCTAGGGGACAAGACAGCTAAATGCAGTGTGGGGCCCTGGATTGGAAACGACAACAGAACGAGGGTATTGGTGGGAAAATGGAAGAAATCTAAATCAGATCTGTAATTTAGTTAGTGATATTATACTAAAGTATATGTCTTAGTTCTGATAATTGGCCATGGTTATGCAAGATGTTACCTTTGGGGAAAAAATGGGAAATGAGTGTATGGGAGTTCTGTCTACTATCTTTGCAATTGCTCTGTAAGATTAAATTTTTTTTTTTTTTAGATTAAATTTTTAAAAAAAAATCAGGACGTATTTGAGTTGCTTTCTGTGAAATAACTAAAAGATAAAGAAAGTCATCATACAGAGATAGTACCAAACTGGGGGAAAAATGAGTTAGCTGCATCTCACTCCCTGAAACCAACTCACGTGTTTAGTTGTGTTTAAAATGGGAAATGACCAATAGTTAGGACAACAGGTAAAAACGCCTTTTATCAAAGTAGGCAGTTCAAATGATAATATGCTTGAAAAATCTCCATCCTACACCAAGTCTTGCTTTGCCCTCTCCAACTAACAAAAAACTATCCATGTAGCTCATGTGTATGCTTCTCAGGTAAAAAGTTCAGAATGTAGTCAACAAAAGTGACCACTTCCCATATTGGAGTGATCTCTTTAAAGAGAGACTAAAATTGGTCTTATGTTTGGATTATACACTGGAAGCACTCAAGATTTGTGTGTTTATTTTCTTGACATGTTATTCTTACTAAAGAAATCACACTTTTTAGGTTCAGTTAAGTTCAGTTTCAGTTCAGTTGCTCAGTTGTATCCAACTCTTCGTGACTCCATGGACCACACCACACCAGGTCCTCTTGTCCATCACCAACTCCTGAAGCCTGCTCAAACTCATCTCCATTGAGTTGATGATGACATCCAACCATCTCATCCTCTGTCATCCCCTTCTCCTCCTGCCCTCAATCTTTCCCAGCAACAGGATCTTTTCAAATGAGTCAGCTCTTCACATCAGGTGGCCAAAGTATTGGAGTTTCAGCTTCAGCATCAGTCCTTCCAATGAACACTCAGGACTGATCTCCTTTAGGATGGACTGCTTGGATCTCCTTGCAGTCCAAGGGACTCTCAAGAGTCTTCTCCAACACCAGAGTTCAAAAGCATCAATTCTTCGGCACTCAGCCTTCTTCACAGTCCAACTCTCACATCCATACATGACCACTGGAAAAACCATAGCCTTGATGAGATGGATCTTTGCTGACAAAGTAATGTCCCTGCTTTTTAATATGCTGTCTAGGTTGGTCATAACTTTTCTTCCAAGGAGTAAGCGTCTTTTAATTTCATTGCTGCAATCACCATCTACAGTGAATTTGGAGCCCCCAAAATTAAAGTCCGACACTGTTTCCACTGTTTCCCCATCTATTTCCCATGAAGTGATGGGACCAGATGCCATGATCTTCATTTTCTGAATGTTGAGCTTTAAGCCACCTTTTTCCCTCTCCTCTTTCATTTTCATCAAGAGTCTCTTTAGTTCTTCTTCACTTTCTGCCATAAGGGTAGTGTCATCTGCATGTCTGAAGTTATTGATATTTCTCCTGGCAATCTAGATTCCAGCTTGTGCTTCATCCAGTTCAGCATTTCTCATGATGTACTCTGCATAGAAGTTAAATAAGCAGGGTGACAATATACAGCCTTGATGTACTCCTTTTCCTATTTGGAACCAGTCTGTTGTTCCATGTCCAGTTCTAACTGTTGCTTCCTGACCTGCATACAGGTTTCTCAAGAGGCAGGTCAGGTGGTCTGGTATTCCCATCTCTTTCAGAATTTTCCACAGTTTATTGTGATCCACACAGTCAAAGGCTTTGACATAGTCAATAAAGCAGAAATAGATGTTTTTCTGGAACTTTCTTGCTTCTTTGATGATCCAGTGAATGTTGGCAATTTGATCTCTGGTTCCTCTGCCTTTTCTAAAACCAGCTTGAACATCTGGAAGTTCACGGTTCACGTATTGCTGAAGCCTGGCTTGGAGAATTTTGAGCATTACTTTACTAGCGTGTGAGATGAGTGCAATTGTGCAGTAGTTTGAGCATTCTTTGGCATTGCCTTTCTTTGGGATTGGAACGAAAACTGACCTTTTCCAGTCCTGTGGCCACTGCTGAGTTTTCCAAATTTGCTGGCATACTGAGTGCAGCACGTTCACAGCATCATCTTTTAGGATGTGAAATAGCTCAACTGGAATTCCATCATCTCCACTAGCTTTGTTCATAGTGATGCTTCCTAAGGCCCACTTGACTTCACATTCCAGGATGTTGGGCTCTAGGTGGGTGATCACACCATCGTGATTAACTGGATTACGAAGACCTTTTTGTACAGTTCTTCTGTGTATTCTTGCCACCTCTTCTTAATATCTTCTGCTTCGGTTAGGTCCATACCATTTCTGTCCTTTCTTGAGCCCATCTTTTCATGAACGTTCCTTTGGTATCTCTAATTTTCTTGAGATCTCTAGTCTTTCCCATTCTATTGTTTTCCTCTATTTCTTTGCACTGATCACTGAGGAAGGCTTTCTTATCTCTCCTTGCTGTTCTTTGGAACTCTGCATTCAAATCAGAATATCTTTCTTTTTTTCCTTTGCTTTTCGCTTCTCTTCTTTCACAGCTATTTGTAAGGCCTCCTCAGACAGCCATTTTGCTGATCTCTGTCTCCTGTACAATGTCCCAAACCTCTGCCCATAGTTCATCAGGCACTCTGTCTATCAGATCTAGTCCCTTAAACCTATTTCTCACTTCCACTGTATAATCATAAGGGGTTTGATTTAGGTCATACCTGAATGGACTAGTGGTTTTCCCTGCTTTCTTCACTTTAAGTCTGAATTTGGCAGTAAGGAGTTCATGATCTGAGCCACAGTCAGCTCCCAGTCTTATGACTGTATAGAGCTTCTCCATCTTTGGCTGCAAAGAATATAATCTCTCTGATTTCTGTGTTGGCCATCTGGTGATGTCCATGTGTAGAGTCTTCTCTTGTGTTGTTCAAAGAGGGTGTTTGCTATGACCAGTGCATTTTCTTGGTAAAACTCTGTTAGCCTTTGCCCTGCTTCATTCCATACTCCAAGGCCAAATTTGCCTGTTACTCCAGGTGTTTCTTGACTTCCTACTTTTGCATTCCAGTCCCCTATAATGAAAAGGACATCTTTTTTGGGTGTTAGTTCTCAAAGTTCTTGTAGGTCTTCATAGAACCATTCAATTTCAGCTTCTTTAGCATTACTGGTTGGGGCATAGACTTGGATTACTGTGATATTGAGTGGTTTGCCTTGGAAACGAACAGAGATCATTCTGTCGATTTAGAGACTGCATCCAAGTACTGCATTTTGGACTCTTGTTGACTATGATGGCTACTCCATTTCTTCTAAGGGATTCTTGCCCACAGTAGTAGATATAATGATCATCTGAGTTAAATTCACCCATTCCAGTCCATTTTAGTTCACTGATTCCTAAAATGTCAATGTTCACTCTTGCCATCTCCTGTTTGACCACTTCCAAT
Source organism: Oryx dammah (assembly GCF_014754425.2). Classification (NCBI taxonomy): domain Eukaryota; kingdom Metazoa; phylum Chordata; class Mammalia; order Artiodactyla; family Bovidae; genus Oryx; species Oryx dammah. The sequence continues at coordinate 70,660,570 of NW_024070187.1, forward strand.
TTGCCTTGATTCATGGACCTAACATTCCAGGTTCCTATGCAATATTGCTCTTTACAGATTCAGACCTTGCTTCTATCATCAGTCACATTCACAACTGGGTACTGTTTTTGCTTTGGCTCCATCTCTTCATTTTCTCTGGAGTTATTTCTCCACCTGGGGAGTTCATCTTTCAGTGTCCTATCTTTTTACCTTTTCATACTGTTCATGGGGTTCTCAAGGCAAGAATACTGAAGTGGTTTGCCATTCCCTTTTCCAGTGGACCACATTTTGCCAGAACTCTCCACCAAGACCCATCTCTCTTGCGTGGCCCTGCACAGCATGGCTTAGTTTCACTGAGTTAGAGAAGGGTGTGGTCCATGTGATTAGATTGGTTAGTTTTCTATGACTGTGGTTTCAGTCTGTCTGCCCTCTGATGCCCTCTCTCAGTGCCTACCATCTTACTGGGGTTTCTCTCACCTTGGACATGGAGTGTCTCTTCATAGCTGCTCTAGCAAAGTGCAGCCGCTGCCCCTTACCTTGGACATGAGGCATTGTCTCAAGGCTGCTGCTACTGACCTTGGATATAGGGTATCTCCTCTGGGCTGCTCGCCACTCCAGTGCCATGCAGCGGCCTTTTTAGGTACTTAATGAAAACTGGATCACATTACCATTATGTTATGTTTCTTCTCTCTCTGCCTTTGCCTTCTCTTCTTTTCGCCTATTCTTTTAAAGTTTAATTCATCTTCAAGCCAAAATGTCTTTAATTCTCTAGACTCTGTCTTGTATTTTTTCTTTATTCCTCTTTTACCTAAGCTACTGCAGTTTGACATTCCTAGCACCTAGTTGCCAATACTAGCAGAATCATGCATCCAGGCATTCAGGTTGTATACCACACAAAAGGATCATATCTAAAAGATAAACCTTGAAAGACTTAATTGAGATGAAATTTACAGGTGAAATCCATAATCTGAGGCCATTCAGTTATGGAATGACTGGGGAGAGCTCCCTCCTCCATGAACTCCTGTCTGCACTCATGGAGAGTACCAGTGAACTAGCATACACTCTAACAATTGTCCACACTCTCACTTGACTACAGTCTGAGCATTTCTTTGTATCAGCTGCCTATTTTCACAAAATGACATGTAACAAACAACTCTGAGTAGCTTATAAACAACAAGCTTTTAGCTCTTGCTCATGCATCTTTGGAGAAGGCAATGGCAACCGACTCCAGTACCCTTGCCTGGCAAATCCCAGGGACGGAGGAGCCTGGTAGGCTGCAGTCCATGGGGTCGCTAGGAGTCGGACACAACTGAAGTGACTTAGCAGCAGCAGCAACAGCAGCATGCATCTTTAGGTTTTCTGGAATATGGTTGATCTAGGCTGAGCTGACCTGGGCTGGACTGTGCTAGGCTAGGCTCCAAGCTTCAGGTTGAATTCAGGTTTGCTCCACATCTTTCTTCCACCTTTAACCAGTTACTACTCAAATTCATCATTCTTATGGTCAAATACAGGAACACAAAGGGCAAATCCAACCATGCAAGCATATTTCAAACATCTGCCCACATCATGTTCACTAACAACCCACTGGTCAAAGTAAGTCACTACGTCAAGTCCAAAGGCAAAGTACAGGGAAGTAGATCCCATGAACCATGAGGTCTTATCAAGGAAGTGAATGTGTAATAGGAACACAAGGCAATGATAGAGACCAACAACTCAGTCTGTTAACAGCAGCTCCTCATGTTGCTTTTCTTGCTCCCCTGCCACTCTCAGAAGTCTGAGCCCTCTGACTTTGTCTCCTCACCTAGATGGAGCTGGGAGTTTGGCTGTCTGCCTGGGCTCTGGAAATCTCCCTTAGGGGGAGTTATTCAGATTGTGTAATAACATACTACCAACATTTTTTTAACTTTAAAAAAAGCATGCTCTTTTAAAATTCATACCAAGGTATTGCATAAGCAAGGAATTGACAGCCCCCCAGAGGGGATATGTCCACAGTCACCAGCTTTCATTCCAATGTCCTCAATTGTATATTTATTAGTCAACCACCATAAAAGAGAATGAAATATTGCCATTTGCAGCAACATTGATGGACCTAGAGAAGACTATACTAAATAAATTAGAAAAAGAAGGACAAATACTATATCACTTGTATGTGGAATCTAAAAAAATAATACAAATGAATCTATGTATAAAACAGAAACAAACTCAGACATAGAAAAAATTTATGGTTACCAAAGGGAAAAAGGAGAAGGAGAGGAATAAATCAGAAGTATGGGATTAACAGAAACAAACTACTATACCTAAAATAGATTAGCAACAAGGATTTACTGTATAGCACAGGGGACTATACTCAAAATCTTGTAATAAACTACAATGGGAAATAATCTAAAGAGATACACACACACACACACACATATATGAAAAAAATTTTTCATCTTTCAGTTCCTTGTAGCACATAGTATAGTACCTGCCCTAATAGATGTCTTATAAATATAAAAATGAGATGTTTAGTAAACCAGATTTTTTTTGGTAACAAAGAGAACTTTTAAGCAAGTAGCAAATGTGTCTATGACCCATAAGCCCACTGACTCGTTGACCATGAAGTCTGGTTGTGGGAGAAACTTGCAAGCTTTCAACCTGGGGATAAGCAGAGCCCAGTATTGACAAAGGAGAACTGATGGAACACAGACTACTATTTTTCCACAACCTCAGAGAAAAGCTTATTCATGAGCCAAGAGCAACCATTTGTCCCTTCTTGGGGAAATTTGAGCCAAGAAATTATGAATTCATTATTTCCCAGATACTATAGGGATGCTTAAAAACAATTAAAAAAAAAATCTTATGTAATATCTTTTAATCATCTCATTCTCTACCCCTAAAATCCTATTTAAAGAAAACTTCACTGTGAGTAGTGTGGTGATTGTCAGAGACTGGGAGAGGGGAAATGAGGATTTATTGTTGAACAAGTTTCAGTTTTGCAAGTTTTAATATTTTGCCTGAAGATTCTAGGGAAAAACAGGTAACAGGCCTATTGCAGAAGTACCAGAGTTAATGCACAATTATAGGGGGAAAAACAGTCTTGGGGACTCTCCTAGAAAGCCCTTGACCCTCAAGGGCCTTCATCAGTGGTACAAGTTACTTATTTATACTGCTTGTCACTAAGTAATAACACCAACAAAACCTTATCTTTGTACAGTCTAAATGCCACTTATCAGAAAGTTACTTACTGACTGGTGTTTAAACATTGATTTTCCATAAAAACAAACACAGTCAAGCTATTTAGTATTTATCTTGATTTGCTTACACTTGTAGGGTGCATGTCTAGGCTTGCCAACAGCATTGCTCCTAAATCCTCAAGTGAAAAGAGGAGAAAAATATTGGGTCCAGGACCTGACCTGAGTGTATTAACGAAGTCACCCTGAGAACCATTAACCTTTATTTCAAGCCAAAACATGTGTATTTTTGTCCATCAGTCAGTCAGTTAGTCAGTTCAGTCGCTCAGTTGTGTCCGACTCTTTGCGACCCCATGAATCGCAGCACGCCAGGCCTCCCTGTCCATCACCAACTCCCGGAGTTCACTCAGACTCACGTCCATCAAGTCACTGATGCCATCCAGCCACCTCATCCTCTGTCGTCCCCTTCTCCTCCTGCCCCCAATCCCTCCCACCATCAGAGTCTTTTCCAATGAGTCAACTCTTTGCATGAGGTGGCCAAAGTACTGGAGTTTCAGCTTCAGCATCATTCCTTCCAAAGAAATCCCAGGGCTGATCTCCTTCGGAAAGGACTGGTTGGATCTCCTTGCAGTCCAAGGGACTCTCAAGAGTCTTATCCAACACCACAGTTCAAAAGCATCAATTCTTCGGTGCTCAGCCTTCTTCACAGTCCAACTCTCACATCCATACATGACTACTGGAAAAACCATAGCCTTGACTAGACGGACCTTAGTTGGCAAAGTAATATCTCTGCTTTTCAATATGCTATCTAGGTTGGTCATAACTTTTCTTCCAAGGAGTAAGCGTCTTTTAATTTCATGGCTGCAATAAAAGTGGTCAATTCCCAGAAGACATTCCAAATTAAGTGAGAGATATCTCTGCACTTCTGAGAGAATCTCTGAGAATGTAAATAGGGAGCTTAGCCCTGTCTTATATTATAATATCACCCTATAATACATACATTGAATAAGGCAACTGCATAAAAAAAGCTTGAGGATACAATTGATTCTGCAAGCCAACTTCTGCCTTCCTTCTGGTATTTGTATGTCTTTTTATTATTTTTCTATCTTGTTCAAATTTGCATCTATATCTGGTTAATACCTATTTTTAGTATTTATTTAATGAATAGCAATACAGATACTTACCATCCTCCTTTAGTGTCTACCTGACTTCCTTCTACAAGGCTGTAAAGAAATGGAAAGTATCCTGTGGGGGATATTTACATCTGTTTCTAATAAAAAAAAACAAAACAAGCACTGACTGCTTCTTGTGTATTACAGCAGAAGCTCTTCTCTCATGCTGTCACTGTTGAGGCCATTTATAAAGAAAGAATCTGGAAAGTGGAGCACTATAATCCTCATTGCCCCAAAATAATTTTCTTGGTGTTCTTTGTGTTAATACCAATGGTCTGACATCTCTGAAAAATTGTTCTTCCTTCATTAGACAGATATGTGCATAAGGAGCTATAAGAAAACAAAGCTAAGAAATAGAAAAGAGAAATATCAAAGTAAGTGACATAATAAAAAGTCCCCAAAATTAGGAATAAGAAAAAAAAATGAGACTACATAAACCCATATGATTTCTTCAAATGTATAAAGACTCCTTGACCTAATACCCAAAGTCAATAACTCAAATTAAGTGTCAGTTAGGACTGCAAAAGTGTATTATCCCTCAATCTGTTTCTGTGAGATCTATGGAGTTTTCCACCAAAGGCCACAAAGCCCACCCATTTGTACTTCACCAGGCAGAGTCCTGGGTTTAGCAGGACATGTCTTTCCTTCTTCCTCAGGGCTTTCAACCTGAGAAAAAGGGACTCCCTCTCTCCCACCAAAATGGGTGAAACGAGTACAGGTTACTCTGAGGGCTCTGAAATCAAGTCTCCACAAGCTTCATACCTCTGCTTTATTGGTGCAGATATTGAGAGTGATTCCTCTGAGGAAACAACTAAGTTTCTGCCAATATTATTAGGTAATTTTGCCTATTTTGTTCAAATATCAATATTCACTTTTCTCAGATACTTTCCTGGTAGTGCAGTAGCCAAGACTCTGTGCTCCTAATGGAGGGGGCCCACGTTCCATCCCTGGTCAGGGAACTAGAACCTGGATGTTACAACAGAGATCGAAGTTTCTGCATGCTATAACTAAGACCAGGTGCCGCCAAATAAATAACTACTTTTTAAAAACAGAAAATGAACTTGTAAAAAAATATTTGCTACTCTTGGTCATTTATAACAAACTTTTTCCTTGGAACTCGTTAACAATGAAAAGTTTATTTCATGCTACGCAAATACAAGATTGCATCCTACATGAACATGTTCATATATATGGCCTTCAACCTATGAAAGGGAAGCAGGACCTCAGAGCCTGAGGGACTATTTTTCATCTTTTGAGAACATAAATCCACCCAATTTAATTTTCTGAACCACCTGTATGTAAATAATAGCTGCCATTTATTATGTGCTGAGTAAAGTGCAAGAGCTTTACATGAGATATATCTCAGCAAATTGTAGGACAATCCCAAAAGATGGTGATTATTATCTTAAACTTACAGATAGTAAACTAAAGCTCAGAAGAGTTATTTGCCTGTTGTCATTGAGCTAATAAAGACCGACTGGAACCCAGGTCTGCATGACCCCTGCGACCATGTACTTTCCACTATCTTATGCTGCTTCCCAAGTCTACTTTATGCAGAGGACTATAGTAATACAAAGAGACATTCACTGAAATATTGCTATGTGTCCTTGGACTAAATAATTAATCTTTGTATTCATTTTCTAATCTTTAAAATAAGGATAATAAAGATTCATACCTCATTAGTTATTAGCCGTTATTATATGTAAAGGGAGATGAGTGCAATTGTGCAGTAGTTTGAGCATTCTTTGGCATTGCCTCTCTTTGGGATTGGAATGAAAACTGACCTTTTCCAGTCCTGTGGCCACTGCTAAGTTTTCCAAATTTGCTGGCATATTGAGTGCAGCACGTTCACAGCATCATCTTTTAGGATTTGAAATAGCTCAACTGGAATCCCATCACCTCCACTAGCTTTCTTCGTAGTGAAGCTTCCTAAGGACCACTTGACTTCACATTCAAAGATGTTGGGCTCTAGGTGAGTGATCACACCATTGTGATTTTCTGGGTCATGAAGATCTTTTTTGTATAGTTCTTTTGTGTATTCTTGCCACCTCCTCTTAATATCTTCTGCTTCAGTTAGGTCCATACCATTTCTGTCCTTTATTGAGCCCATCTTTGCATGAAATGTTCCCTTGGTATCTCTAATTTTCTTGAAGGGATCTCTAGTCTTTCCCATTCTATTGTTTTCCTCTATTTCTTTGCACTGATCACTGAAGAAGGCTTTCTTATCTCTCCTTGCTATTCTTTGCAACTCTGCATTCAAATGGGTATATCTTTCCTTTCCTCCTTTGTTTTTCACTTCTCCTCTTTCACAGCTATTTGTAAGGCCTCCTCAGACAGCCATTTTGCTTTTTTGCATTTCTTTTTCTTGGGGATGGTCTTGATCCCTGTCTCCTGTACAATGTCACAAACCTCTGCCCATAGTTCATCAAGCACTCTATCAGATCTAGTTCCTTAAATCTATTTCTAACTTCTACTGTATAATCATAAGGGATTTGATTTAGGTAATACTTGAATGGACGAGTGGTTTTCCCTGCTTTCTTCAATTTAAGTCTGAATTTGGCAATAAGGAGTTTCTGATCTGAGCCACAGTCAGCTCCCAGACTTGTTTTTTGCTGACTGTATAGAGCTTCTCCATTTTTGGCTGCAAAGAATTTAATCAGTCTGATTTCAGTGTTGGCCATCTGGTGATGTCCAGGTATAGAGTATTCTCTTGTGTTTTCGGAAGAGGGTGTTTGTTATGACCAGTGAGTTCTCTTGCACTTACCTCACATGCTAGTAAAGCAATGCTCAAAATTCTCCAAGCCAGGCTTCAGCAATATGTGAACCGTGAACTTCCAGATGTTCAAGCTGGTTTTAGTAAAGGAGGAGGAACCAGAGATCAAATTGCCAACATCTGCTGAATCGTCGAAAAAGCAAGAGAATTCCAAAAAAAACATCTATTTTTGCTTTATTGACTATGCCAAAGCCTCTGACTGTGTAGATCACAATAAACTGTGGAAAATTCTTTGAGAGCTGGGAATACCAGACAACTGACCTGCCTTTTGAGAAATCCATATGCAGGTCAGGAAGCAACAGTTAGAACTGGACATGGAACAACAGACTGGTTCCAAATAGGAAAAGGAGTACATCAAGGCTGTATATCGTCACCCTGCTTATTTAATTTATATGCAGAGTACATCATGAAAAACACTGGGCTGGAGGTAGCACAAGCTGGAATCAAGATTGCCAGGAGAAATATCAATAGCCTCAGATATGCAGATGACACCACCCTTATGGCAGAAAGTGAAGAAGAACTAAAGGGCCTCTTGATGAAAGTGAAAAAGGAGAGTGCAAAAGGTGGCTTAAAGCTCAACATTCAGAAAACGAAGATCATGGCACCCGGTCCCATCAGTTCATGGCAGATAGAAGGCAATACAGTGGAAACAGTGGCTGACTTTATTGGGGGGCTCCAAAATCACTGCAGATGGTAACTGCAGCCATGAAATTAAAAGACGCTTACTCCTTGGAAGGAAACTTATGACCAACCTAGACAGTATATTAAAAAGCAGAGACATTACTTTACCAACAAAGGTCCATCTAGTCAAGGCTATGGTTTTTCCAGTGGTCATGTATGGATGTGAGAGTTGAACAATAAAGAAAGCTAAGCACCGAAGAAATGATGCTTTTGAACTCTGGTGTTGGAGAAGACTCTTGAGAGTCCCTTGGACTGCAAGGAGATCCAACCAGTCCATCCTAAAGGAGATCAGTCCTGGGGGTTCATTGGAAGGACTGATGCTGAAGCTGAAACTCCAGTACTTTGGCCAACTGATGTGAAGAGTTGACTCATTTGAAAAGACCCTGATCTGGGGAAAGATTGAAAGCAGGAGGAGAAGAGGATGACAGCGAATGAGATGGTTGGATGGCATCACTGACTAAATGGACATGAGTTTAATAAACTCCGGGAGTTTGTGATGGAGAAGGAAGCCTGGTGTGCTGCAGTCTATGGAATCACAAAGAGTATGACACGACTGAGTGAGTGAACTGAACCGAATTTAACATGTAAAGTACATATAATACTACATAGAACATAATAAGTGAGTTGATATGAGTACTAGGAACTGGAAATATATCAGCAAATGAGACATAAGTCCTCGTCTTCATAAAATTTCATTCTGGAGAAAGGGAAAGAAAAAGTAGACAAATTAGCAAATAACGTGTATATCAATTCAGTTCAGTTCAGTTGCTCAGTCGTGTCCAACTCTTTGCGACCCCATGGACTGCAGCACACCAGGCCTCCCTGTCCATCACCAACTCCCAGAGTCCACCCAAACTCATGTCCATCAAGTTGATGATGCCATCCAACCATCTCATCTTCTGTTGTCCCCTTCTCCTCCTGCTCTCAATCTTTCCTAGCCTCAGGGTCTTTTCCAATGAGTCAGCTCTTCACACCAGGTGGCCAAGTATTGGAGTTTCAGCCTCAACATCAGTCCTTCCAATGAACACCCAGGACTGATCTCCTTTAGGATGGACTGGTTGGATTTCCTTGCAGGCCAAGGGACTCTCAAGAAGTCTTCTCCAACACCACAGTTCAAAAGCATTAATTCTTTGGCACTCAGCTTTCTTTTTAATCCAACTCTCACATCCATACATGACCACTGGAAAAACCATAGCCTTGACTAGATGGACCTTTGTTGGCATGTAATGTCTCTGCTTTTTAATACGCTGTCTAGGCTGGTCATAACTTTCCTTCCAAGGAGTAAGCGTCTTTTAATTTCATTGCTGCAATCACCATCTGCAGTGATTTTGGAGCCCAGAAAAATAAAGTCAGCCATTGTTTCCACTGTTTCCCCATCTATCTGCCATGAAGTGATGGGACCAGATGCCATGATCTTAGTTTTCTGAATGTTGAGCTTTAAGCCAACTTTAAGCCAACTGTCCTCTTTCACTTTCATCAAGAGTGTCTTTAGTTCTTCTTCACTCTCTGCCATAAGGGTGGTGTCATCTGCATATCTGAGGTTATTGATATTTCTCCCGGCAATCTTGATTCCAGCTTGTGCTTCCTCCAGCCCAGCGTTTCCCATGATGTACTCTGCATAGAAGTTAAATAAGCAGGGTGACAATATACAGCCTTGATGTACTCCTTTTCCTATTTGGAACCAGTCTGTTGTTCCATGTCCATTTCTAACTGTTGCTTCCTGACCTGCATACAGATTTCTCAAAAGGCAGGTCAGGTGGTCTGGTATTCCCATCTCTTTCAGAATTTTCCACTGATATTGTGATCCACATAGTCAGAGGCTTTGGCATAGTCAATAAAGCAGAAATAGATGCATATACCTGGTGTAATGCTGTAGTATTTCAGGATGTAATAACCACGAAGAAATACAAAGGAAAAATGGGAGATAAAGAATGCTAGATTGGGGTACTCTTTTAAATAGGGCCTTCATGGAAGGTTTCGTTGAGGTAACCTTAAGTAGCGACATGAAATGGATACAGTAGTGAGCCGTGCATATATTTATTGGTAAAATTTCCAAGCAAGGGAAAAGCAAGAACAAAGGGTCAGTTTGCCTGAAACTTTTTTTAACTTTTTATTTTATTTATTCTTAAAAATTTTTATTTTGTATTGGGGTATTGCTGAATAACAATGTTTTGATAGTTTCAGGTGAACAGCAAATGGATTCAGCCATACATATACAAACTCCCCTCCCATTGCCTGGACTTTTCAAGGAACAACAAGGAGGTCTAAGGAACTAGAGTGGAGTGACCAAGGAGAGTGGTAGAAGATGAAGTCCTGGTGAGTGGGGAAAGGGGGAGATTGTGCAGGATTTCATAGGTCATTGTAAGAAATTTAAGGGTTCTGAGCAAGGGGTAACATTACATGGCTCATGTTTTTAAAAGGATCCCTCTGGCAGCTGTGTTAGGAATCCATGGTAGAGAGAGCAGCAGTAATTCAGGAGAGACAAGATCTTGGCAATAATCAAGGAAAGAGTAGCAATGGAGATGGTAAGCAGTGGTCAGATTCTGAAAATACTCTAAATGTAGAACCCCAGAGATTTCTTGAGCGATCAGATGTAGAATGTGAGTGGAAGACAGGAGTCAAGGACTGGCCTGAGCAGCTGAGATGACAGAGATAACATTAACTCAAAAGGAGAAAACTCAGGGAGAAACCGTGTTTAGAAATCTTCTGCATATCATTTTAAATCCTTTCAGCCTCACCATCGTCCAGGTATCGCTGCAGTGATCAATTTTGTGCAAGCATCAATCTGAAGATCATCTCTCAAGAACAATATTCCATCCAGCATCTTCCCTCTCTCCCTTCCTGCCTCTAACGTGGGATACTGCAGAAACTAGCCGTCCATACACATGTGCAGTTAGAAGCATGTGGTGGTTCTGACCAATGGCAGACAGGAGCCAATGGATAAATGCTTCCTCTTTGTTCTTCTTCACTTTAGTAGAGACTATAAGACACATCTCATAAGGATTCTCAGAAAGTTCCACAGTATCAATCAACACACGGCATTTGTTAACTCAATAATGCATCCTTGTATTGGCTTTTGTAACTTCGTTATTTTGTTTCCCCTGAGCCCCTTATTCTATTCCCTGAACTCATATTCTCAAACCAACCACCAGCACATAAGCCTTTGTTTGCGGCTCTGCTTTCAAGGGAGGGCTTCTCTTGTGGCTCAGCTGGTCAAGAATCCACCTGCAATGCGGGACACCTGGATTTGATCCCTGGATTGGGAAGATCCCCTGGAGAAGGGAAAGGGTACCCACTCCAGTATTCTGGCCTGGAGAATTCTATGGATTGTATAGTCCATGGGGTTGCAAAGAGTCAGACACGACTGAGAGACTTTCACTTTCACTTTCAGGGGAACTCTGGGCATCAAAAGTGACTCCAAAAAGCAAAGCCTCAGTATGAGATTTTGGAGGCAGTTCTTACAACACTGATTACAAGACAATAAGGACCCCTGCTGGTGGTTAAGTCGTTGTTGATAAATTGCAAGTGGTGACAACTCCTGCATACAGTAGTAGCAAAGCTAATTATCAAGACTTTAGTAGACTAGAATGAAGAGCAGACAGAAAATGAAGCATTGAATTACATGGTGGTTATGGTACTTGAGCATTGTGATAGCAATGATACTGTGGGCTAACAATGATAGGGCTGCTGCTGCTACTGCTGCTAAATCGCTTCGGTCGTGTCTGCTAATAATAATCAAATCATGGCCCATTGTGAAAGCCAGAAGCCTCTAGGGCACAGTAACCACCGAGCAGACTATGCTAAAAATCAGCTTCAGTATACAATCATAAGGGTGGCAGGGCTGCAAAGCAGTCTAAATGCACAGCCTTGAAATATCACCCTCGTCAAAACTACAGCCTTAAGTAGGAAAACAATGAAGTCTGGAGATCTAGAATGGGGATATTTGTGTGCCCATGTCTTATAATCTTAAATGCTCAGATTTTTTTGTCATCCTCTCTGTCAACAGTATTTCTTTTGATAAAGGAAAGCAGCCTCTCCTTGTCAGGAAATACTGCAAAGAGTATATCTGAGGCAAGTGCCTTATTTATGACCTTATTTTCCCCAATATCCTCCCAACTGCTACTGCTTCAAGCCTGTAACCAGCGTCAGATCTCAGCCCAATCTACATGGGGACTGCAATCCCTGCTCCAGGGAGAATCAGACCAGAATTATTCAGTCTCAGTACTAGTGACATCTGGGGGTGGGAAGAAAAGTTATGACCAACCTAGATAACATATTGAAAAGCAGACACATTACTTTGCCAACAAAGGTCTGTCTAGTCAAGGCTGTGGTTTTTCCAGTGGTCATGTATGGATGTGAGAGTTGGACTGTGAAGAAAGCTGAGCACTGAAGAATTGATGCTTTTGAACTGTGGTGTTGGAGAAGACTCTCGAGAGTCCCTTGGACTGCAAGGAGATCTAACCGGTCCATCCTAAAGGAGATCAGCCCTGGGTGTTCTTTGGAAGGAATGATGCTAAAGCTGAAACTCCAGTACTTTGGCCACCTCATGCGAAGAGTTGACTCATTGGAAAAGACTCTGATGGTGGGAGGGATTGGGGGCAGGAGGAGAAGGGGACAACAGAGGATGAGATGACTGGATGGCATCAATGACTCAATGGACATGAGTCTGAGTGAACTCCAGGAGTTGGTGATGGACAGGGAGGCCTGGCGTGCTGTGATTTATGGGGTCGCAAAGAGTCGGACACAACTGAGCGACTGAACTGAACTGAACTGAATTCTTTGTTGCAGAGGCTGTCCTGTGTATTGTAGGTGTTTAGCAGCATCCCTGGCCTCTAATCATTAGACGTTAGTAGAACTCTCTCAGTAATGACAATCAAAAATGTTTCTAGACAGTACCAAATGTCTCTTGGGCATCAAAATCACCCATTGAGAATAACTGACCTATAGATAAAGAACTGCAAAACTGTCTAACATAACCAATAGAAACCAGGGGATTATATGCATGAGTAAACATTTAGAGTGTTAAAACACAGGAATGAAGTTGTAAGGCTAGGTAGGAAAGAATTTATGACATGGGGCCATTTACTTGTGATTCTGGATTTAAAGTTTGACAAGGATACCTGGAGTCAGTCCTAATACAAACCCTTCATGCCTCCTTAAAGCTTGACTATGCTGATGGCCTGTGCTAAATGAGATGTTAGAACAACTCTAAACGAGTATTGAGAAAGGAATCAGAAGACTCAGGGGATCAGGAGTGTAGAATGAATTTATTATGTGAGACAAAAGAACCACCAGAATATGTTTCCCAGAAGTAAGGATGTTGAAACAAACTTATTGTAAAACTAAAGTACCTATCAGCTGGCTATGTTGCCCTGAAGGGCCATGATGCACGTTGCCTAATGTTCAGACTATTTGTTCCTGCAGATCTAATGGTACTTGAGGGATCTGTGATGGATAAGAGCCCTGTGTGAAATTTCTGGAAAGCTCCCAGTAAGAGAGTTGCAGCACAGATCCTAAGTATTCTGCAAGGCCATGCCTGAGCCAGAAAACTATTCTCCACTGGGAACACTAGAGCTATCTATCACGAGCTGGATGTTATCGGATCCACTAAGTCATAAGTGCATGAGTACAGCAGCAATCGGTTGAAGAATATAAACAGTATAGGGCTGAGCCTGAACAGGTCCAGAAGACGTAAGTAAATTACATGAAAGGGTGACTCAGACTTCTGTGGAACTTCCATAGCACTGGCACCTCTTCCTCAACTCACTCCTTTGCCCTCCTGGGGCTCCCTACAACTACCCATCTCAGAATAAAAAGCTTAAGTATGGTTCACAGATGTGTTGGTGTGTAGGAAAAACTGAACGGTGGCTGTGCAAAGCCCCACTCAGGGATGGCTTTAAAGAACAAAGGTGAAGGGACATCTTTCCAGTTGGCAGAGCTTGGGGCAGTATTCTTCATCGCATGTTTTTAGAGAGAAGTGGCCTAATGTACAAACATCCAGAGACTCCTAGGTTTGTCTTTCTTGCCTGAGGTGACTCTGCCAACATCACCAGAATTATAGCATTCCTGCTTGTTACCCTGACCGAGGAATATATTTTACAGCCGAAACAAAACATGACAATACACACATAATCGTAGACTCCACGGATATGGTCGTACCCCCATCACTCAGAAGCAGCCAGCTTCTGATGTGGTACGTGCTTCCAATCAACCAATAAAGACACAGCTAAAGACATAGCTCTGGAAAGCCCCGAATGGGAGCAGGATTGGCCCATTTTATCATCACTCCCAGTGACTCACAGAATTTGTGTTTCCTGCCTCTCAAGTCCAGGCATTGCTGGATTATAATAATTAGCTCTCCAGGGGTTAGGTGGGGGCTTCCCTGGTGGCTCAATGGTAAAGAATTCTCCTGCCAATGCAGGAGACGTGGGTTTGATCCCTGGGTCGGTAAGATACCCTGGAGAAGGAAATGGCAACTCGTTCTAGTATCCTTGCCACGGAAATCCCATGAACAGAGGAGCCTGGTGGGCTACAGTTTGCAAAAGAGTCTCAAAACAGTTGCACACGACTTAGCAATTGAACACCAACATAAGCACGAGGGGTTGGGTGGAGGAGGCTTCACTGAACTTGAAACTCCCTATCATTTGGTTGCTTTGAGTTTCTCATGATAGTAGTCCAGCCAGCAAAGGGAGGAGTGACTGCACTGGTGGGAGTAATCAACTGTGATTAGCAAGTTCAATTCAGTCAGTCACTCAGTCGTGTCCGACTCTTTGCAACCCCATGAATCGCAGCACGCCAGGCCTCCCTGTCCATCACCAACTCCTGGAGTTCACTCAGACTCACGTCCATCCAGTCAGTGATGCCATCCAGCCATCTCATCCTCTGTCGTCCCCTTCTCCTCCTGCCCCCAATCCCTCCCACCATCAGAGTCTTTTCCAATGAGTCAACTCTTCGCATGAGGTGGCCAAAGTACTGGAGTTTCAGCTTTGGCATCATTCCTTCCAAAGAAATCCCAGGGCTGATCTCCTTCAGAATGGACTGGTTAGATTTCCTTGCAGTCCAAGGGACTCTCAAGAGTCTTCTCCAACACCACAGTTCAAAAGCATCAATTCTTCGGCGCTCAGCTTTCTTCACAGTCCAACTCTCACATCCATACATGACCACTGGAAAAACCATAACCTTGACTAGACAGACCTTATTGGCAAAGTAATGTCTCTGCTTTTCAATATGCTATCCAGGTTGGTCATAACTTTTCTTCCAAGGAGTACGCGTCTTTTAATTTCATGGCTGCAGTCACCATCTGCAGTGATTTTGGAGCCCCCAAAATAAAGTCTGACACTGTTTCCACTGTTTCCCCATCTATTGCCCATGAAGTGATGGGACCAGATGCCATGATCTTCATTTTCTGAATATTGAGCTTTAAGCCAACTTTTTCACTCTCCTCTTTCACTTTCATCAAGAGGCTTTTTAGTTCCTCTTCACTTTCTGCCAGACGGGTGGTATTATCTGCCTATCTGAGGTTATTGATATTTCTCCCAGCAATCTTGATTCCAACTTGTGTTTCTTCCAGCCCAGCGTTTCTCATGATGTACTCTGCATAGAAGTTAAATAAGCAGGGTGACAACATACAGCCTTGACGTACTAACCCTTTTCCTATTTAGAACCAGTCTATTGTTCCATGTCCAGTTCTAACTGTTGCTTCCTGACCTGCATACAAATTTCTCAAAAGGCAGGCCATTAGCAAAGGATGATTAGCAAAGGATCTGGGATTGTTGCTATACAATAGCAATAGGGGGGGTAAAGCTAGAATCCAAAGAATTCAACAGAGGCTTATCTTGGGATAAGTTGAACAGGCAATCACACAATCATGGCCCAACGAGAGGGAGGGAAACAAAAGCTGAAGGTTCCAGTTGTCTCACTGAGCCAACAACCTAGATCAGGTGATGTGCTGGCCAAGGGTGAAGGGAGGTAAGGGTGGGGAGTAGAGCGGGGAGCTCATGAGAACAAGCACAGTCTTGGCATCAGTGTAGCAGCAAGGACTGAAGCTGTCCAGTCCTTGAGTTATTGCATCAACTCTCTTCTATTAAGTCTTTACAGAGATTGCAGATGTTCATCACCTTGAAGGGGACTGTAAAGGACTAGACTTAAATGGCCAGGCAGATATGAGTGGTACAAAGACTGGACTGATGGACACCATCTGTGTATCTTCTGTCACCATTTCAAACCCTTCAGCCTCTTATTGCAACCACTGCTGCAGCAACCTGTTCTAAAGAGTCCGATGAACTGTGAGCAGGTACAATATGGCAGTGCCTTTCCTCTTCCTTCCTGCCTCAGGACCTCTCTGACGTGGGAGTCAGCTTGGCATTCACGACTGTGCATTTGGGAAGTGTGGAGTAGTTAATGGCTCGAGGCCTTAACGTTTGATCAAAGGTAGACTGGAGCTGACAGATAAATGCTTCTCCCACTCTTGGTTTCAGTGGACAGTTTTGAGACTCACCTCATGACTTCCAGAAGGTACTAAGGGATCAAGAAAACAGACATGGTGGCAACCAACCGAACAACACATCCTTATACTGCCTCTCTCTCTTCCTTCTTTTACTTCCCCTCCCTCATCTCTCACTCTTGCTGCCTGGGATCAAAACCCCAGATATAATACTGTGCCTCCACTTTGAAAGGAATCCAGGAGAGGAAGTGAGAAACGGCAATTCACTTCTCAACTCTGAAGAGGGCTGTAAACATACAAGTTAAAATAATAATAATAATATGACAAAATAGCATGTGCAATTGTCATATAAAGAGTGACTACAGTAAATGTTCTGGGACTGAACAGGAAGGACCCAAGAGGCCTTTTTAAAGATCAGATCAGATCCTGCTCTTAAAAGGGAAGTCATTCAATGAAACTGAAAAGCATTTCAAGTAGTATTGACCAGAGTATATTGATCTCAGTAGCAAACAGGTCCCTACTATTTCTGCAGATTTTTCTACCAAATTATATCTTCAGATACACACTGAAAGATACTTTGCCTATCTCATTTTGTCCCTTTCGCAGTGAACCCACCTTGAAAGAGTGAGTTACACACTCTTTTGCATTACCATGGTGTTTCATGTCTTTTTTTCTACTTTTATTGTTTGGTTCACCACACTAGACTGTAATTTATCCATCTATTTAATTCTGTCTCTCCAATGACAGTGGGAGAGACAGACCCCCTTCTCAGTGGGATCCCTGTCTTTGTATCTCAAGTCCCTGGCACTTAGGTGGCTCTGTTTCTCAAATAAACAAATGCTTGCACCAAAGGGCTCCTGCAGAACCCTTGCAAAGGATGGTATTGAGCTGAAGTAAACACATTTATCTGGCCTGTAACTCTTTTTGGTCATTTATTTTGTCTTATTTTATATGTATTTATATGTATATCTTATTTGGCCCTACCATACTATGAACTTCTTCAGGGTAAGAGTCATATCAAATCACCTCCACACCTCCATCAAAGTATCTGGCATAAAATAGGTGCTAGGAATATGGACTAAATAAATCACTTGCCTTGCAACCAACAACATTGCCATTATCTATGCTTCCTAAACTTACACCTGCATAGGTGTCATCCTGTTAAGACACAGATTACCATTCAGTCGATCTGAAGTAAGCCTGAGAGCTGCATTTTCTAAAGAACTTTCAGATGATCCTTAGGAAGCTGCTCTACAGAACAATTCTTAAATGTCAATGTCACTACATCAGTGGACCTCTACAGCATATGAGACTCTTCATGGAAGATATTAAATGTGCTGGTGGGGACCTCCCTGGTGGTCCAGTGGTTAAGAATCCATGCTTCCAGTCCTGGGGGTACAGGTTCCTTCCCTGATTGGAGAAGGAAGATCCTGCATACTGTGGGGCCTAAAAAAATTAAGAAAGAAAGAAGAAGAAAAAAGTGCTGTTATCTTGGCCCCAGCAAGATACCTCCTGCCCCCTCCCCCATTCTGATTTAACTCATTTAAACTCTCCATGCTATAACATGCAAGTATCTAGATTTAGATTTAAAGCAAGAGAGTTTGAGAAAAACATCTACTTCTGCTTTATTGACTACACCAAAGCCTTTGACTGTGTGGATCACAAAAAACTATGGAAAATTCTTCGAGAGATGGGAATACCACACCATGTTACCTGACACCTGAGAAATCTGTATACAGGTCAAGAAGCAACAGTTAGAACTGGACACAGAACAACAGACTGATTCCAAATTGGGAAAGGAGTATGTCAAGGCTGTATCTTGTCACCCAGCTTATTTAACTTATATGCAGAGTATATCATGTGAAATGACAGGCTGGATGAAGCACAAGCTGGAATCAAGAGTGCTAGGAGAAATATCAATAACTTCAGATATGCAGATGACACCACCCTTATGGCAGAAAGCAAAGAGGAACTAAACAGCCTCTTGATGAAAGTGAAAGAGGAGAGTGAAAAAGTTGGCTTAAAGCTCAACATTCAGAAAACGAAGATCATGGCATTCGGTCCCATCATTTCATGGCAAATAGATAGGGAGACAGTGGAAACAGTGGCTGACTTTATTTTGGGGGGCTCCAAAATCACTGCAGATGGTGACTGCAGCCATGAAATTAAAAGATGCTTACTCCTTGGAAGAAAAGTTATGACCAACCTAGACAGCATATTTAAAAGCAGAGACATAACTTTAACAACAAAGGTCTGTCTAGTCAATGCTATGGTTTTTCCAGTGGTCATGTATGGATGTGAGAGTTGGGCTATAAATAAAACTGAGCGCCCAAGAATTGATGCTTTTGAACTGTGGTGTTGGAGAAGACTCCTGAGAGTCCCTTGGACTGCAAGGAGATCGCACCAGTCAATCCTAAAGGAAATCAGTGCTGAATGTTCAGTGGAAAGACTGATGTTGAAGCTGAAACTCCAATACTTTGGCACCTGATATGAAGAACTGACTCACTGGAAAAGACCCTGAGGCTGGGAAAGATTGAAGGCAGGAGGAGATGGGGATGAGAGAGGATGAGATGGTTGGATGGCATCACCAACTCGAAGGACATGCGTTTGAGCAAGCTCATGGGAGTTGGTGATGGACAGGGAAGCCTGGCAAGCTGCAGTCCATGCATGGGGTCTCAAAGTCCATAGGGACACGACTGAGCGACTGAACTGAACTGAACTGGTCTGATCTAGATTTAACTGAACTTTAGGCGTGCAAAAAAGAAAACATTTGATTAGATCTCTTCTTAAGTGAACTGTTGAAAACAGCTGAATAAATAAGTCTTCTAGAGAAAGGAATACGCACACCAAATCCCCCAGGTCCGGAGTCAGTCTCCAGCGACAAGGCCCGCTCCTGGCTGTCCTAGACACGCCCCTCCGGAGAGACCTGACCCCACCCCCTTACCAAGGCCAAAGCCGCGACTGCTTCCTTCTCAACCCAACCGACTTCCGGCAGGGAGGTGTGTCACGTGCCCGGATATAGGAAGTGGTGGCCGGACGGCTGCTTCCAGTTCACTGCTTAATTGAGGGGTTTATCCTAGTAACGGTGGCCGCCCCAGTCCTGTCCGGTCTCCGTCTTGGAGGACCCGCCTCGGCACAGCCGGGCTCGGTCCGGCCTTGCGGTAAGCCTTCGGCCGCGGCTGCCGGGCGGTCCTGGCGGCGGCGGACAAATGAACGGAGGGGTGGACGCCAAGGTCTGAGGCGGCTCCTCAGTCCCGGAGCTGGTCTAGCGCCGGGGGCTGGGTACTGCTCCCTCCGCCGTCAAAGCCCCCTTCTCTTTCCCAGCCTTTCTGGGTAAGGCGGAGAGGCCGGTGGGAGGATCCCGTTACCCCCTTGTTATCCTGGGGGGCTGGGAGGGCAGCCCAGACATCCTTTTCCGGTTCCGCCCATGAAAATCAGATTTCATCGTAAAAAACGGTCTTGAACAGTTTGTTCTTTGGCTTGGACCAGGAGGGGAGGGCGTGGCAGTACCTTCCCTTTCCTTGTCCAAATCCTCATTTTCTTCTTCCCTGGTAGCTCAGATGGTAAAGTGTGTGCCTACAATACGGGAGACCCGGGTTCAATCCCTGGGTCGGGAAGATCCCGGGTTCAATCCCTGCGTCGGGAAGATCTTCTGGAGAAGGAAATGGCAACTCACTCCAGTATTCTTGCCTGGAAAATCCCATGGATGGAGGAACCTGATAGGCTACAGTCCATGGGGTCGCAAAGAGTCGGACACGACTGAGCGACTTCACTTTCTTTCTTTCTTTGATTTTCTTCTAAATCTCCTAAGTGCGTTTCCCTGTTGCCATGCTGTGGCGTGTTATCTTCAGTGCTCCATGTACTAAGGTGTCTGGATAGCAGACAGGGTACTTACCCACACGCACTCACTCTCATGACATTACTGCTTACAAGTTATCTGTCACATCCTGTAGTGATCCAGTTGGATTTAAGGAAACAAGGACCGACGTAGAGTATTGTGCTCTGACTGTCTCTGGAACGTGGTCAGACATGGGTTCTTATACCTGGAAAATAGTTTTAAAGAACCTCTAATGATTTATTCACTGACTTACCAAAAAAGTACTATAAACACTGGAGAGTTAGTCACGCCATCTTTATAAAGTAGATGCCGTTGGAGGCAAGAATCTTCCTGTCTTTGTGGATGAAGAAGTGAAGTGAAGTCGCTCAGTCGTGTCCGACTCTTTGTGACCCCATGGACTGTAGCCTACCAGGCTCCTCTGTCCATGGGATTTTCCAGGCAATAGTACTGGAGTGGATTGCCATTTCCTTCTCCAGGGGATCTTACCCGGGTCTCCCGCATTGTAGACAGACGCTCTACCATCTGAGCCACCAGGGAAGTCTTCGTGGATATGTCTGTCGTATTCACCATGGTACCTAGAATTTTGCCTCGCACTTAGTAGGCATCAGTGTTTGCTGAATGTGTAGTTCTTTTCATTCTGCCTAACTCCTTTATCAACTGTGCCGAGTTCCTCTCTTGTTTTTACCACTTAACCATATTGTCAGTCCTTGCTTTTGACCAAAGAGGGATTGGGTGATAGATGCTGACCACTAATAGTCATTCATTCATTTAACCAGTTTTTATAATTCAGCTTAGATTTCCTCAAGAGGTATTTGTTTAGCACTTACAAAGAACATGAAACTGCTAAAACACCTCCTCCCCCAGCCATCCCCCCATCCCTGGAAGAGAGTTCTTGAGATCCAGGAACTTGTGACTTTATGAACCAGTTGGACAGCAAGTGCTGTATGTTTAACAAATGCAGTAAGTGGTATAGCAGTTGAGAGGAGAGATCAATTTGGATTAAGGTCTGTATTGAATCAGTTCAGTTTATTTGCTCAGTCATGTCCGACTCCGTGACCCCCATGGACTGCAGCATGCCAGGATTCCATGTCCATCACCAACTCCCAGAGCTTGCTCAAACTTATCTCCATCAAGTCAGTGATGCCATCCAACCATCTCATCCTCTGTCACCTGCTTCTCCCTTCAACCTTTCCCATCAGGGTCTTTTTCAAGGAGTCAGTTTGTTGCATCAGATGGCCAAAGTATTGGAGTTTCAGCTTCAGCATCAGCCCTTTCACTGAACATTCAGGACTGATTTCCTTTAGGATTGACTGTGTTGAATCAAGTTCATGTAAATTATGGAATGTCGTTAGGATTTGGGTAGATGATACCCTCTGCGTGGAAAATATCCTAAGCAAAGATTTAAAGGCTAGAATGATCAGAGGGCTTGGAGTGAAAGGTTTGTCTTTGGGAGCATTAGAAAAGTGTTGCGCAAGGGCATATTATGATGAAAGGTATGTTTTAATATTATTTGTTGAGAGTTTTGGGGTTATGGAAGCTTGCAAAGAGGTAACCAGATGCTATGGTGTTAAATAGATGTAGTTGGTGTGAACCTGGATTGTACTTTGGCAGTAGGACCAGAAAGGATAAATTCTGTGTAGATGAAGGAAAATTAGGAAAATGCTTTAGCTGTCAGGTTATTTGGTACCTTCATTTTGGTTAATTTATTTACTGTCTGCTATGTCTTTGCCAAGTTCTGGGAATATAAGGATGAATAAGACACAGGCCTTGGCTGCTAGGAAATACTCTTAATGGGGAAAAGAATACAACTAGCTGGACAATATGATTTGTAAGTGCTGTGTTAGCAGAGTAGAGGGGAAATGTTAGAGAAGTAGGAAAGGAATTTTTTTTTTTTTCGTGTGTGACTATTTCACAAAAGAGGTCTTATTTTAGCAGGATGAATTGGAATTTTCCAGGGAGAAAAGAATTTGAGAAAAAAGAAATTGCATGAACAAGAGCCTGGAGTTAGAAAAGCAAACTGGCCAGTATCCAGGGTGGCTTCAGCAAAGGATAGAGTTGAGCTTTTAGCATATTTGTAGGGTCTAGAACATATGAAGAGATAGTAACATAGACAGTTTATAATGGGTGGAATGGAGGTTAAAATGGAATGTAGAAAGATGAAGAAAAGTGTTGAACAAGGGCATGTTATGATGAAAGATATGTTTTAATATTATTTGTTGAGAGTTTTGGGGTTATGGAAGCTTGCAAAGAGGTAACCACATGCTGTGGTGTTAAATAGATGATGAAGGGTAGATGGTGAAGTCATTTGCAGAGAAGGAGTAGACTGACAGAATTAGGAGTTGAAGGAGAGAAATAAGGATTTGCAACACCGATGGAGTAGGAAGAGGGATCATCAAAGGAAGTGTTAAGGAATTGCTGAGCAACATTGAAAGTTTAGCATTGATTGGATTTAAAAAGTTGTAATGAGTACAGTGGACAGGGATATGAGACCTTCTTTAGTGCCATATGGTAGCCCAGGAGAAGGAGAGAAAAAAAGACAGTTTATGGAGATTGATAAGCAGGGTGAACTGGTCTACAAATGGAGCAAGATCACTGAAAGGAATGGTGTGGGTGTATGGAAATAAACACTGCCTCCAGGCTACACTGGGAAAGAAATTAAGCTTGGAGAGGCCAGATGTTCTAAGAGAACAGGATGGAAGGGGAGATCAGAAGACTGGAGGCTGAGATGAGGGGGAATAGGGATGGAAGTGGGAAGATGTGGTTTTTCTGAGAAAAGCAAGTTTTTTTAGTTGGAGCAGAGATAGAAATGTTACAAATTGAGTAAAATAGAGGAGTTTTCAAAAGAGTCATTGTATTATAAAAATACATTCAAAGTCATTTATTTAAAACTCATAATTTCTTCATTTTCCCATAGAAACAGTGTTAGGAGTAGAAGTTAATTTTGTAAGCCAGCTCACATGTATTAAATACTATACACCTGCATTGAAAATAGTAATACATACACATACACACACACACACACAAATATGTATTCAGTATATTTAACAAATAAAATTGAAAAGACATGTTTTAAAAATATTTAAGTTGATAATTTGAAAAAAGGACGTTGAATTAGATGAGAAAAGGAAGATGAGTAGAAAACTATTCTCTAACAACAGCTTTTTTGAGATATAATTAATATACCATAAAATTCACCCTTTTCGAGTATATAATTCAGTGGTTTTCAGTATATTCACAGGGTTATACACCCATCAATACTGTCTAATTGAAGGACATATTCATCACCCCCAAAAGAAGCCCCATACACATTAGCAGTCATGCCTGCTTGCCCCCTACCCCTGGCAACCAGAAATCAGTTTGTCTGTGTGGATATGTCTACTCTGGGCATTTCATATAAGTGGAATCATGAAATATGTGGCCCTTTGCAACTGACTTCTGTCACTTAACATAATGGCTTTAAGATTCATCTGTGTGTCAGTAGTATGTATCAGTACTTTGCTCCTTTTCATGGCCAAATAATATGCCACTGTATGGATATGTTTCATTTTGTTGTTCCCCAGGACATTTGAGGTGTTTCCACTTTGGGCTATTGTGAATAATGCTGCAGTGGACATTTATGGGCACGTTTTTGTGTGGACATACATTTTCAGTTCTCTGAAGTATATACCTAGGAGTGGAATTGCTGGGTCATGTGGTAAATTCCCACTTAACTATTTGAGGAGCCACCACATTATTTTCCAGAGCAGCTGCAGTATTTTACAATCATCAGGAGTATATGAGAGTTCCCTTACCAACACTTGTCTTTCTAATTTTAGCCATCCTCGCAGGTGTAAAGCGGTAGGTATCTCACTATTTTAATTTATGATTCCCTAATGGCTAATGATGTTGAGCATCTTTCCATGTCACTTTTAGCCATTCTTATGTCTTCCTTGGAGAGATGTCTCCCAAACCCTTTGCTCAATTTTTAATTGGGTTATTTGTTTTTTTGTTGTTGAGTTGTAAAAGTTATTTATATAGGAAATTTATATTTAAATATTGGGAATGGGCCTTTTAATTTTTCTTAAATCTTTTAAAAAAATATTTAGTATTTGGTGAGCACTTCAAAAGATCTTAGAGTTTGATAATACTGGTTCTCTAATTTCTTTTCCAAACACACAGCTTTTTATCTTTATGATGTAGGTATACAAATGTATGAAATTATTTCCCCATGCTTATTAACCATAAATAAGGTCTTTTCCTAATCCTAAATGGAACAATATAAGAAGAATGACTTTGACAAATGTAATATCTATACTCTGAATTTTTCAGCTGAGTAAAGATGACAGCAATCAAGCATGCATTACAAAGGGACATTTTTACTCCAAATGACGAACGCCTGCTGAGTATTGTCAATGTCTGCAAGGCAGGAAAAAAGAAAAAGAACTGTTTTTTGTGTGCCACAGGTGAGTGTTTGATAAGGAAGGATTTCTTTTATTCCTTGGAGACATTTCCTGGTTGTTTATAAAATATTCTCATTGTCTCTGTGATTGGAAAAACTGTTGGGCCAGCAAACTCATTTTTTTCAGTTGTCTTTAATTAAATCTTAAAAAGATACAAAAGCACTTCCATAACATATAAAGGTATGAACACTTGTGTAGCCACCACCCAGAATAAAAGGAATATTACCGTTGCCTTTGAAGTCTCTTGTGTGCCCTGCCCTGCTCCCATTCCCTTCCCTCCCTCATTAAGAGCTGACGAGTATCCTGAGTTTTGATTTACTATTTCCTTGCTTTTCTATATCATTTTGCCATATATGTTTGTAATCTCAAATAATATATTGTTAGATTTGCTTTAAACTGAGCATAAATTGCATTTTAACACATGTGTGACTTCCACTCATCAGTAGGTTCATGTTAGTGAGTGTTACCTGTTTTTCTCCCATGGCTGCTAAGTCTTTTATTTCCACTGCTATGAAGCGTTCTATTCTGAGAGTACAACTATTTACTTACCCATCCTATTAGTGATGACCAGGAGATTTGTCTCCAGGTTTTGCTATTTAGGCAACAAAACATGGTTGTCCTTGTCTGCCAGTGTGTAGGCAAGAATTTTCTGGGGAAGATAGCTAAGTATCTAGAGATTGCTGGGTCACAGGCATGTGAATGTTCAACAATATAATCACAAATTATTTTCAAAAGTAGTTGTACTGATTGCACTCCCCTCTCTACATGTTAGTCTAAACTTGGTTTTGACACTGGGTTTTGACAGACTATCAATTGTTTCCAATCTGGCGAGTGTAAAACAGAATCTCATTGTGGTTTTAAACTGTATTTCCCTAAATAAAAATGAAATTAAGTCTCTGTTCATGAATTTATTAGCCATTTATTGCCTAAATTTGCCTGTTTAAGCCTTCTGTTCTTTTTTCTACTGTGTTGTTTGTCCTTTTTGGTTGGTTGATTCTTTGAGGTCTTTATATAATGTGGGTGCTAATTTGTTGGTTATATGCATCCTGGTTTGTGGCTTGTGGTTTCACTTTTTACGATGCCTTTTGATGACATTTATAATTTTAATGAAATCAGATTAATCAATCTGATCATTTATGTGACCATTTATGGGCTTTTTGTCTCTTGTTTAAGATGTCCTTCCCTACCCTCTCATGTGTCATGTCGTGTGTGAGTTGCTCAGTCGTGTCTCACTCTTTTTGACCCCATGCATTGTAGCTCTCTAGGCTCCTCTGTCCAAGGAATTCTCCAGAATACTGGAGTGGGTTGCCATTCCCTTCTCCAGTGGACTTTCCCTACCGAGGGATGAAACCCAGGTCACCTGCATTGCAGGCGGATTCTTTACCATCTAAGCCACCAGGGAAGCCCTTAAAAGTATTCTGTATTACCATCTACAAGTTTTATAATTTTACCTTTCATATTTCAGTCTTTGATTTACCTATGTCCACATTTGTAGTGATGAGTGTTTGTTTTTTTCTGGGCACTTTCTTATATCTGGTTTTTATGTTGTCTTGTGGGTATTTTGTTGTTTTATCTAAATTTTATAATCAACCTGTCATGTTCCAAATTTTGTTAGGATTTTTATTGGAATTGTTTTGAATCTATAGTTCACTTTAGAGAGAATGTGCATTTTTATATAAAATCTTGTTCATGCATATGATGTGGTTCTCTTGGTCTTCTTTAATGCCTTTCAACAGGTTTATAGTTTTAAAGACTTTCCGTAAAGGCTTTTGCACATGTGTTGTATTTACTCCTAGGCATTTATTTATTCCTAGATTTTTTATACCACCATAAATGATCATTCTTATTAGCATTAATACATTTTAAGACTTTATTATTTTTTTACAGCAGTTTTAGGTTTACAAGAATATTGAGAGGAAAGTACAGAGAATTCCCATATACACCTTTACCCTTACATGCATAGCCTTTCTCTACCACTCACCACAATGGTACATTTGTTACCAAGAATAAACCTACATTAATAAATTATAATCACCTGAAGTCCATAGTTTACCTTAGGGTTCAGTCTTGGTGTTGGTTTGGACAAATGTATAATGACGTATATCTGTCATTAGAATGTCATACAGTATTGTCACTGCCCTAAAAATTATCTGCTCTGCATGTTCATCTCTTCCCCAGTTCCTGGTGACCACCTATCTTTTTACTGTCCCCATAGTTTTGCCTTTTCCAGAAGACCAAATAGTAATTGGAATCAAATAGTATGTAGCCTTCTCAGATTGGTTTCTTTCATTTAGTAATATGCATTTAAGTTACCTCCACTGGTTTTCATGGCTTACAGCTTACTTGTTTTTAGCACTACATAACATTCCATTGTCCGGATATACCACCACAGTTTATTTATCCATTCACCTACCGAAGGACATCTTGGTTGCTTCCAAGTTGTCAGTTTTGAATAAAGCAGCTATAAACATCTGTGTGCAGGTTTTTGTGTGGGCATATTTTCAGATTCTTTTAGTAAATACTATGGAACATGATTGCTAGACTGTATGGTATGAGTATATTTAGTTTTGTTAGGAAATTGCCAAACTGTCTTCCAAAGTGACTATACCATTTTTAGTTCCCACCATCAGTGAATGACAGTACATGTTGCTGTACATCCTCACAAGTGTTTGGTATTGTCAGTGCTCTGGATTTTGGCCATTCTAAGAAGGAAATGACCACCCACTCCAGTATTCTTGCCTGGGAAATCCCATGGACAGAGGAGCCTGGCGGGCTACAGGCTGTGGGGTCACAAAAGAGTCAGACACAACTTAGTGACTAAGCAACAGTAGGTGTGTAGTGGTATCTCACTATTGTTTTAATTTGCATTTTCCCCACAAGAAATGATGTGGAGCACCTTTTCATATGTTTATGTACCATCTGTATATTTTCTTTGGTTGGATGTCTGTCAAGGTCTTTGGCCCATTTTTTAATCAAAATATTTTACCTTATTGTTGAGTTTTAAGAGTTTCACTTATTAAGGAGTCTGCCTCTGACCCTCTAGTCTGATTTAGATTCTTCTTTTAGTAATCTGTGTATTCCTCAGTCCTAGCATTTGTTATGAAATACTGTTCCTGCTTTAGTATCGTGTGGTGGCAGTAAAGAATCTGCCTGCCAATGCAGGAGACACGGATTCAATCCTGCATCAGGAAGGTCCCCTGGAGAAGGAAGTGGCAACCCACTCAAGTATTCTTGCCCAGGACATCCCATGGACAGAGGAGCCTGGCAGGCTACAGTTCATGAGAGTCAGAAACCACTAAAAGGGTCAGAGACCGCTTAGCAACTAAACAACAATAGGCATCTGACAGCTGTTTGCAATGAATGAAGAATGAGGAAATGAATAATGTCTCTATTGAAAGTGTATGTTTTATTCAACAGTGACAACTGAACGCCCTGTACAGGTGAAGGTGGTGAAAGTCAAGAAATCTGATAAAGGAGATTTCTACAAAAGACAGATTGCTTGGGCCCTTCGAGACCTGGCTGTGGTAGATGCCAAGGATGCTATTAAAGTATGTTTTTCTTTTTTTATTTGACGTGTCTTTCATCTTATAACATAGTATGTTGACTTCTAAGATGATCTAAACTTATTTTGTGACCCAGTGGTTCACCACCTAACCTTGAATTAGTCTACAGTGTATTGTCCAGCCTTCCATTCTCCCACTTCTCAGTCTCAGGCTACTAAAAATAAGTAAATATGTAAGCTTGTTTCATTGTCGGTGGGTTTTTTTGAGCTGCAATTATGTTTGTTCACAAGCTACATCATTAGAGCAACCTTGACTGTTGGACTGCAAGGAGATCCAACCAGTCCATTCTAAAGGAGATCAGCCCTGGGTGTTCTTTGGAAGAAATGATGCTAAAGCTGAAACTCCAGTACTTTGGCCACCTCATGTGAAGAGTTGACTCATTGGAAAAGACTCTGATGCTGGGAGGGATTAGGGGCAGGAGGAGAAGGGGACGACAGAGGATGAGATGGCTGGATGGCATCACCGACTCAATGGACGTGAGTTTGAGTGAACTCCGGGAGTTGGTGATGGACAAGGAGGCCTGGCATGCTGCAATTCATGAGGTCGCAAAGAGTCGGACACAGCTGAGCAACTGAACTGAACTGAACCTTGACTGTATGTTTCTTTGTTTAAATTAGGTATACTTAGTATAGAATCCATGAATTAGTATGAATTTTAAGGTGGTTTGTAGTGTGAATTTTTTTTAAAAAATCATTGTTTTGGTAAAACCTCTTTCAAAATCACATAAAATATAATCAAAGTGAATCTTCCTCAGGTAGCCCTCACAAATTAATGCAGAATCATCAGCTGAGGCAGCTGAGCTGGCCCTGTGAAGCCATGATTTGAATATTGTGGCTCAAGTGATGGCACTGAGTTACACCCCTTATTCTAAGGACTTTAAAGGATACGATTGTTGTTAAGTCACTAAGTCATGCCCATCTCTTCTGCAACCCCACGGACTGTAGCCCACCAGGCTCCTCTATCCGTGGGATTTTCCAGGCAACAATACTGAAGTGGGCTGCCATTTCCTACTCCAGAAAGAATAAAATATATTAAAGAATAAGATATCACACCTTTCACTTAAATCACTCTCAAATTCCAAGAAGGTTGAATAGTATGATAATCATGATAAAGGAGCACCTTTATTCCTGACAGTTCAAGGCTTTTCACAGCAGTACCCCTTAAATTAAAAGAAATCAAGTAGAGCTCTTCAGGTTAAAGCATGTGCTTCGTCCTCCTCAGCCTCTCTAACCCTGCCCTCATCTTCCTCCACAGCCCAGGGGCCCTTCCAGAGCTCTCAGGGGTGCTTTGCAGCATGTCCTCTGTACTGTGGATGGGGCTGTAAGCAAGGCTTATAGTATTGCAACTGTAGGTGCCCTTTCAGTGAGTGAGTTCTTCAAGTCTTGACATTGGTTCAAAAGGCACAGAGAAGTGAAAACTACCTTTGTAGAGCAGTCTGATAAAATAAAAGTCTGGTTTTAGGCTCACCCTGATTCAGACCTCTGAAAATCTAAAAGCTGGACAGAATGACAAGCAGTTGAGTCAGGTGCAAACAGAAATTTTTTAAAGAAACAAAAACAAGTCTAGGAGAGTCCTGCATATCTGTAGAGTTGTGATTTCTTTCAAAGTGGAGAGAATGCCTTTTTAAGTATTTTAGGGAAAACTGGGCTTTTGTTGATTCCTTCAAAGCACCCAATTTTTAGAAAAATGTGGAATGTAGAAAACGGGGTCTGACAGGTGCTTTGAGTGTGGGTGCATGTGTATATATTTGAAAAGAACACGAAAATGAGATTTTAAAAAACACCTTGCATTATATAAT
This sequence comes from Oryx dammah, assembly GCF_014754425.2. Lineage (NCBI taxonomy): Eukaryota > Metazoa > Chordata > Mammalia > Artiodactyla > Bovidae > Oryx > Oryx dammah. The sequence goes on from NW_024070187.1 coordinate 70,690,426, forward strand.
AATTTCTGTTATTATGGGGAGGATCAAGAGGAAGGATTTTCTGTTTAAGACAAAATACTTTAAGGGCTTTTTAGAAACTCACCTTTATTAAAAAGCTTTCTTCTCTTCAGTAGTTTTACATTTCATAAGCCCATTGACTTGTATAATTCACTAACATTGCTAAATGCTTATTTGAATGCGATCCTCAGCTGACACCTCATTGCTGACTTGCTTAATGGATTTTTTTTTCATTTTATGCAAGCACCTTGGTGTATGTATGCTATATATGGATATAAAACATAAAATTTTTATACATAGCCTAACAGCCATTTAGCATCACACATTGATTTGTGTGAGTGTTGCTGCTGGAGCACTCAGCTTCTTTTATGGCATTATGGGAAATATTCCCAGGAAAGAGATCATTTCCCATCAAGTTTCATGTTGGTTGCCAAGACTATTATATTTCTTTATAGATACTAATGCAATTACCTTTTTTTGAAAGTGTATTTTACTGAAGTACAGTTGATTTACAATGTTGTGTTAATTTCTGCTGTACAGCAAAGGGATTCAGTTAGACATATACATACATTCTTTTTCATATTTTTTCCATTATAGTTTATCACAGGATATTGAATATAGTGCCCTATGCTATACAGTTGGACCTTGTTTATTCATTCTCTTTCTCTCTATATATATAGTTTGCATCTGCTAATCCCAGATTACCAACATATCCCTCCCCAACCTTTCCTCCCCCTTGGCAACCCCAAGTTTGTTCTCTGTGTCTGTGAGTCTGTTTCTCTTTTGCAGATAAGTTCATTTGTGTCATGTTTTATATTCCATATATAAGTGATATATGGTATTTGTCCTTCTCTGACTTTCTTCACTTAGTATGATAATCTCTAGTTGCATCCATTTGTTGTAAATGGCATTATTTCGTTCTTTTTTATGGCTGAGTAGTATTTCAATATATATATGTACCATATCATCTTTATCCATTCATTTGTTGGTGGACATCTGGTTGTTTCTATATCTTGACTATTGTAAATAGTGCTGCAGTAGACATTGGGGTGCATGTATCTTTTCAGATTATAGTTTTGTCCAACACATCCCCAGGAATGGATTGCTAGATCTTATGGCAACTCTGTTTTTAGTCTTTTGAGGAGACTCCATACTGTTTTTCATAGTGACTGCAGCAATTTAATACAATTACTCTTTCATTGTAAATGAAAGTTTTTAATCTCTTGTCATTTTAGTTCTGCTTATTGAGCTATAAATTAATTAATACAGCTATCCTACTATAATATGTCAAGTCTTAATCCTTAAATTATCTCAGATCTTCATAATAAACATCTGGTATCACTTTTCTTCCATGTTTGTGGTCTTTATTTACATTTTATCTCCCTAAACACTTTAAACTAATTGAATGTATGATTAGCCTTCTATAGAACATTAAAAACATTTGAGACTGTTTTTTAATTCCATAGATGTAAAGAAAAGTATACATCTATATGTTTTCATTTTTTATATAGTAATCAAGTAGTTCTGCATTCAAGGGAGAATATCAAGGCATGAAATTATGTCTGTAATTTGACTTAAAAGACATGTAGAGAGCATACTGCAGTTCTCTCACATCAGCTGAATTTTTTTTCATTAAAATAAGGCCACCAGTATTTTTTACTTTTGAAACACTCTTAATTATTCTGTGTTTTCAGAATTGAAAACAGGAGCAGTCCCTGCTTTCCACCTCATGTGTTCTTGGAAACCACACTTGGGTATAGATTGTATTTTTTCTCATATGTTGTAAGGAATTAGTATCAAATCACAGTTATGAATAATAGCACATTATTAAAGAAAAAGTGTAACTCTGAAACCCCCAAAGGCAATTTAAAAAGAAAAATCAAAACTCAAGGCCATTGCCATCTTATAAATTAGGAAGCTGAGACACATGCTGTTAAGTAGACATCCTGTACTTTCACATATAGACCTAACGGATATAGAAGGGAAATTGCCAACTATGTTGTTTTTAATCCAGCTTCTTTTGGGGGGCAAATACATTTTTGCTATAAATTGAATTTTCTGAACCATTTTCTACAAGTCACTTAGTTGATTTTTAATGATGATTTTAGCTTTCTGTTTTATTGAAATATAGATATCTATTATGTATTTTTATTGCAGGAAAATCCTGAATTTGATTTACATTTTGAAAAAATATATAAATGGGTTGCCAGCAGCACTGCTGAAAAGAATGCATTTATTTCATGCATTTGGAAATTGAATCAGCGATATCTTCGGAAGAAAATTGATTTTGTCAATGTCAGCTCACAGCTTTTGGAAGGTAAAGTTAAATAAAAATGTATATGTAAAATAAAATATATCTGTAAGTGTATATAAAATTTGGCATTCTTCAAAGTAATTAAAACTCTGAAAGATCTTTTTTAAAAAATAATTTTCCTTATTGCAGAAGTGATGCTTATTTGCTATAGAAAATTGATTCAGACACTTAATAAACTTAATCCTGAAATATAACTACTGTTAACATTTTGTTAGATGTTCTTCTGGCCTTTTTTTCTATGCATATTTAAATACCTGTTTTTAAATAAGTTTATGTTGTTACCTCCCGTTCTTTTTCATATAATGTATCATGAACATTTTCCTTATTAAACATTTACTCAACAGTATTTTTAATGGCACCATAAAATTCCATTGTATTGGATATTTTTTAACTAGTCACTTTTTAAAAGTTTTCCAATCTTTGCTTTTTTTAAACAACTCTGAGATGAATATCTTTATAGCTGTATTTTTGTGTAACGTATCAGTGTAGTATTTAAGAATACAAGTCTGGAGTCAGACTGCCTGGATTCAGATCTTGCTTTTGTCCCTTACTATAGTTTTGTGACCTTGGTTTACTCTTTGTTTCAATTTCTCTTATCTCAGAAACAGAGATAATAGTATCAACTCCATAAGATTATTATAAGGATTAAATTACTTAATATATGAACATGATGAGAACAATGCCAAAGCTGTAGTAAGTATTCAGTTGTATATTAGCGATTATTATTCTTTTATCCAGGGTAAAGTCCTTAGACATGAAGTAAATTAAGGTATTTTAGATCATACATCTTCAGGAATATTACTAGGGATTATTTTGTGTTATAAAACAAAAAATCTACTGTTATTAAAAATGTGCAATGAGTTTCTTTTTTAATTTTAAAATTTCTTTCATAAGGGCACACGTGTTGTGAGAAGATGCTTCTGTGTGTCTTGCAGATACAATTTGTTGTATTCCTCATCTCAAAGAAAGTAATTGAAGTAGCAGCAGGTGGACAGAGTTGTAGCCCCTCTTTACTAAGGGGAAAAAAATAAGTAGATTTGTCCTAAGTTGTATATTAGTATTTAAAAATAGAAGCTTCTGTTCTGTCAAGTTGAAATATCTGAAATTGCCAATATTCAACCGTTCTGACTTATAAAAATGTCAACTTCAGGTGCTTCAGACTGTCTTTGGCTTCGCTACTGGCCTCTGTCCTTTCTCCATTTAGTTTTACTTAATTCCTTTGCGGTTCGGTCACCTGTCTTTCTCTCCTTAAATGTAATATTCTTGTCCATCACTTATTAATTAGTGAGCTCGTTACTGGTTTCAGGCTTGATGCTTGGAACTAGCAGGGGCATCTCTCAGGCCCTGTGCTCCTCCCTACAGTGGGGCTGGCCTTGTGTCCGAGGCCTCAGGGCTGCCATCTCGCCAACATTAGCCTCTGATGACCTTTAAGAAATTTATGGTGATTTTCTGTGCCTTGAATAATAGCTTAATGTGCTCTGAGTGAAAGTGAAAGTCATTTAGTTGTGTCCAACTCTTTGCAACCCCATGGACTATACAGTCCATGGAATTCTCCAGGCCAGAATACTGGAGTGGTTAGCCGTTCCCTTCTCCAGGGGATCTTCCCAACTCAGGGATCGAACCCAGGTCTCCCACATTGCAGGCAGATTCTTTACTAACTGAACCACCAAGGAAACCCAAGAATACAGAAGTGGGTAGCCTGTCCCTTCTCCAGCGGATCTTGCTGACCCAGGAATCAAACCGGAGTCTCTGGCATTGCAGGCAGATTCTTTACCAGCTGAGCTATTTAACTTTTTTTTTTTTCCAACATTTCAGGATTGAACATTCTGGTCAGTGAGTGATTCATAAGCTATCTGTTCCATTTTCAAATATTATATATTTCAAGAAGTTACTTATTGCCTAAAATGTATTTTAAATCAATATATTTTGTTCAGTCAACAATATGGGAAAATACATACCCTACCTGTATTTATCTCATTGAGGAATAGCACCAAAATCAATAAGAAGAGTATTGCTGTTTTTTGAGAATAAGGTGACTAGCTTTAAAGAAAGAAAAGACATTTAATTTTTCAGAGCCTTAAGCAAAGATGTAGACATTTTTATAAACATTAACCTAATTGAGATCAATTTTAAGAATACTAAGATCCTTAAGGATCTCATTTTGAAAATCACTTTCTATAAATTAATAAACATTGCTTTGATTTAATGGAGTTTATATAGTAGCTTTATTAATGACTATAAACTAGTTTAATGTCTTACTGGACTTTAAAATCATGGCCACTAATTTTTTTTTAAGTCTCTAAGCTTTGGGTTATGTTAGAAAACAAATGAGAAATGATCACCATTTCCTTTTAAGAGCTAAATAATCATTCAAGTAAGACTGTTCATTGCAGTAACAGCTTTAGTAGTTTTCGCTGGTGACAACTGAATGTTCATGCTAGTAACTGGGGCTTCTTGGTAGAATAATATTTTTAAAACAGGGCTTTGTTAACAGGTTAAGTTGGAAAATTTTGTTTGCCCTTTTCTTTTTCATTCTTACAGCTTGATTTTTTTTTTTTTTTAATCTTTGACTTGAATTCTTAAAAGCCACCTTGAACTGATATCTTGTGTATTTTTTAAATTGCTTCCATCTTGTCCTTTCTAACAATGTTTTATGACTAATCCATTGTGAGGGAGTATCTGGGTAAAGGTTTTGGGTCTTGAGTGAAAATAACTAGACTAAATGCATGAGTCACAACTGACCTAAAAATAATCCCCAGGAAGTAATCTGTTTTCCAGCTTTCTCCTCCAAGGTCTCGGCAGTACTGTATGTTACTAAGAGAAAATAGATAAATGTATTTTAGTCACTGTCAGAAAATGAATAAGAAAAATGAACTCTGGAAATTTAGCTTCTTATGAATACTTCCAGTTGGTAGTTGTATTTGACATTGTCTTTTAAGCTTTAATTTAGCATGAAGTTCAAATGAGATGTGGGTAGTATTTTTAATATTTAAACCTGTGTACATTTCTACCCAGCTAATATTCTTTGCTTACTTTCCTCTGCTTTTTTCATACCTTTTTATTCTCCAGAACTGCCTAAAGTTACAGAAGGTGCGTAACACCTTTTCTTCTTATTCTATTCCATATATTTTTATTACTTGCCATTGTTCTTTACTATCGGTTGCATATTTTATGAAATTGTGTGCAGGGAAAAATGTATTACAACAAAATCAATATGGTAATAAAAATTAATGATAGTATTCATTATTGACTTCCAAAGAACTGTTTTATGGAAGAGAAAATACTTCTGAAATAATTATGATCACTTAAAATATTTGTTTATTTTAAATATTTACTTGTGTAAGGAGTATGCAGAATGATTTGGGCATTCCCTGCCCCCTAGTGGCTAAACAGCTGCACACATGACATGTTAACATTTCCAGAGGGACTGCTTCAGAGGACTAGGAGCTTGGTGCTGCTACTCTAAGGAACTTATATTTGTATACTGCAGTCTGTAATTGCCTGACCAAAAGTTTTAGCCCCTCCCTTTTTTTCTGGTACGTTATCTAAACGTGCCTAATTAACATTCTTAAGAGTAAATCATTTGTTACTTTGAATTAAGTGTGTTTTGTTCAAGGACAAGTTAACATATATCAAGTCATGCTGAATGTAGATTCTCATTTTCATACAAAATAATGAATATTTGAAACACTTGGAATTTGTGTTTTAAATCGTGTCCCATGAATTATTGAAAATCAGTAACTTTATTTCGAGGTTTATTTAAGGGTAAAATTATTTTTTTCATTTTATCTCTCTTAACGTCAAGATCTATATAAAATCCCATATGCTGAGTGTATTCTTTCCAGAAAGTGAACTGAGGCATTTATCTAGAAAGCATCTCAGTTCTGACCTCATGGTCTTTTGTTTTGAAGCAGGAAGACAGTTGAAATTTTTGTAGTTTTACACAGCCATGTTGTTGTTCTTACTATACAGATATTGAGAAAGTTTCTGTTAACTGATCCTTAGAAATTTTATGAACGCATGTGAAAATTTTTTAAAGAAAGAAATGGAAAGTTCAGTTGATATTTTCGTTGCCCAAAATAAATTATGAATTGTAGATGCACTTTTAAAATTTCAATTGAAAGTTATTTGGAGGAAAACACAAAACATAACAAAGACAAAAAGAACAAAAATAACAGAAGATGTTACTTGGGAAAAAAAGGAAAGCAAATTGTTTCTCATGTGTCCTGAATTCATAAGCATTATTGTATTAGAGCAACAGTTACCTCAGGTAGAAAAAAAAAGGCTAGGCTTGTGCATGTGTTTTATTTCCGGTTTTATATTTGTTTTATAGTTTAATTATGTTTTGGAAAAGTGTGACTAAGGCCTGTTTTAACACAAGTCAATAAACTAGACTGCATGCTTTTGTTATAATAGACATTATGTTAACATAAGCGGTTCTTCATAAAAATAAGGCTTTTTTTCACATATTTTGAATCATTTTTTTCCTATTTTTCAGCCACTAAATGTGACCTGTGCTTATAATTGACCTTACCTATAAGTACAGTGCTGTTATCCTTCCTAGTTTTTTACTACTTTATTTTTAATTTTTACCCTCTTTTAAGAATCTGTTCCAAGTGGAGAAAATCAGAGTGTGACAGGAGGTGACGAAGAGGCAGTGGATGAATACCAAGAGCTAAATGCAAGAGAAGAGCAGGATATTGAGATAATGATGGAAGGCTGTGAATATGCAATTTCCAATGCCGAGGCCTTTGCAGAAAGGTTGTCCAGAGAGCTGCAGGTGCTAGATGGGGTAAGCCTTTCTTGTAACATGTGACTAGTGATGTGTGATAAACTGAGGAGACTCGTGATGTTCATATTCTACGGCCTCTGCACTTAAGCCTGGGTAGTGTGATTATTGCTGTATTTCCCTAAAAGTGGATTACCAGCTGCCGTCCCTCCATCTTTCATTGTTCTTGTTCCAAAGACAGAATCATTCCTATTAGGCCAGTGAAGGCAGTTGGCTGAGGTTCTGGATTTGGGGAGGTTCTTGATATGAAGTGATGGAAGTAGAAAGTAGCCAACCTGAAACCACGCTGGGGGTTGATTCTCCCAGCCTCTGAAACACTTCAGAATAGTTCAGGGCAAGAGAATAATGTTTTTGTGGTTTGGGGGAAAAAATAGGTACAAGTTAGAAAGAGAGAGAGTAAGCTGAAAGAAGTGAATCCTTTACCCAAAGAGAGCAAAATAGTGTAGTGAAAACAGGAGAACCAGGGCAAGAGGATGTTGGACTCCTCCTCTGAACTGTGGTGTTGGAGAAGACTCTTGAGAGTCCCTTGGACTGCAAGGAGATCCAACCAGTCCATTCTAAAGGAGATCGGCCCTGGGTGTTCTTTGGAAGGAATGATGCTAAAGCTGAAACTCCAGTACTTTGCCCACCTCATGCGAAGAGTTGAGTCATTGGAAAAGACTGATGCTGGGGGGGATTGGGGGCAGGAGGAGAAGGGGACGACAGAGGATGAGATGGCTGGATGGCATCACCGACTCGATGGACATGAGTCTGAGTGAACTCCGGGAGTTGGTGATGGACAGGGAGGCCTGGCGTGCTGCGATTCATGGGGTTGCAAAGAGTCGGACACGGCTGAGCGACTGAACTGAACTGAACTGCTTTGGAATAGATCCTGTTCATTTGTATGCACATATCTGAACTTGTATCTAAATGTACATCTTTAGGAAGTAAAAAGCTACAAGTAGCACCTCTCTTGTGAGAAAAATCTAAAACGAGAATGTTTTGGTAGGGAGTGGGGTGGTGTTTTGTTAGGCAAAGTATGCATTTAAGAAAAACTCAGAGAATAAGGAATGTTTTAAAGACTTAAAACAGTGTTGGCATTTTATACATGAAAGGTACAGAAGTTGTAAGGTTGAACTGAGGTTCAGAGATTACACCAATAGTCCAAGCTTACAAATTTGTAAAACTCTCTGGAAGTAAAGCCTAGAAGAGACTTCAAGATGTTGAAGTGAAAATTGTCCTGAATCAGTTCAAGTCCCAGCTCTGCTGCTTAAGATGTCAGCAGGTCTGAGCTCTGCTGCCTTTACAGTTGGGCTGCACTTACAAGTGAGTTATTATGAATAGTATATAAAATAACATGTGAAATTTTAGCATCACTCATGCAATAATATTATTTTAATTCTTTATCCAAATTGTTTCCTCATATCATGTTATCTGCCTTCTTAATGTCGCTTTGTGGTTTGTGTTTTCTAGTTAATGTTGCATCTATGTTCTAAGTCATCATATTACTTTGCAATTTAATTTTGGATTTGAAAGTTTCCATATTTCAGGGAATTCAGAATCAATAGTCAGAATCTTTAGGAAATATTAATAAGGGGTTGGTGGTTTGTTGCTACTTTGGGGAAAAAAAGTAGTTGCAAATCAAAGAGAAAAGAAAGAATACTGTAGAAGGTGCTATCTTATGGCAATAGGGTCTTCCACATCCTATTCGTACAAATCATGCTACAGTTATAAATTAGTTCTATGTATCCGTTAAAGACTGGCATGCTACTGCTACCCTCTTAACTAAGGTATTAACATAGATGATGATTATGCTTTTGTTTAGGGTTTTATGTAAATATTGCAGATTATAGAAAATGTTTATAGTTGATAGAGCTGAAAGAAGTGTCAGAGATGATATAACCTAACACCAGTTAGTTTACAGGAATGAGAGTACACCATTACTGATGATACGTCATGGGGCATACCCTAAATATGCAGTGTTGAGGTCTGGTCCCTAACCTCCATATAAGGGAAAGTGTGCTTCCCTGAAATACTATGTAAAAAAGTGGAATGTAAACACAAAGTAGCAAATTAAAATAGATGTGTATGTCAGCCTTTGTTGCTGCTGCTGCTAAGTCACTCTGCTGTGAAAGAGATTTATGGATATTTCATTTAAAGCATATGAAGTATTACTTCTCTTTTTAACTTTGTAGGCCAACATCCAGTCAATCATGGCCTCCGAAAAACAAGTCAACATCTTAATGAAGTTACTGGATGAGGCTCTCAAGGAGGTGGATCAGATTGAATTGAAACTGAGCAGTTATGAGGAAATGCTCCAAAGTGTAAAAGAACAAATGGATCAGATCTCTGAAAGCAACCACCTAATTCATCTTAGTAACACTAATAATGTAAAACTCCTATCTGAGATAGAGTTCCTTGTGGTAAGCATGATTATAAACTATTAACAACAATTAAAAAAAAAAATCTAATGATCTCTAAAGCCCATTTGTAAATATTTTCTAATTTCCTTAGGAGAGCAAGATTTAAAAATACTGAAGTTTCAAAGACCCAGTAATAGGATTGAGTAGCATCTTACCTGTAAACTTCCTAAGACAAATGGTGTGTTTATTTACATTCCAGAACCACATGGACCTGGCCAAAGGTCATATAAAGGCACTTCAGGAAGGAGATCTTTCCTCTTCCAGGGGCATTGAGGCCTGCACCAACGCCGCAGATGCCCTGCTCCAGTGCATGAATGTGGCTCTTCGACCAGGTATGACCGTAAAATCTGCCCAAGAACCTGGGACTAAGCTTCTGACTTAGTGTAAAGTTTTTGACAAAAAGTCCACAAGGCAAGTGGTTTAGGGTTAGATTATTAGCTATTGAAACAATTTTCACTTACTATCAAACATTTATATCGGCACGAAGAACTTTTTCATTTCAGTACCTTCTGATTGACTGTCAGTGACTCTTAACACCAGGATTTTTCTTCAGTGCTGTTCACAGGACCTAGCACAAAGTAGATGCCATATCGCTTTGCTAGACCAGGTTCTAAAACTTGAGCTTGCATCAGGATCACCTAGAGGGCTTTTTAAAACACAGATTGCCAGGTGCCACCACAGAGTCAGTAGGTCTGGCCTGAGGCCTTAGAATCTATGTCTCTGACTGTTCCCAGGTGATGCTGAGGCAAGACCGCAGTGTGAGGATCGCTGAGTCATACTGTTTTTTTCCCCTTACCTTTCTTTTATAAACACACGAATAAACCAGTAAAACTTTGAGTTCTTCAAAACTGAAATACGGCTTCTGTTATAAATGTACTCATTAGACATCCAGGAGCTCTTTAACCCATTAAATAAGTTGTTACAATTTCAGGCCATGACATGCTTCTGGCAGTTGAACAGCAGCAGCAGCGTTTCAGTGATTTGCGAGAGAATTTTGCCCGGAGACTGGCTAGTCACCTCAACAATGTTTTTGTTCAACAGGTAATTTTATTTTATTATAATACTGTCCTGTTCCTGTAGCTTGAAATGAAATTGTCACAGAAAAAATTTTGATGTATTTAATTGGGAGCACAGTATGTTCCTTTATATATTTATTTGATTTTAATATTTTTAGATATGTGTGTATTTGCTCATAGATGTATTTGGAGCCTCAGTGGTCTTCTGTGAAGACAGTTCCTTTTAGCTAAAATTCCCTAAGTTTTAAATAATTATGCTTCATATTACATATACCCCATTTAGACAATCTTGTTTATAAAAATAAGTCCAAACTTGTTATGTGTTTAATGTTTGGCCTGTTTTATTTTTCAGTATTTTCAAGTGAGAACTAGGACTTGATTCCATGTTTTAAGTGTTTCATTCGCCCCATGTACTTATAAGTATGAGAAAAATGGCTAGCTCAAGTGTAAATTCTAGTTGATTTAATCTTATATAAAAACTTTGTCTCTATTTTTATGTGGAAAGGGTATTATAATTAAGGTTGTGGCAATGATATAAATGTTACTATTAAGTATACCTTAGAGGGATTTGAATAGAAGGTGTTTTATTTAATAAATAATAAATTAGACTTAATATTTATCAAATAAATTAGGTGTAATAAATTAGATTTTGTGTATTTATCATCTCTTTAATAGGGATTTGGGGCCAAAAAAAAAGTTGAGTGAAATTTTGTTCATCAAGAAATTCTGTCTGAAATTCTAGGTTCTTATTTTGTTTTCACTTTGTAGTATTCTGAAACAATTGTGTTTACTCTATTTTATTTCTGATTAGTTTACTCAGGCCCTCCTTCAACTCTATAACAGGTCCTACTTTCTTTCGGTGCCTGTGAGTACATCAACTTTGGCTCCAGCTTCTCTGATTCTTTTTTTTTCCTGTAAAGTTTACTAAGCTTAATAGCAGCAGAATCTTTATAGTTATAATTTACTGATTTAAGCTACCTGTTAACCATATTTGTAACAGTTTTTTTAATGTCCCATAACAGAAAATGTATTTAGATCCAAAAGGCATTTAATTTCATTCTGCTTGCCTTTCTTTCTGTCATTCTTTCATTCACTCACTCATTCCTTTATTTAGAAGTCATTTGCCAAGTGATTAAAGATGCATTCCAGACATTTCATTGGAACAGATGAGAGGCTGATTCTTTCCTCTAGTTGCTCACAGTCTAGAGAAGGGACACAAACAGACTGAGGGAGGGTATATGTTATGGTGGTACCATGGGAGCATAAAGGAAGATCAGCTAACTAAGCATGCAAGGGGGAGACAGGGAAGCCTCTCTTAACATTCCACTTGATTTAAAAAACATCAGAAAAAAGTAAACCTAGGAATCACATAGGAAATACTAATGCACATTTTTCTTACACTATTATTTCAATAATATCCATTTCTACACAATTTCCTAGTTTTTTAAAATAATCCTGTTGGCAGGGGTGTAGTCCACATTTGTAGATGGTACTGAAAATACCAATCAGTAACTGATAATCCTTTCTCCACCCGTAATTGTTTGTTATAACATGCTATTATTTGTGATTTTGCTTCCTTGCCTTATAAACTAATGGCTTTGTTTAAAATGAATGCTTCCCAGTTCTGAAAGTCTAACATGTGAGTAATGCATGTTAAAAACCAGAATGTTGCAACAACCTGGAATGTGCTGAAGAAGACGAAAGATGATGTCCCAAGTACAGAAAAGAGATTTTCTTTGTGTTAAATTTAATGCTTTGTGTCACCTAGCAAAGAGTTGGGAAACAAGGGTGTTTCTATTCCTGGTTGTGGGACACACTGTCTGGGAAGATCTGATTACCGCATTGTGTTACATGTCTTTGTCATCAAATTTTGATTGTGCGTCTGACTTGTGTGTCACATTGTGTGACAGTATTCACTGTCCTCCATATGTAAGAATAAGATATGGCTCCTACCCTCAAGATGCTTGTGAGGATGTGTTAAAAGTAATGTACTTAAAACTCTGCAGCAGTGTCTACGGGATACCTTGGAGACACCACAATAAACTGAATGTGTCAGTAAAGCAAGTCACAAATTTTTTGGTTTCCCAATGCATAGAAGAGTTATGTTTACACAGTATTGTAGCCTATTGTGTGCAATATCATTATGTCTAACAAAAGAATGTACACAGTTACTTAAAAAATACTTTATTACTAAAAATTGCTAACCACCATCTGAGCCTACCATCTGAGTCACAATCTTTTTGCTAGTGGAGGGTCTTTCCTCAATGTTGATGGTGCTGGGAGACCAAGGCAGTGATTACTGAAGATTGGGATGGCTATGGCAGTTTTTTAAAATAAGACAACAGTGAAGTTTGCTGCAATGATCAACTTTTCCTTTCTCAGACAATTTCTCTGTAGCATGCCGTGCTGTTTGATAGCATTTTACCCACAGTAGAACTTTCAGAATTGGAGTCAGTTTTCTCAAATCCTGCCACTTGGTTTATCAACTAAGTTTATATATTAATTATAGTCTAAATCCTTCACAGCATCTTCACCAGGAGTAGATTCTATTTCAAGAGACCAGTTTCTTTGTTCATCCATAAGAAACAACTTCTCATCCATTAAAAAATCTGTTAAATGAGATTATAACAATTCAGTCACATCTTTAGACTCCACTTCTAATTCTGGTTCTCCTGCTTTCTACCACATCTATAGTTACTTCCTGTACTGAAGTCTTAAACCCCTCAAAGTCGCTAATGAGGGTTGGAATCAGCTTCTTCCAAAACTCCTGTTAATGTTGATATTTTGACCGCTTCTCATGAATCACAGTGTTCTTAATGGCATCTAGAATGGCCAGTCCTTTTCAAAAGGTTTTCAGTTATCGTTACTAATTTATTTATCTATAATAAGAAACTTTAAACAATGTCTTAATTTTTAAAGTATATAAAGAGTCAAATTCTTAGCACAATTGAGTTCTAGATATGATGGTTATCTATATTATTGATTGAATTAAGCAATTTAAGTATTTGATTTTCCTCCTTCCTATATATATTTTGGAACCAGTTTCTCTAAAATCTTTCTGTTAACACTAACAATATTTAATATATCTTAATAGTCTGAAGGTAATGATGTTCTTTGTATCAGTGAATTTTCAGATGATGGTAATCTGAAACTGCTACTTGCAGTAGAAAGCTTTGAAGAATAATATATGTAAAAGAGCTTTGTAAACTGTAAAATTCTCTATAAATGTTGATTCTTCCATTTTGCAGAAGAGATGAAGGTTTTTAATTGAAGAGCTTTCCTGACATTAAATTAAATAATATAACTTAACATGCAGTGACCTGAGTAAACAGCTATTGAAGAACATAAACCATGATTTTGAGTCTTGAATCATTGAAAAAATTAATTTGGAAATATATCTAATATTATTATTAATAAGGGCAGAATATTTGAAAAACATTTATCAGCAATAATAAGTTTGTCAAATACTCCTTCCTTTTAGTCAGTGTAACTTAGTTAAGACATAATTTGGAGACATTAGCAGACTTAAAACTAATCTCTATCTGTGTATCGTATCTGATATCTGTGATTCAGTGGAGTCTCAGTCATCCTGATGTGGCAAACATTTCTGAAATGTAATGTTTGTATTGACCTTCAGCAATTTTTGAGTCTGGTTAAAATGATTTTGTTTGGCATGTTTTTAAAAGAAAACAGAAGTGAGACTCACGTGACTAAGGTTCAGATTCTAGCCTTCCTCCTGTGTGACCTGTGTAGATCACTTAACCCTTTGAATTTCAGTTTGTTCTACTGGATCAACTGATCTACTGGATCCATATACTCTAAAACAAAGTCAGGATGCATCATCTGTCTCAGGCTGTTTGAAAACTTACTAATTTATATAAGTCATGTCAAGGATTAAAAACAAAATTATATAGTTGCTTGTTTAGCAAATTAATGGAAAAATTAAAATTACATTATTATTAGGGATTATTAGGGCTTCCCCGGTGGCTCAGTGGTAAAGAATCCACCTGCAGTGCAGAAGACATAGGTTCAGTCCCTGGGTGGGGAAGATCCCCTGGAGGAGGAAATGGCATCCTACACCAGTATTCTTGCTGGGAAATCCCATGGACAGAGGAGCCTGGCAGGCTTACAGTCTATAGGGTTCGCAAAGAACAGGACATTACCCAGCAACTGAGCACCAAGCGCTATCCTGGAAAGCCCAGGAAATAGTCATCTGTAGTCCTTCCTAGTTCTGAAATTCTGTATCCTGTGTATTTTCATCTGCTGTTTTAAATATTGTAGACTCTAATGTAAATATCATAGATGTAAATAATTTGTTTTGAATGACTTCCCCTGTTTGGTGTGTCTTTCTTAGTAACAGTTTATATCATGATATTTATTTGCTTAGTAAATTGTAAAATGATAGGGGAGAGGTAAACTTGATTAAAACATTCATTCTCAGCTACTTTAAAAGATAAAATGAGTCGATTTATCAGAGAGTCATTCTTGTGTGTTTATGACTATTTTATGGTGGTGGTGTTCAGTTTGTATACACGCATGATAAAGACAAGTAAGTACTCAGTTCTTACATTTCTATGGTCTGTTGTTTTTGCTTGGCCATGCTTGATCATTATTAAGGATATTTAGTTACAACAATGTTTCTTTATACTGTCAGTGATATTTATGTACTTATTTATTCACTCTAGGGTCATGATCAGAGTTCAACTCTTGCTCAGCACTCTGTTGAACTGACTTTACCTAATCATCATCCATTTCATAGAGACTTACTCCGATATGCCAAGCTGATGGAGTGGCTAAAGAGTACTGATTATCGAAAATATGAGGGACTAACAAAGGTATGGATTTGACGTCATTTGCTCACTGAGTAAAGAGCATTATCTTTTAGAATCGAGAGGTCATGTGTTCAGTTCCACAAGTGACATTTGAAACACTGTTGTATGTTCTTAGAAAAGCAGCAAGTAGTTGAATTTCTGAGTGCTCATTAGCTAGGGAGAACATTTATTTTATTTACTTGGATGGAGCATAGCTATATTTTGAACTTCAATATAGTATTAGGCTGTACTGCAGCTTGAAGCATCATTCAGTTTAGTTAAATAATTATTTCCTGAGTTTCTTTATGTGCAATATAAAAACTAGAGAGTATGAAGATATTTTCAGTGAAGCATTTGCTAAGAATCTATAATCTGCTCTTTTAAGCACATGCAGTATGCCTCTTTATTAAACAAACATTCCACTGTTCCAGACACATAGAAACATAGATATTTCTGTTCCTGATTGTGGAACACACTAGCTGGAAAAATTGGATTATCATATTATGGTATATCTCTTTGTCAGTCACCAGATTTTCACTGTGCGCCTCTTTTGTACTCACTGTAATCCATATGTAAGAATAAGAAGTGGCTCCCATATACGCTCCTACTTCCAGAGAGCATCAGGTCTGCTGGGGAAGAGCAATTATACTTAAAACAGCCGGCCATAGTTAAGTGCTAAACTGGAAATGAGTTTAAATGTAAAGCAGGTTAGAGAAAGGAAATTCATGACCTGAAGCCACAGGAGAAAACTTCATAGAAAACATTGGATTTGACCCTTTTCCCGGGACTTTAAGAAGGCCAGGCTGACTGAAGCTGAAATTCCATATTCTAGAAGAGTGAGAAGTTAGGTTAAAAAATCTGAGCTGTGAGTCCTAACAGCATTCTTCACACATAGGAAAAGACTTGATAGGAGAAACTAATTAAGAACCTAATATAATAATGAACTGAAATGAAACTTTGAATGAGGAAGATGATAGTAGGAATAGAGATTATAAATCACAAGAGAGAATCTGAAAACAAGGGACAGGATGGTGCCAGACTTGTGAGACATAGAGCTTAGAACAGTGATAAATACCACTTGGGCTTCCCAAGTGGCACAGTGATAAAAAAAAAAAAAATCCATCTTTCAATGTAGGAGATGGAGGTTTGATCCCTGGGTTGGGAAGATCCCCTGGAGAAGGAAATGGTAACTGACTCCAGTATTCTTGCCTGGAGAATCCCATGGACAGAGGAGCCTGGTGGCCACAGTCCATTGGGTCACAAAGAGTTGGACATGACTGAGTGACTGAGCACACACATACACACAGATGTCCACAGTTGGACAAGAGAAGAGTCATTCATACATTCACTGAGCAAATGAATTGAGCATCTGTTGTGTGCTAACACTGTTGTATGCGCTAAAGATAACAGCACTGAAGAAAACAGGCGAACACTTGACTGTCCAGAGTACATATTCTAGTGGAGAAGGACCAACACAAAAGTCAATTTCGTAGTGTGCTGGAAGGTACTGCTGAGAGCTCTAGAGAAAATAAAGCAGCGAATGCTAGGACATCAGAAAGGCTGAAGTTTCAAAAAGGATGGTCAGAGAAGGCAACATTTGAGCACAGATTTTAAAGGTAAGCAGGGGTGAGCAGTGGGAATTTCCGAGGAAAGCTTTCCCAGCACAGCACATGTGCCCCAAGGCAAGAGCAACCCGGAGCACTGGAGGAGCAGCCAGGAGGCTATTGTGGTGGGAGCGCAGCGAGCCGGGTTCAGGATGAGAAGGGCGGGTGTGAGAGGTGAGGTGAGGTGGGGCAGGGCAGACCTGGAAGGGGCTGTGCACCGTTGGTAAGAATTTGGGTTTTGCTTCCAGAGAGATGAGGGAGGGGTGTTGATGGGCTTTGAGTAGCAGAATGACATGATCTCACTCATTTAATAAATGACCATTGTAGCAGGAACCCATGGGTTCAGTACTCTATTGTTGTGTTGTATTCTGGTTTGTTTTGAGTCAGCAGAATTCTTATTTGGAGATAGCTTCAGTTCAGTTCAGTCGCTCAGTCGTGTCTGACTCTATAGCTTACAGAATAATATTTGTGTGACTGGAATCTTTGCCTTCTGAAGTTTTAAGAGGATTAATACTGTATTTTGAATAATTAAATATTGTTACATCTTCAGAGTTTTGTGCCAACAAATGCTTTGTCCCCTAGTGAATATTCAAATGAGTAAAATAATCAATAAGCTTTTTGCCTGATTGTGTTCTCAGTGAGTATTATTGCCCTATCTTCATATATATATATCATTCATGAATGTAATTTAAAGTGAAGAAGCAAGACAGTAGCCAGTCTAGCACTGAATTATGGGATCATTCTCTGCTCACAGTATATTTTCAATTGACAATATTGATGTGCTCTTTTAAATGAAATTATCTTATTTCCAAGGAATCTTACTTTATCTTGTGTTTGAACTTGTGACAGACCATGCAGTTTTATGCCTGATAATCTTAATTTGGTTGCTCAAGTGTTTTCAAAAATAGGAATTTTATTAATATGACAAAGAAGGGAATGAAAGGAAATAGAAAGAAAGGAAAGAAAGGAATGAAAAAAGGAACCTGACAAGTCAGTGTTTCTTTGGTAAGAAATAATAATTAAATCCAGATACTATTTATACTTCATACTTCCCAGGTAGTGTGTGGTAAAGAACTCACCTGCCAGTGCAGGAGACATAGGAGATTCAGGTTCAGTCCCTGGGTCAGGAAGGTCCCCTGGAGAAGGAAATGGCAACCCACTCCAGTATTCTTGCCTGGAGAATCCCATGGACAGAGGAGCCTGGTGAGCTATATAGTCCATAGGGTTGCAGAGAGTTGAACCCAATTGAAGTGACTTTGCACTCACTTTTGTACTTGGTTAGTTGTACCCAGCTCACACTCTTTGGCAGGACCAGGAAAAGTTTGTCTTCATTTCTTTAGGGATAAGAATAACTAGGCTCTGCCCCAACTCTACTTATGGCTGAATCTAAGCAAACCCCTGATTTGGGGTATATGTAATTAGAGCCTAAGGAAAATAGAGGTGCGTTGGACATGTAATGAGCTCGGCTGCCCAGAATCCCTTCTCCCTAGCTGGGGCTCTGAGTTATGCACGTAGAGCGGCTGATCAGGGAGATGGTCCATCCATGTTTAGGTAGGAACGATCTTTCCTCTCTCCTAATAATCCACTGAGGCTGACAGTCTTGAAGACTGCTCAGACATCGTCTCTCAGCCTCAGTCCCATATTTGTAAATATAGAAAATAAAACATGGTGTTATCTGTAAAACTCTACAGTGAGCACAAAATAAAGTTAGAAATACTGCCTGAGATAACAGTAGTTAAACTCAAGATAGTTGGATTTTAAGTTAGGTGCTGTATACAGGGTGCTAAGAAAAATACGTACTGTGAGAAACATCTTTCTGAATTTAGTAAATGAATGAACTGAGAGTCACACCTGACTGTGGCCTTTCCCACCCCTGAGTTTGTTGAGAACCTGGGGGAAGGTATTCAGTCATTTGAATTATATTGAAAAAGAAGGTGATTGTCGGTAGTCTGCTCAAATCACTGTTTTCAGAATAGCAAAATAGCTGTTTTGAGACTGTTTAAATTGCTTGGGTAATAGTGTGCACTTAATTTGGGTATTGGAATGCAGTTTGTTATATTGAGTGAGTTGAGTAGAAATATAATGAAGATTTTATGAATTATAAGTTGGTCAGTCATTTACATTGATTTCCAGTCATCAGTGTTTTTGTGAGAATTTAAAATTCAAAGAATGAGATGCTGAAAAAGTGAAATAGCTCAATGAAATAGGAATAATTTTAGGGTCTGTTTAACTTTAGATTTGCTTTTAAAGTTATACACAAAGAACACAGGAAAAAATTTCCTATTTAACTTTCCTTACAGAGAATCTGTGGGAAATGTATGTGGCATACAAATTGGAATAAGCAGGCTCTATATTATGTTTCATCCAAAAATTTTTTATGAAGACATATCTTTATAAAATATCTAAATATATCTAATATATATTTTATATATTTATAAAATATCTTAAAAAATCAATAATGAACAATGAGTCAGTATACAAATAATTTAAATGATATACCTTTGAAAGTTACATCTGATGTTTAAAGCAAAGTAAACTGTTATAAAACTGGATGTGTTTGAAATTGAAGTGTAGATTCCGTGATAAATTTAAAAGAATAACTAGGCATAGGAGTTTTTCTACTGTGGATTTATTTAAATTTAGTGAAACTACATAAGGCATTTAACATAGGATTTGGAAAAATACATGGCCTCCCACTGTTGAATCTTTCGTAAGGGTATAAAATATTTTTGTATGACAGTAAGCATATATGATGAGGGAATGAGTTTGCCTGTTAAATAATAGATGTTTTCATTTGAACTAGAATAAATTTTGTTTTTTAAAAATAAATTATTTGATTATGAAAACTATAAGATGTAGTAATTAAATTCTTATGAAGTGAAGTCGCTCAGTCGTGTCCGACTCTTTGCAATCCTATGGACTGTAGCCTACCAGGCTTCTCCATCCATGGGATTCTCCAGGCAAGAATACTGGAGTGGGTTA
Organism: Oryx dammah; assembly: GCF_014754425.2. Taxonomy (NCBI): domain Eukaryota; kingdom Metazoa; phylum Chordata; class Mammalia; order Artiodactyla; family Bovidae; genus Oryx; species Oryx dammah. The sequence goes on from NW_024070187.1 coordinate 70,710,341, forward strand.
CCATTTCCTTCTCCAGGGGATCTTCCTGACCCAGGGATTGAACCTGGGTGTCCCGCATTGCAGGCAGACGCTTTAACCTCTGAACCACCAGGGAAGCCCTAAATTCTTATGAAAGTAACCTATTTTGGGTTAATTTAATGCTCCATGCTGGCAAGGTATGGTAAAACTCAGTGTACTGCTTCAATGTCATTGATACTGTCTATTGGTATAATAATTTTTAAAACAGCATGGCAATATGGAGGAAAAGTTAAAAGATTCCCTTACTCTTTGGCACTGTAATTTTACCCTTAGGAAATTATTCCAAGGAAGCAGTTCATTAGAGATGAAAAGCTTATTGTAACATTGTCTATCACAGCAAAACATCGAAACCACTTAAGTAGTCTGTGTTAAGAGGATGGTTTACTAAATTGTGAACATCAACAGAGCATAATACTGTGCAGTCATTAGTGTATAACACTGGAAGAGCCTGATTGTGCTGACCCAAACACCCTATATAGTGTGAATGCAGCTATATTTAAAATACATGAAAGGTAATGTGTAAATTACCATTGGATCATTGAAAAAGCAAGAGAGTTCCAGAAAAACATCTACTGCTGCTTTATTGACTACACCAAAGCCTTTGACTGTGTGGATCACCATAAACTGGAAAATTCTTCAAGAGATAGGAATAGCAGACCACCTTATTTGCCTCCTGAGAAATCTGTGTGCAGGTCAAGAAGCAACAGTTAGAACTGGACATGGAACAACAGACTGGTTCCAAATCAGGAAAGGAGTATGTCAAGGTTGTATATTGTCACCCTGCTTATTTAACTTATATGCAGAGTACATCATGTGAAATGCTGGGCTGGATGAAGCACAAACTGGAATCAGGATTGCCGGGAGAAATATCAGTAACCTCAGATACGCAGATGACACCATCCTTATGGCAGAAAGCAAAGAACTAAAGAGCCTCTTGATGAAAGTGAAAGAGGAGAGTGAAAAAGTTGGCTTAAAACTCAACATTCAGAAAACGAAGATCATGGCATCCAGTCCCATTACTTTATGGCAAATAGATGGGGAGACAACAGAAACAGAGAGAGACTTTATTTTTGGGAGGCTCCAAAATCACTGCAGATGGTGACTGCAGCCATGAAATTAAAAGAGATTTGCTCCTTGGGAGAAAAGCTATGACCAACCTAGACAGCATATTAAAAAACTGAGACATTACTTTGCCAACAAAGGTCCATCTAGTCAAAGCTACGGTTTTTCCAGTAGTCATGTATGGATGTGAGAGTTGGACTATAAAGAAAGCTGAGCACCAAAGAATTGATGCTTTTGAACTGTGATGTTGGAGAAGACTCTTGAGAGTCCCTTGGACAGCAAGGAGATCCAACCAGTCAATCCTAAATGAAATCAGTCCTGAATATTCATTGGAAGGACTGATGCCAAAACTGAAACTCCAATATTTTGGCCACCTGATGCAACCATCAGTGACTCATTGGAAAAGACCCTGATGCTGGGCAAGATTGAAGGCGGGAGGAGAAGGGGACGACGGAAGATGAGATGGTTGGATGGCGTCACCAACTCAATGGACATGTTTGAGCAGACTGTGGGAGTTGGTGATGGACAGGGAAGCCTGGCGTGCTGCAGTCCATGGGGTTGCAAAGAGTCGGACATGACTGAGCGATTGACCTGAATTGAATGTATAAAAGTGAAAATGTGAGTGTGATTATTCAACTCCATCTTTTTATAAATTGTTAATATTATGATGCCAGTTCAGTTTTTTTAAAAGACGGAAAATAGCCTTCTTGTGTCCTATGAAATGCATCAAATATTTTAAGACCACAAAATTCAAAACAAGCACAAAGGATATGGGGGGATTGAGAAATGGAAATTGTTATATTTGTTTTATTAATGAGTATGTGTTGTTTTTACTTTTAAGAATTACATGGATTATTTATCACGACTCTATGAGAGAGAAATTAAAGATTTCTTTGAAGTTGCAAAGATCAAGATGACTGGCACAACTAAAGAAAGCAAGAAGTTTGGTAAGCTTAGGCACCTCAGTCCCCTTATTTTCTTTCTATTCTATTAAAAATTGTTTTATTTGTGACAAATAATTTTAAGACTTTTTAGACAATGTGGAAGGAGATACAATAGAATTAGTAAAAGAATAAATTTAATGCCTTGGTTTGATTTATAGGTTTTTCATGGAACAAGCATGTCTCTACTTTTACTAATTAAAATTCTACAGTATGTGAATTTGACAGCAATAAATACATGTCATGTCTAATAAAAGTACAGTGCACCTCATATCCGCAGATGCGGAACCCATAAATATGGAGGACCAACTATGAGACTTGAGCATCCATGGATTTTGATATCCACGACAGGTGCTGGAACCAACCCTGCACAGATACCGGAGACAACTGTATATAGTCATAGAAGAAGCAGTTGGCCAGAAAATGAAGTGCAATTGGTAGAGAAAGTGCTAGATTAAGAGACACATGTTGGAGGTTCAGTTTCTGATTTCCTAAAAGACCTTTTATAACAGTTGGAGGCAAGTCTGTGATCTCTTAAGTCATTGCACTCCACAGGGAGGTAAAAGTGATTCCTAGCTTCTTACTTCTCACTGGCTATTTTGAATCAAAAAGAAAGTTTCTCAGTGTTTTCTCCCCTGTGAAGGGGCTATAAAAATGTCACCAAAATTTCTCCTGTAATTATACTTTATTTTTCTGAAGAGTTATTTTTGAAACAAGAGGCTTTTTTGTTGCTTCTAAATATGTTAAATAAACAAAAAACTTGATTTAAAAGGATAACCAGTGAAAGTATCAAGTTGCAAGGAAATGATTTGCCGAGGCCACATTCTGCTCTTGCATGTACCCATCTCTGGACTTCTTTTTGGATGGAGTTCTGTGCCTATTGGAGTCAAAACCTGGCCTTAAACGGCTACAGTGTGTCCTCTGTGTCTGCATAGTTCCCCTTTAGAACCATGAGTTTAGCATTTACTTGTTGAAAGGAGCCTGTGCCCTGATTGAAATTGATAGCTCATCTTTCCATTCTTTTCTTTAGGACAAAGAAGACTATCTTTAGTAGTGGGTAATTATTTTGTGATTCACTGGTTTGTGGTTTTTTTTTTTTTTTTTTTAATACAACACTAATATATTGGTGATACTAGTTCAGATTTTTTAAATGGTTTGAATCTGTGTATTACACTTTGGTAGATACTGATAAAAATATTGGGACAATAGGCTTTTGGAAACAGAAATGCTAACTCATCCTAAAGGTTAATTGTTCTTAAACAGTGTGTTTATATCCTTGTTAATGTTTCACCATGGATATGTTAAATCAATTTTTCTTTTTAGTAAACAACATATTAATACAGTTACATGTTTAATGTTTTCATTTGATATATTTGTCATCACTTGTTACTGCAGTAAAAGGGAAATCTTTCTAAAACTACCTCCTTGGGAGGTTATTAATGCCATTATCATAATATTAATTTATCAAGCCTAAGATTCTCACTGAGATAAATGACATAATTGAAATATAATTTAAATCAAGTACAATAGTATCTTAATGGTATCATTGCATTAACCTAAAACCTTGATTTTTTTTCTTATCCCTTGAAGTTCTTATATTATCTTGTTAAAAAATTTTTAATTAACCTAAGACAAGTTTAGAAGATACTTTTAAAACAGGGTTAAAATTACATCTTTCATATGTATCTATTATACTTAATAAGGAATAGGAGAGTAACCAAAAAATTATAGTTTCTATTACTTTGATGTTATCAGTTACAAGAAAAGAAAAACTAAATAATAAACAGAATTCAGAGGATAAAAACTATTTTGTTCATCTTTGAAAATGTAACTTGTTGGTCAACTTTTAAAAATAAATTTCAAGTTAAATACAAATGACTTCAGAAGTTCTGAATAGGTAGAATGTAAACTTTTTAAAGATACCTTTTCAAGGATTCAAACTACTTTTAAATCAGTTCTTAATAGTAATTACAATTAAAAGAGAAACCTAAAATTTGGGGAAGATAACTTTTCAGTGAATCAAAATTAAGTAATTATGAATAAAATTTAAATTTGTTTTGTTTTTTCCTTGCTCTGAAAATGCTGCATTGTAGATACTAATAAGAATAGAAAGTCAGATTGAATGTATTTTACAGAAGGAAATTGTGTAGACAAAATATAGTCGTAGAGATTCAGGGGAATTCACTCTTTTTGAACCATTCTTTACTCAAGTCTTTAACATCTACTTAGTTCAGATAATTTAAAATAATGTTAAAATGCCAGTAAACTACTTTTTCTTTGTGGTAAGGTTTTTATAAAGTCTTTGCCTTTTTTAGATCAGAAGGTTTACCCTGATATCTTCAGAGGTGTGGAATTGTCCCCCCAAGATTATTTGTTTTGTTTTTCTTTTGTGTTCCTCAGGTGTACTTAATGAAAAAACAGGCAAAGGATATTTAGTAATAATTTTTTAAATCGCTCATTTTTTTCTTTCTACTACTAAGATAAGGCACACATGTATTAGTTGAGCCTATTTACATAATAACTTCCTTATCTTTATTAATCCAAAACTTAAAAAATTATATGCCAAAAACATTTTTTTCAGTGTTTCTCCACCAAATTAAGAAACCTTGTTGACTCCAAAGGGAGTCTTGAACACAAGACTAAATTCAGTCCTGACTGGAAGATTCATTCAGTAAATGTTTATTAATTACCTATTATATGATAAGCACTGCCCAGTACTGAGAATACAGCAATGAGCAAAGACCCTACCCTCTTGATGCTTATACTCTAGCAGAAATTGTTTAAGGATGTTTAAAATTTACCGGAATATTGTTACTTCTTGCTGATAAATAATACAGACTTTCTTATGAGCCCAAATAGGGCACTGGTAGTATTTATTAACTACTTAAAGAAAAATATATGCAGCATTAGGCTTTGCTCTGAAACTGGTGAACTTGGTAGAGTGACACCTTAAGGCCACCAGAAGGTACTGTTCAGATTGACCAGCTCGTGGCTCCAGCGCACCCCTCCCTACTGGGCACCGTAATGTCCACTCTTAGCATTTCGTATTCCTTTAAACTGCAGGCAGACAAGGCTGGGAAGATTTCCATGTTTTTGCTGTGGCAAATTAGTAGTTTATACTCGAGCTTCTGCCTGGCGATAGCAGCTATCACTATCTATCCCTGTTTGGCAGGAGTTGACACTTTGTTTTCTATTTCTTAAATATTTCTCGAGTTATATTCATTAATTTTCTCTTTTATTTTGTAATTTCTTTCTTTACCTGTCAAATTAGCTTCTCATTTGGGTTGAGAATGTTTCACAAGACAATCTCTACAATTGATCTAACAAATACTAAAGAGAGGTTTTAGATAAAGGAAATACCAGATGACCCTGAAAGAGCTCCAGTTCCCAATTAGACCTCTTCCCTCAGCTTTACCCTTCTACCTACCCATCTCCCAATAATTAGTATTTTGATACATATGTTTTATTCTCAGTATTCACAGAGCCTGTTAAGTTACTAAATAGTTTAGTTTATTATTCTAAAATGGTTTTAAAACCCCTCATAATTTTTTATCAGAGAGAGTATAAAATTATTTAGTACAGTGGAGATTCCTTCCAAGAGCTTTCAGTGAATACAGGATTCTTAATGCATTTAATGTTTAAATGTGCAACTTCATTCTATTAAATTTTCACTGTATTAAATTATTTACTTGAACTCTGTTTTCTTCAGAAATCAGAACTTGCAAATATAGTCTTTAAATTTAAGTACATCAGCTTAGGAGACTTAAAACATCATTTAAAAGTGTGGGGGAGGTTTACAAATGTAGATATTTTTACCTGAATATTGGCATAAAATAGTACATTAAAAGACTAGTAAAGTCTTTTCTCTCATGTAATTTCTCAAGCAGTAGCTGACCAACTAAACATACATTGCATCTCTCGTTACTTGATGCTCATGGTTCTTTGCATGTGTCTTTTAAACTAGAGCTTTAACTTCCTCTTGTGCATGGTTTGTGCAAATTGCAGTTTATTAACTTGTCTTTGTCTTTGATGCTTGCAACCTAATACATCACAGCTACACTGCCTCGAAAAGAAAGTGCTGTCAAACAGGAAACAGAGAGTGAGTATGCCTAGTGTATTAGTAGGTATTCTCAATGCATGTTTGTTTAATGTCTAGAAATTAGTTATTTATCTTGAAAAAAGTTACACCAGAAATATTGATTGCTCTGGGTTGCCAGGCATTGATGAAAGAAAACCAACAGAAGGGAAGTGGTATGACTACATCCAAGAAATATGTAATATGGTTAAACATGTATGGTGGGTAGTCAGAAATTTATAAAAAGTCTTAACCATTATACTTTTTTTTCAGGCTGTGTTTAGAAACTATAAAATTTCCTGTATGTGTGGTCAGATTTTGCATAATGAAACCAAAGTTTGTCTCTAGCTAACTATATATCATATTTTTTATTACTTATTTTATTATTTGTCCCTTCTGACCATCAGCGAATAATACAGGTTAGCTAAGAAATAGTCAAGAAGAATAAAAATGCTTTACTGTTTAAATTTAATTCTGAATAAAAAATCACATTTTCTTGTAAAAATAGAATCCTTTAATTATTTGATGTATGTAGGATATTGTCCAGACATATTGTTCTCATTTTTCCTCATGGCTATGATAGATACCTGTGTTTATACCTAAACTCAGATGTCCCATATTAATATAGTTAATAATGTATGTGTTATATTTTAGTTGTATTTTTAATACAACAAATATTCAGGGTTTTTTTTTCTCTTTTCATTTTGTTTAGTTTTTAAAAGAACTTTAATCAGTTTACTTGCTGAAAAAACAAGAGTGTCTGAGTTCAAGAATGTATTGAGTCATATGTAATTGACATTTTTAGTAGGGCAAGAATAATTGAGTGTTGGTAGTTTCATATGGTTCAGCCTAATGTGTTGATTTAATGTAGAGGCAAATAATATTGGAATATGGCAGTTTTTTTCTAGAAATACAATCATCATGTTAGCTAGTATTCTAGAGGGTCAGTGACTTTCATCCATAGTCGTGTCTTCTGAGTAGAAAATAAATCTTCATCTACTTTAGAAAAATCATCAGGCAACTGTGATGAGACTGGGCAGGGCACAGTGTGATCTTGAAGATCCCTTTCAATCTTATTCTGTGATTCTGTATAGTTTCACCTATCATTACATATGCTCAGAAGTAGAATACAAATCTTAATGAAAGAGAAAGACTGTACATCTTTTTCATATGATAGAGTTGTGCCCTAACTGATATGAGCCCCAGAAGACCAGGACAGTAGAAAAGAGCCCTGATTTATGCCATGGATCTTTTATTCATGAAGGTCACAACTTTTAAAGTTTTATCATTTCTTAGGTCTTCATGGAAGTTCTGGGAAATTAACTGGATCTACTTCTAGTCTAAATAAACTCAGTGTTCAGAGTTCAGGGAATCGCAGATCTCAGTCATCTTCCTTGTTGGATATGGGAAACATGTCGGCCTCTGATCTTGATGTCGCGGACAGAACCAAATTTGATAAGGTAAAATAAAATAACACGTGTTTCTTAAACATTACTGTCAGTTTTCTAGCACCAGTTTGTTATTGCTTTCATTGTGTTCAAAGATTTGGGCTCTATTGACTCTTTTAATTAACCATGTCTTACTTTCCGTTTCTGAATCTAAAAAAACAAAATACCGATCAAATGGCAACTGAAATGGGATTCATGAATTAAATGACATAACAGCTTTATTAAAATTTGTTATAAATCATAAAGAGCTTGCATTGTCAATCCAGTTATTTGAGTGACTACAAAGAGGAAACAACTTTTATGAAGCTAAATTGTTTAAATAAAAAGTTTTATTGCTATGTTCCTTTTTCCAGATTCCAAGTGAATAATTGTTGTCAGTTTTGTTTTAGGTATGTTCTGACCCTGTTATGCCTCATTAATACTGCATTGTCCTGTCAATCTTGGAAGTATTTGTTTGGGGGATTCTATTAAGATTATAGATAAAGCTTCCCTGGTTGCTGCAAAAAAGTGATTAAATGTGGAATGTTATTTTTAAGCATTTTGTTCAGTTCTTTGTAGGATCATTTTGGTTTTCTTCAGATCTTTGAACAGGTACTGAGTGAACTGGAGCCCCTGTGTCTGGCAGAACAAGACTTCATAAGTAAATTTTTCAAACTACAGCAACATCAGAGTATGCCTGGAACTGTGGTATGGGTGACATTTATTTATTAGCTCATATTTATGATCTATATCATAGTTAGCCTAATCAGTATGTTGTCATAATGTTCAGTATCAGAACAGAAAGAATTTACATTGTAAGGATTTTTAAAATAATTTTTATCATATAAGAAATAAAAAAAGAGATAGAGTTTGGACATCTCATCTAATATTCTAGACTATCTTAGGCCTAAACGTTCTCCAAATTGATGAGTGGGGGAAATGTCTGAGTTTACTTGGCAAAAAATATTTTAAAAAAGCAAATGTATTGTTTTAGTGATCAAGAAAAATAGAATTTAGTCGCTAAGTCGTGTCCGACTCTTTGCGACCCCGTGGACTATAGCCCACCAGGTTTCTCTATCCATGGGATTTCCCAGGCAAGAATACTAGAGTGGCTTGCCAGTTCCTTCACCAGGGGATCTTCCCAACCCAGGAACTGAACCTGTGGCTCCTGCATTGGCAGGAGGATTTCTTTACTGCTAAGCCACCAGAAAAGCCCCTGTGGTCTTAAAAAATAAGTGAAAGCAAGAAAGAAAAAAATGGTGAGGCCTCAAATCACAATCTTTCTTATGGCTCCCTTACTATGAGACCTTAAACTAATTATTTAATCCCTATTTTTCCTCATCTGTGTAATGGGTATAATAATGCCTATTGAACATGACTCTCTGGTGGCATAAATGTAAGAAAATAAAATGAGACATTTGCTAGAGTATTTTAAAGAACTTAAAAGCACAATGCAAATCGAATGGTTTTTTTAAAATTGAGGATGAAGAACCAACATATACAAACAGTCCTCAAATGACTGAGAAATTAAGTCTTTCAAATGGTTAGAGGATTTGTTCCTGTAGATAGTATTGCTAATAAATTTGTTCATTTCTGTAAGAACTTCTGACAGCATTTTTTATGCTTGAGTTTTATTAGAATGATTAATTTTATTAGAATGATCTTAATTTTCAAAATTCTCCCTTGAACATGTTCCTAGATGTTTTCAGCTTTTTATTAAGTTGCCCTCTCATTCCTATACTCCCTCTGAGTCTCCTCTACCTTTCTCTCCCACCCCACCCCGCCAAATGTCCTCACACACAAACACAACTTCTCATTCTTGGATAAAATCTAAAAACAAAGCTTTTCGTGAACATTCTGAAACAACATATTAAATTATATAATTGCATTGATAATACTACCTTTAAAAATCGTTATTTCTCATAATATATTCTCTCCTAAGAATTTTAAGACCGAGCGGGCTATTGCTATATAAACTAAACTAGTCAATTTGTTAGTCTTTTATTATGTAAAGTACCTGAATAATTTTTGCAGACGGAAGCAGAGGACACAGATGGAGGAACTTTGTCACGGCAACATAATGCTGGCACACCACTGCCCGTTTCATCTGAGTATGTGTTTGTTACTATCTGTTGTTTATTGTGAAAAAAAATAAACTTTCAATTGAGCAGAAAGGAATACTGCCCAGTGAGGAGTCCAGATTCCTGTCCATAACCGACAACACTCAGAGCACCTATCTGTGTGTCCAGTGTCTTACGGAACATCTCAGTGAAGTAAAATTGGTGCTGTTTATGGCTGTTCGGCTTTTCTTTGCTCTTGTAAATGCACAAATGCAGTCAATTTTGATGTTTGCTGGTAGGAAGTAGCATTTGAATTGTAGTGTATTTCTCAGAAATCACAAAGCACATTTCAGGACCCAGTTCTACAAAGGACAATGTTACTTTGAGTGATAAAATGCAACCTCAAAAAATATGTTTATATTGGAAACCATTCTAGAATAATTAACTATTTGGACAGTGTTAGTTGAAATATCAAATTTTAGTCATTTGTGTATACTGAGGGGATTAAAGTTAAATAGGTGAATACACCTGAAGCTTGTAATAACTTTTCTGTTTTGTATTTCTGAACAGGAAGGATATGATCCGCCAAATGATGATTAAAATATTTCGCTGCATTGAGCCAGAACTGAACAACTTGATTGCATTAGGAGACAAAATTGATAGCTTTAACTCCCTTTACATGCTAGTCAAAATGAGTCATCATGTGTGGACTGCACAAAATGTGGACCCTGCTTCTTTTCTGAGTACTACATTGGGAAATGTTTTGGTGACTGTCAAAAGGAACTTTGACAAATGTATTGTAAGTTGGTTTTGTTTTTTTTTCCAATAACTTAGAACTCTTAACCATTTCAAGATATCTATGTGTGTGTGTGTGTGTGTGTGTATGTGTATTTAAAATATTTCCAGCTTTCCACCAGGGGATCTACTATTCATATCCCCCAAGCCTTGAAGCAAGGTATTAGCTGCAATATACAGGAGCAGGGTTAGCTGGATGGTGCTGTGCCAAGTAGAGTCCCATCTACAGTGAATCATGGCAAGTTCGGAAGTAGCTGACATAGAGGCAGCAGTTATTACACTTGAGATCCTCTAAGTAACTGAAGTCCCAGTTGACTGATTAGTGACCACAGATTTAATGAAACAACTGAAACTTCAATTTATTGTTTTTCTTCTTTTAACATATTACAATAGGATAATTAATATTTGGATTATTTTAATTGATTAAAGTATTTTTTTAGTTTAATAGCTTTAATCATATTACCTTAAGAATAAATTGTTCTTATGAGAACTTTTGGTAGTTATCATTTTTCTCCTTCTAATAGGAAAAAAATAATTAACTTTATTTTTTCTGTTAGGTTTTGGTATGCTTATAGATATGAACAGGATTGGACCAGGTTCTAAAAAGAGTTTCGTTTTTATTAATGTATTTAGTATTAATATGTAAAAGTAGATATTTATCATCTGAATTATTCTACTATGTAACCTCTAAGTTAAATCCAGTGCTTGAATAGCCATAGAATAATGAGTGAGTGAAAGTCACTCAGTCATGTTTGAGTCTTTGTGATCCCATGGTCAGGAGCTTGCCAGACTCCTCTGTCCATGGAATTATCCAGGTAAGAATACTGGAGTGGGTAGCCATTCCCTCCAGGGGATCTTCCCAACCCAGGGATCGAACCCAGGTCTCTCGCTTTGCAGACAGATTCTTTACCGGCTGAGCCACCAGGGAAGCCCATAGAATAATGAGAGAATAATAAAAATATTAAGGGTAATTAAAATCCACATCATCTTTTATACTTTTTAAAAATATTTACTGATTTCTGAAAGTTTAAAAGCCATCCGTAGAAACTTAAAAGTCACCTCAACAGACTTGTTAACCCTCCTTCCCCACCAAATGACTGCACTGGCATTTGAAATATTATGAAATTTGGCCACTTATCCTCTTCCCTGCCCAGCTTTCTTCAGAAGTGATGATAAACCTGTAAGGTCTGATTGTAAGCTGATAGCCAAAAGGAAAATAAAGAATTACTAAAGTCTAAGATAATGAGTCCCATGTGACATAGAATAAGAATAGCTAGAACACTAATCATGAGAACACTATACATTTTTAGAATATGAAGATTTTGTTGCTCTTCAGTAAAATAAAACTATTATATGAAACTTTAATATAATACCTCTCAATCCAGTTGAATGTAATTATTAAAAGTGTAAGATGTAATAGTATCAGGTAGATGTAGGCATGGGTTCAAGTGAAGTGCTTAGCACATTGCCTGGTACAGAACAAGAGCTTGTAACTGATCACTTGTAATGGTGACGATGATGACAGTAATGAAAGTGAAAGTGAAGTCTCTTAGTCATGCCCAACTCTTTGCGACCCCATGGGCTGTAGCCTATCACGCTCCTCCATCCATGGGATTTTCCAAGCAAGAGTACTGGAGTGGGTTGCCATTTCCTTCTCCAGAGGATCATCCTGACCTAGGGATCGAACCCGGGTTTCCCACATTGTAGGCGGATGCTTTACCATCTGAGTCACCAGGGAATAACAGTAGTAATTAATAATAGTTTGCTGAAGAATGTTCATGTTACTTTCAAAACTGGGAAGTGAAGAAATTTAGTAAAATTTACCTAGACAAAGGTATAAAGTCATGTTTTTTCCTAAATTGCATGTATTTCTAAAAGCTTTACCTTTTGTCACTAAAGGGAGAAGGATGGTTCCTTCTGTTGGTTGTCATCAACGTTTCTTATTTTAACTCAAGTCTTTTCACAGTGTCCAGTCAGTTGTGCGTGCTCAGTAAGTGTTACATGTTTTGGTACTTGGGACAAGATCTGGACATAAGGCATACCTTGAAAAAGTAGTGAATGGTTCTGTGTGTATTGAGCCAAAGAATGAATGTCAGACGACTGCAGAAAGTGAAATAGATAGCATCTGAGTTTAGTACTTTCATCTGGTGGCCAAGCCCAAAGTGTTCTTCAAGGAACAGGGCTAAAAAGATTAGCCTACCAAGAACTAGAGATAAAATTAGAAACATATCAAGTACTACCAAGCTGGACACTGCACTCCAGTACATTTTTTTTTTTTTCCCAGTACATTTCTTACCTGAATTTACTTTGCGTTTCAGAATTCCTCACACTATAGTGATGTGGTTGTGTACTCTTTAACCTTTGAAAATGATATGATTTGGGTGTCTCTTCCTCATTGTATATTCTTGCCTTCTTTGTCATAGATTAATTAAACATATAAGGATGGGTTTATTTCTGGGTACTCTGTTCCATTGATCTCAACATGTCTGTTTTTGTACCAGTACCATATTGTTTGATGACTATAACTTTGTAGTATAGTTTGAAATCAGGGAGCATAATACCTCTGATTTTGTTCTTCTTTCTTGAGCTTACTTTGGTTATTATAATCTTTTGTGTTTCCATACAGGTTTTAGAATTATTTGTCCAATTTGGATTCCTTTTATTTATTTTTCCTGTCTGATTGCTATGTCTAGAACTTCCAATACCATATTGAACAAAAGAACAATTACTTTTCTAATCTCTACATGTCATATGGTTTTCAGGTTATATCCCCAAAATCTCAGCATAATGACATTTTAGGTAGGAGTTGAAAATGATTCAACACTTTGGCAATGTACTTCTTACTGGGAATAGAACTAGATCCCCTGGAAGTACACAGAATCACAATTGATTATTTTGAACCAAAGTGTCTATATTCTGTCTGTATGTCTATTTGTACTTTGTATCCATCTTACACAAGTACTTTACTATACAGATTTAGAGTAAACAACTAATAGATACATGGAAAACTATGTAATGCAAATCCACAGTAGAAATACCTGATCTCCTTCTCTGTTCTCATACCCCCAAAATATAGAACTTCTCTATCCAAACAAATTTTAGGCTGTTGAGATTTGGAAATGATTGTGGTTCTCAACTTGACTATATAGCCACCAACCAGGAGTAATCTTGAGAGATCCTGTGTGTGCTCTGGTATCTGCTCTGCCCTAAAATGGGCAATCACTATATACTTACCTTTTATAAATGATAGAAGTATTCATTGGTTGTTTTTACTTTAAACAAAGATCTGAGGTTCACAAGCTTTGAGTGCATTTTGTTTTGGATAATTTGGATTTTTTTCCTTGATTTTAGTTTCTTAAATATTATATATGTACTTTTTAATCTCTAGAAATAGTTTTTCTTAGTTATCCATATTGTATTACTCTTTGGTTAGTAAATGTCCAAAATGTTCTAGGTATTAAATTACATCATGCCTTTGTGGTATATATATTTGCTTTTAATTGTATGTTGTTTCTAAGTTGCTTAGCTATTTTTCTCCCTTGCTTTCTGCCTAACTTTAGAGTAACCAAATAAGGCAAATGGAAGAAGTAAAGATCTCAAAGAAGAGTAAAGTAGGAATTCTCCCATTTGTTGCTGAATTTGAAGAATTTGCTGGACTCGCAGAATCAATCTTTAAAAATGCTGAGCGTCGTGGAGATCTAGATAAAGCATATACTAAACTTATCAGAGGAGTATTTGTTAATGGTAAGCTTTTGTTACATTATGAAGAAGTTTTTGGTGGTGGTTTTCCTTATTTCTGGTATTTTGGTTGGTTTTCATTATTTCTGATTAAGTTAGAAGTTGGGGACAGATCTGTTCATTATTTTCCATAGTCTATAGTCTTTTTTAAGTTTTCTGAAAGTAAAGATTTATTAAATTTGAAAAACAAACAGTATGTAAAACCCATTTGTATTTACCAGGAACTACTTATATTTTAGGGTTCATATGGGCTATCACTATGTAAAATTGAAATTCATTTTCTAAACACAAAAATGACCTTGTGGATTACATTTGCATTTTAGCAAGAGTCTTCTTGAGATGATCAACAGTGATGTCTGTACATGTATGTGCTTAGTCACTCAATCATGTCCGACTCTATGCAACACCATGGACTGTAGCTCACCAGGCTCCTCTGTCCATGGGATTCTCGAGGCAAGAATACTGGAATGGGTTGCCATTCAGTCTGCCAGGGGATCTTCCCAACCCTGGGATCAAACTCAGGTCTCCCATATTGTAGTTGTATTCTTTACCATCTGAGCCACCAGGGAAGCTCAAAAATACTGGAATGGGTAGCCTATCTCTTCTTCAGGGGATCTTCCCGAGCCAGTAATTGAATCTGGGTCTCCTGCATTGCAGGCCGATTCTTTACCAGCAGAGCTACCAGGGAAGCCCCAGTTAATACTAAAATAGTATAATTCATCATCTTCCTATGTCACATCACACAGTTAAGTTACAGAAAAAGTGTGGGTGTGTTTAATTTGAAATAAACAATCTGGCTGCATCAATTCAGGAATTTTTAAAGCTAAAAAAATGACAAAAGTAGAATTATCTCAACAATTACAGATAATACATTTTTGGTGCAAACAGATTTAGGGGAAAGATGATAAATTATATGATTGAATGTTTATATGGTTGATATTTCTTTTAAAATTCAAAGTAGCTTTGCTTTGTCCGATTGTAAAGTAGTATATGCTCATTACATACCCCCCAAAATCAGCAAACTGACTTTAAAAATCAAGAAGAAAGTAATTTGTAATCTCATCATACAAAGGTAACATTTAATTTTTACCTGTCTAAACTTTTCAATATATCTCTCTCCCTGGTATATAAGCACATATTGTGTGTTCTCTAATTTAAAAATGTTTTATCATACCTTACACACTGTTTTGGAACCTGCTAGACTCTATGATTCTAGTGTCTTTCCTTCTCTACTAATATCAGTTCAGTTCAGTTCAGTCGTGTCCGACTCTTTACAACCCCATCAATCACAGCACGCCAGGCCTCCCTGTCCATCACCAACTCCCGGAGTTTACTCAAACTCATGTCCATCTGAATGCTGAGTTCCAAAGAATAACAAAGAGAGATAAGAAAGCCTTCTTCAGCGATCAATGCAAAGAAATAGAGGAAAACAACAGAATGGGAAAGACTAGAGATCTCCTCAAGAAAATTAGAGATACCAAGGGAACATTTCATGCAAAGATGGGCTCAGTAAAGGACAGAAATGGTATGGACCTAACAGAAGCAGAAGATATTAAGAAGAGGTGGCAAGAATACACAGAAGAACTGTACAAAAAAGATCTTCACAACCCAGATAATCACTATGGTGTGATCATTCAGCTAAAGCCAGACATCCTGGAATGTGAAGTCAAGTGGGCCTTCGAAAGCCGAACAAAGCTAGTGGGGGTTATGGAATTCCAGTTGAGCTATTTCATATCCTGAAAGATGATGCTGTGAAAGTGCTGCACTCAATATGCCAACAAATTTGGAAAACTCAGCAGTGGCCACAGGACTGGA
The DNA here is from genome assembly GCF_014754425.2 of Oryx dammah. Taxonomy (NCBI): domain Eukaryota; kingdom Metazoa; phylum Chordata; class Mammalia; order Artiodactyla; family Bovidae; genus Oryx; species Oryx dammah. Next base: position 70,726,272 of record NW_024070187.1, read on the forward strand.
AAAGGTCAGTTTTCATTCCAATGCCAAAGAATGCTCAAACTACCACACAGTTTCACTCATCTCACATACTAGTAAAGTAATGCTCAAAATTCTCCAAGCCAGGCTTCAGCAATACGTGAACCGTGAGCTTCCTGAAGTTCAAGCTGGTTTTAGAAAAGGCAGAGGAACCAGAGATCAAATTGCCAACATCTGCTGGATCATCAGAAAAGCAAGAGAGTTCCAAAAAAAACATCTCTTTCTGCTTTATTGACTATGCCAAAGCCTTTGACTGTGTGGATCACAATAAACTGTGGAAAATTCTGAAAGAGATGGGAATACCAGGCCACCTGACCTGCCTCTTGAGAAACCTATATGCAAGTCAGGAAGCAACAGTTAGAACTGGACATGAAACAACAGACTGGTTCCAAATAGGAAACAGAGCATGTCAAGGCTGTATATTGTCACCCTGCTTATTTAACCTATATGCAGAGTACATCATGAGAAATGCTGGGCTGGAAGAAGCACAAGCTGGAATCAAGATTGCCAGGAGAAATATCAATAACCTCAGATATGCAGATGACATCACCCTTATGTCAGAAAGTTAAGAAGAACTAATGAGCCTTTTGATGAAAGTGAAAGAGGAGAGTGAAAAAGTTGGCTTAAAGCTCAACATTCAGAAAATGAAGATCATGGCATCTGGTCCCATCACTTCATGGCAAATAGATGGGGAAACAGTGGCAGACTTTATTTTGGGGGGCTCCAAAATCACTGCAGATGGTGATTGCAGCCATGAAATTAAAAGATGCTTACTCCTTGGAAGGAAAGTTATGACCAACCTAGATAGCATATTCAAAAGCAGAGACATAACTTTGCCAACAAAGGTCTGTCTGGTCAAGGCCCTGGTTTTTCCAATGGTCATGTATGGATGTGAGAGTTGGACTGTGAAGAAAGCTGAGTGCCAAAGAATTGATGCTTTTGAACTGTGTTGTTGGAAAAGACTCTTGAGAGTCCCTTGGACTGCAAGGAGATCCACCAGTCCATTCTCAAGGAGATCAGTCCTGGGTGTTCATTGGAAGGACTGATGCTAAAGCTGAAACTCCAGTACTTTGGCCACCTCATATGAAGAGTTGACTCATTTGAAAAGACCCTGATGCTGGGAGTGATTGAGGGCAGGAGGAGAAGGGGAGGCAGAGGATGAGATGGCTGGATGGCATCACCAACTCGATAACCATAATCACTTTTAATGATTACATAGAGTTCCATCTATCATTATTTACTTAGCAGATCTTCTGTTAACAGGCATTTGGTTCGTTTCCAGTTTTCTATATATTTCTGTATATTGTCTAATAATTTCCCTAGGATCAATTATTCGAAATAATTACTGAGTCAAAAGTTTTGTGTCTGTTGAGTTTCTGCCAAATAACCACACAGAAAGATTATACCTGTTTAGTCCTTTGAGCGTCTGGTGAAAGTTTCTATCACATCTGCCTCGATACCCAGTATTTCTCAGTATTATCAGTCTTGTTATCCTTTGTTAACCTAGAAGGATATAATCAGTTGTGCTTATGGTATGTTTTACTGTGTAAGAGCTTCCAAATTATATGTCAAGTTTATTCATCTTTCTTTTTATGACTTCTAAGTTTGGGGCCATTCTTAGAAAGTTCATACCATCACAGAATTATTTCTTTAACTAGGTTTATTTTTCTTAGTACTTATGATTGCATTCATTTATTTGCTTTTAACATTTTAAGCACTTGAACAATTTAAAATGTGTTTGGCTAAAAGATGTGAAATAGGAATCCAAATTTATACATATATATATATGACTGTTTTAGAATGATTTTTCATTTAGGTTTGGGTAGATCCTTCAATACATTATGTTTTATTTGATTAAGTCCAGAAATGTGCTTACTTCTTAAACTTATAAATGAAAAAAAATCATATAATTTTTCCATAGCTAAATGTCATTATATTCATACCAGGGCATTGTTATTTTTTTCCGTTTTTGTTTAGTGGAGAAAGTAGCAAACGAAAGCCAGAAGACCCCCAGGGATGTAGTCATGATGGAAAACTTCCACCATATTTTTGCAACACTTTCTCGTTTGAAAATCTCATGTCTAGAAGCTGAAAAAAAAGAAGCCAAACAAAAATACACAGATCACCTTCAGTCTTATGTCATATACTCTTTAGGACAACCTCTTGAAAAACTAAATGTAAGCATATTTTCATTCAGTATATTTTTCCTGGTTTTGAACCTGTGTTTACATGTGAGTAACACAACAGACATTTTATTTTTAAGTTTGCTCATTCATTGGTGCAGGAGGATAAGGAAGGATGGACTGAGATACTGAAGCTACTTAGACACTGCTGCTGCTGCTGCTAAGTCGCTTCAGTCGTATTCACTGCTAGATGTTTTATATACATTATTTCTTTTAATTCTTGTAAACCATGATGTGAGGTCTGATAGCATTATCCCTGTTTTACAAATGAAGAAACTGAAAGTAAATAAAAAGTTATAATAATTGACAGGTAGCAAAGCAGGGTGATTAACCATAGATTTAGCCTTTTCCATTATTACCAGTCTTCCATTTCTTTCCTCATAAATGGCTAACCTTTATCCCTAGCTCAGATGAAGATTTTGAAAACTGTCAAGATGAAAAAAATTGTTTTATTCATTGCCTTTTCTTTATCCTTCCTTTCTTGACTTGTCATTCCCCAGAGCAAATCTGATCTTTAAACATGAGAAATGGTAGTTTTAGAGAACTTTGCAACATAGTAGAAGCTTAAATGGACCCTTCTAACAAATTATGTCCACAGTGTGATTAGTCATCTTCTATGTCTTGAAATTAGAATCAAATAAAAATTGTCTATCTGTTGTCAGCAATTCAAATGCAGAACCAGTGTCTTATAAACTGAAGAACAGACAGATATTCCTTTAGGGTAAAGGGTCTGTCTCAGACCTAAAGCCTGCATGATACGTAACTGCAACATAAAGGAACTTCCTTTGAAATCAAATTTAAAGCAGAAACATTAATAAATCCTTTCACATTGTCATAGAAGCTCTAGCCAATGCAGTAAGACCGAAACATAAAGATACATAAAAAGAATCATACTGGAGTGGACTGCCATTTCCTCCTCCAGGGAATCTTACCAACCCAGGGATCAAATCCGTGTCTCTTGTGCCTCCTGCATCGGCAGGCGGAGTCTTTGTGACTGCTCCACCTGGGAAGCCCTCAGGGTTATAATTACCTGTATATAATATGTTGAGATTATTTTATCTGGTAAAGTAAAATAGGTTTTTTAATGGAGTCAAGATATATATATATCAAAAGACAATTTGTTTCCTATATGTTAAAATAACCAATTAAAAATCTGTGTAGAAAAATAAATAAAAAATAAAAGTCTGTTGGAAAAAAATTTTAAATATCCAGAACAGATTTGTCCAAAAAATTATCATTAAAAATATAATAATTTAATGAAGAATAAATAAATAATGGCTAAGAAAATTTTAGAGAATAGTAGTGAGGGAATTTGACTTGTCAGTATCAAATCGTGTTGTGCTCAAGTAAAGACTTGCCAATCAATATGCATGTTAAAAAACCAATTACACTTAAAAGGCAACCTGAGAAGAATATAACAGCACAACAGTCAGTATACTTAATATAAAAGATCTTTTTAAAATCAATCAGAAAAGCACTAGATCCCAATATATAAATGGGTAAGGGTTCTGAATGTACTTACTGAGCATATGAAAAGCAGATAAACTTCCTTTCTAGCTGAAGAATATTGAAATAAAATGACAAATAAATCTTTCTTACTTTTTTTGGCTACACCACTTGGCATGTGGAATCTTAGTTCCCCCTTCCCATCCCTCCACTGGGGATCCAACCCATGCCGTCTGCATCTGAAGGGCAGAGTCTTAACCACTGGACTGCCAGGAAAGCCCCCTTTTTTCATTTTTCAAAATGACAGAGATTTTTTTTTTAATTATGATAGCTGATGATAATATGATAAGATAAAATAGTCTCATATGAGAGAAATATAAAGTGATTGAACTTTTCTGGGAAGCAGTTTGTGTATATGAAGAATCTTCAGAATACTTAACAATTACACTCCTCAACTGAGGAATTATAGTCCTAGAAATTTATGCTGGACAGTCATCAATAATGTGGGTAAATACCTATGTATAAAAGTTACTTATAGCTGTATTTATAATAGATTTTGTTTTTGATGAATAGATTTTGTCAACTTCAAGAAAAAAGGTAAAAAATATTAAATACTTAATACTGGAGGAATGAATAAACATAGTATAGTCATTGGATGGAACATGATGCAGCCATTAAATTTATACTTTGGGAAAAACATAAAATATTAAATGAAAAATATAGCATACAAAATTATAATCTCATTTTCATACACATCAAAAGACTAGAGGGAAATCTAGTCTTTTGACAGTGCTTATCTCTGAGGAGTGTGATAGTAGCTGATTATTATTTTATCCTTTATACTTTCACACTTTGATTTTTACACAGTGGATATATACTATTTTATAATCAGATTTTTTTTTTTAATTGGTAATGAGAGCCGTTCTTAGCCATTGTTTCTTTTCATTTCCTTGAAGCATTTCTTTGAAGGTGTTGAAGCTCGGGTAGCACAGGGTATAAGAGAGGAGGAAGTGAGCTATCAACTTGCGTTTAACAAACAAGAACTCCGAAAAGTTATTAAAGAGTATCCTGGAAAAGAAGTGAAAAAAGGTCTCGATAACCTCTACAAGAAGGTTGATAAACATTTATGTGAAGAGGAGAACTTACTTCAGGTATGCTTTAGTTCTTTTAACCTACCTAGATTGCACATCCTTATATATATCTATTTCCCCAAAAATATTCCTCTAGAAATGCTATACATTTTCTAATTTTAGTGCAGGAGGAAAGTGCCATATAAAATGCAGACAAGATTAGTAAATTGTGAGGAAGAAAGGAATATTTATGCAAGTTTATATGGCTATCTCTGTGTATTTTATATTTCTGTTGTATCATTTTGAGACATTAAGTTGTTTTGCTTTTGTTTGGGGATGGGTTTTTCATTAACTTTTTGTCTTGTTTTAGTTTGGAGGGTAGTAAGGGAATGGAATGGTGTATGGTACAGTGGAGTGACTCTGAGCATAGGAGCCTGGATATGGGTTCATAATCTGCCTCCAGGTAAAGCTACCTGGTTTGGAGCAAGTTAGTTAACCTCTCTGAGCCTCAGTTTCCTTATTTGAAAAGCAGAAATAATACATCTACTCTGTAGGTGGGTACTAATATTATTGCCATTGCCATTTTATACATGTGAAAATCAGAGCTTAGAGAGGTAAAGTAATGTAACCATGATCCCATACTTAATGTATGATAGAGTCAGATTTAAACCTCAGGTAGAGATGAGTAAGAATTACTCTGATTTTAGCATCATGGAAGGCTTCATGAAGGAAAGCATTTATGTTAGTCTCTGGAAGTCAGATACTAACTTAACAGGTAAAGTAGAAGTGGCATTCCCAGTGGAAGAAATACTGTGAGCTAAAAGAAGAGAAGCAAAAAGTGTAAGTAAAGCTGTTTAGTAAAATAGTCTTACGCTGACTATTAGGAATTTAAGATTTGTGACATTTAGGATTTACAAGGAAAAATCCTAGAAGGCACTCTTTGAACTGGCAGATAGAAATGGTGTTCGTTCATAGTACCCACCCCCACCAGGTTGTCATGAGACTTAAATAGATAATACATACATAAAGCACTTTGTACTGTGCTGATATGAAATAAGTCGAATAAATGTAACCTATTGATATTACTAATATGTCAGTGTGTGTGTCAAATTCTGTCTTGATAGTTGTCTAAAATTTATTTATTTATTTATTTGTTTTATTATTTTTTTTAAATTTTTTGTTATTTTTTATAACTTTTTTTTATGGGATGTTCATTCATTTACTTTTTTTTTTGACTGAAATATAGTTGATTTACAGTGTTGTGTTGGTTTTGGCATTTTAGTTTCCACTTCCAGATTATAGAATCCTTTGATTGCTCCACTTCCAGATTGTAGAATCCTTTGATTGCTCGTCTTGGTGTCCTCTATGTCATGAAGAAGTGTTTTGCATCATTAATTTTAGTTAAAGAAGTTAAACTTTGATCTGATGTGAAATTTCATGTAATCCTCAGTCTTATTTTATACATAGTTGTGCATAGCCACGTCTGTGTTGGATATTGGAACAGATATAATAACAGCTAAAATGTAATAAACATCACTGTGTCGAATACTGTCCTGAGCACTTTGCATACATTCTCTCATTTAATCTCATTTGAACCTGTGAGGAAGGTATTATTATCATCACCCAGTTTATAGATAAGGGGCTTGAGGCACAGAAGAGTGGTGTAACATACTCAAGGTCACTTGAGGAGTTAGGAATTTCGCTTCAGAATGTACATTCTTAACTGTTGTTGTTCAGTCGCTCAGTCCTGACTCTGTGACCCTATGGACTGCAGCACACCAAGCTTCCCTGTCCTTCATTCTCTCCCAGTTCAATTCAGTCGCTCAGTTGTGTCCAGCTCTTTGCGACCCCTTGGACTGCCCAGAGTTTGCTCAAATTCATGTCCTTTGAGTCGATGATGTTACCTAACCATCTCTTCTTCTGCAACCATCTTCTCTTCCCACCCTTAATCTTTCCCAGCATCAGGGTCTTCTCCAGTGAGTTGGCTCTTCGCATCAGGTGGCCAAAATATTGGAGCTTCAGTATCAATCCTTCCAATGAATATTCAGGGTTAATTTCCTTTAGGACTGACTGGTTGGATCTCCTTGCAGTCCAAGGGACCCAAGAATCTTCTCCAGTACAGTTCGAAAGCATCCATTTTGGGGCACTCAGACCTCTTTATGGTCCAAGTCTCACATATGTACATGACTACCAGAAAAACCATAGTTTTGACTCTACAGACCTTTGTCAGCAAAGTGAAGTTTTTACTTTTTAATATGCTGTCTGGGTTTGTCATAGCTTTTCTTCCAAGGAGCAAGCATCTTTTAATTTCATGGCTGCAGTCACCATCCACAGTGATTAACTATTATGCTATCCTAAATGCTTAGAATATGTCTTGACAATATTTCTACATTCTTGTTTACGTGTTATTTCCATTTGTAATTTAGTGACTCATTTTCATTTTTTATAGGTGGTGTGGCACTCCATGCAGGATGAATTTATTCGCCAGTACAAGCATTTTGAAGGTTTGATAGCTCGCTGTTATCCTGGATCTGGTGTTACGATGGAATTCACTATTCAGGACATTCTGGACTATTGCTCCAGCATTGCACAGTCCCACTAAACCTTAAAAAGAAGAAAAGATAAACGATAAGAAACATTCTGAGTACACCAGACACTATTCAGAAATACCAAGCAACCATTTTGAGAACTCAGACTTGAAGTTTTACGTATCACTTAATGTCAAATAAATGGGTAACGCATGCATGCTCAGTTGTGTCTGACTCTTTGCAACCCCATGGACTGTAGCCCACCAGGTTCCTCTGTTCATGGAATTTTCCAGGCAAGAGTACTGGAGTAGGTTGCCATTTTCTTCTCCAAAATGGGTAATACCATACCATGTATATTCAAGAGCAAAACTACCAACCTGTGTGGCAGTTTTATTCACCCAGTAGGTTGTATACTAACTTAAAGCATTTATCTCATCATAAATGCCTTTATCATTTTTCTACGACTGAACAGAAAATTTTCCTTTGTTGTCGCACTTCTTGTATTTGGGAGTGGTCATCCTATATGTAATTCATTGAGAGTTCGTCAGCTTTCAGTAATTCAGTATTGGTTACAAATCATGTAACTACTAAAATACTGTATTGAATTTTTCCTTCTGAATCACTAATGTGTATATGGATAAGGCTCTTGTGAGGATCAGTTGTAAACTTGAATTTTGAGGATCATGTGATTCTGTGTAACAGTCCGAAATACATTTTCCAAAAAGTTGAAATGTGGTAATATTATTCTTAAATTTATCATGTGCTTCATTTGTATGAAAGCAAGTTCTTATAAAATCAATATATAAGAATTATTACATGTCATTTACCATAAAACATAGTCAGTGGTACTCAGGACTGAGAATCACTGCCATAAAGAGACTCATGTCCTTAATATATAAACACAAAGACCCTATCAGTACAGTGGCTTCATTTTTTTTTTAACATTTATTTTATTTTTGGTTACATCAGGATCTTCATTATAGCCAGTGGGCTTCTCTCTGGTTATGGCACTCAGGCTTACTTGTCCCATGGCACATGGGATCCCAGTTCCTGGACCAGGGATCAACCCACATTCCCTGCATTGGAAGGCGGATTCTTAACCACTGGGCCGCTAGGAAAGTCCCTCAGTACAGTTTTAATAGCAAAAACTTGCAAATAATCCAACTTTCCATTAATAGTAGATGGATAAATTAAGGTATATACATTATTTGCCAGTACAGTGGTGAAAATTAGTAAATTTTATCTACAAAAAATAGTGCAGATAAATACCAGGAAAATAATGTCAGGTTTAAAAAAAAGTCAATCACGGTATATATACCATATGATTCTATTAATATAAAAGTTCAAAATAAACAGTATTTAGAGTAACAAGTGTGGTATAACTGAAAAAAAGCACAGAAATGATCATAAAATTCTGGAGTGATTAGGGAGCAGGAAGGGAAGATTATGGTATCTAGCAGGGGCAGGATTTTAAAGGTATGTTATTTTACTTAAACTGGGCAGTGGCTACATGGATTTCATGGTACTACGATACTTTATACCTTACACATACCTTATAAATCTTATTTTATATTAGCTCAACATTTAATTTAAAAACAAAATCAAACTCATATATGTGTGTATATATTCTTTATTGACATAGGAAAAAACCTTAACATTCATAGATGATCTGGAGCCAAAGAAGATCCAAGGTTGGTTGGATTGCTCAAGGTTCAAGCCGGGTATTATCAGAGCTGATATTCCACACAACAGTGACCTCCTTCTCAAGAATGTTACAGATATAAATATATTTAAACACCTAAAGACCAAACACTGTCTAATATTTCTGTTAACAGGCCAAGGTTAATTTTACCTGAGGTGGTATGGCTCTTATTTAAAGAAAAGGCAGAGGCGCGCACGGCGAGACTCGAGCCTGTGGGGGCGGGTCACGCAGGGCGCGCAGCAGCCGGGAGCAGCGGTGGCGGTCTGGTTGCGGGCGAGGAAGCCGGCGCCGGGCCCCTGATCCGCGGGACGCCGCGCAGTGCCTGCCGCTTCCCGCCGCGGAGCCATGGAGATCGGCACGGAGATCAGCCAGTGCCATTAAGGGGAAATTGCAAGAATTAGGAGCGTACGTCGATGAAGAACTTCCTGATTACATTATGGTGATGGTGGCCAACAAGAAAAGTCAGGACCAAATGACAGGACCTGTCCCTGTTTCTAAGGAACAACACAATTCGATTCACCGTATGGCTTCACGGTGTATTAGATAAACTTCGTTCTGTAACAGCCGACCCCTCTAGTCTAAAGTCTTCTGATACCAACCTCTTTGATGGTAACGTACCTTCAAACAAGAGCAGTTTCAGTCGAGGAGATGAGAGAAGGCACGAAGTTGCAGTGCCACCTCTTGCAGTTTCTAGCACTAGACCTGAAAAAAAAAGAGTCCAGAGTTTCTACAAGTTCACAGGAGCAGAAAGCCACTAATGTCAGACAGACTTACGATGATGGAGCTGCAACCCGACTAATGTCCACAGCGAAACCTTTGAGGGAGCTAGCACCCTCTGAAGATGTGATTGATATTAAGCCAGAACCAGATGATCTCATTGATGAAGGCCTCAATTTTGTGCAGGAGAATCCCTTATCTCAGAAAAAACTACAGTGACACTTACGGTACTTCTCGCCCTTCTATTGAAGTCTATCGACCACCTGCAACTTGAAACACGGACGGTGGTGCTCATCTAAACAGGTTGCAGTTTCAGCAGCAGCCAAACAGTGTTCATGCTGCCAAGCAGCTTGATGTTCAGAGCAGCCGGTTGTATAAAACAGGATGCTTGTGTGAGCCAGAAGTGCTTAACAGTTTAGAAGAGACTTACAGTCCCTTCTTCAGAAGCAACGCAGAAAAGATGAGTATTGAGGAAGAAAACTTTCGGAAGAGAAAGTTGCCTGTGGTAAGTTCAGTTGTTAAAGTAAAAAAGTTCAGTCACGACGGAGAAGAGGAGGAGGAAGACAACGATTGTGGGTCCTGTACAGGAAGCATCTCCAGCAGCGTGTCAGTGCCAGCGAAGCCTGAACGGAGACCTTCACTTCCACCTTCTAAACAAGCTAACAAGAATCTAATTTTGAAAGCTATATCTGAAGCTCAAGAATCTGTAACAAAAACAACTAACAATTCTACAGTCTCACAGAAACAGACACTTCCAGTTGCTCCCAGAACTCGAACTTCTCAGGAAGAATTGCTAGCAGAAATGGTCCAGGGACAAGGCAGAGTCCCCAGGATAAGTTCTCCTATTAAAGAAGAGGAAGCAAAAGAAGATAATATAGACAAAAGTCAAGGAACTCAACAGAGGCAGTTCGATTACAAATTGATCCCGTAATGGCAGAAACTCTGCAGATCAGTCAAGACACGAGATCATTTATTCTGAAGAAGCCAAAGCTGTCTGAGGAGCTAGTAGTGGCCGCAAACCAGGAGTCGGGGATGAAGACGGCAGATGCCCTTTGGGCCCTTTCAGGACACCTTGTGCAGACACGAGATCTTGTACAACCAGATAAACCTGCGAGTCCCAAGTTTATAGTGACGCTGGACGGTGTCCCCAGTCCCCCAGGATACATGTCAGATCAAGAGGAGGACGTGCTCTGAAGGAATGAGAGCCACACAGCACCCTGCAGCCTCACACGGGGGACTCGCGGGGCTCCTCCACCCGCAGCGGTTGCACGTGCTGAGCAGGCAGCTTGAGGACCCAGATGGTAGCTTTGCAAACGCTGAGCTGAGCGAGCTGGGCGTGGCACAGAAGCTGGAGAAGCTGCTGGAGAGCTGCAAGTACTGGCCTGCCTGCAAGAACGGGCACGAGTGCGCTTACCATCACCCCGTGTCGCCTTGCAAAGACTTTCCCAATTGTAAATTTGCTGAGAAGTGTCTGTTTGTTCATCCAAATTGTAAATATGATGCAAAATGTACTAAACCAGACTGTCCCTTCACTCACATGAGCCGAAGAACCCCAGGACTGCCTCCAAAACCAGTCACAGCAGCAGCACCGCCTTCCAGTAGTCAGCTGTGCTGCTACTTCCCAGCTTGTAAGAAAATGGAGCGTCCCTTCTATCATCCGAAACACTGTAGATTTAACACTCAGTGTACACGGCCTGACTGCACGTTCTATCATCCCCCCATTACTGTACCACCATGACATGCCTTGAAATGGATTCGACCTCAGACCAGTGAGTGACACCCAGTCCTACCTGACAGAAGGCTGCCGTTTGAGAGTTTCCATCTACTGATGAAAGACGCTCTGCAGGATTTGTCAGATCTTTGAAACTTGGAATATATTGCTTTCATAATATAAAGTTTATTGCCTATCTGAAGTGTCTAATTTTTCAGGTTTGTAAGTTTATTAAGTGATTTTAACATTGGGTCTTTTTTTGTTGTTTTGTTTTGACTGGAAAGACAGTTTAAGGAAAAGCTGAAATCTATTAAAACACTTGAGGCATGTTTGTACAAAAAAAAAAATAAATAAAAGGCAGACAGCAAAATACTTCTGAGAAAAGAATCCAAAAAAGTAAGCACCTCAAATAACAAAATTATCTAAATAACTGGATAGAAATTTTAAGAAAGTAAGATGTACATGATTCCTATTAAAGATATACATTGGTTAATTAATATGTCTCAGTTTATATTTGTGTTCGTATCTGTTTATTCTAAGGAATTAGAAACTAACAAAGTTTAATGCATACAGCTTTTCAAAATTAAATAATAAGATATTTTGAATGAAAAAAGAAAAGGCAGTGGATGACTCTCACCAGCTACAATTTTCTAGATCTTAGAGATCTGTAATATTGTATGCTACAGATGGGATAGGAGAAGAGCAACATATGATAACTTTGAGAATATAAAGAAATGAAAAAGTGCTGGAAAAGCAAAAATGGCTATGCCAAGAAGGTTAAATATACAGTGGTGTCTAAGAAGTAAGATTGTTAATTCTCATAACCCTGATGCTGGAAAAGATTGAGGGCAGGAGGAGAAGGGGATGACGGAGGATGAGATGGTTGGATGGCATCACCGACTCGATGGACATGGGTTTGGGTGGACTCCAGGAGTTGGTGATGAACAGGGAGGCCTGGCGTGCTGTGGTTCATGGAGTTGCAAAGAGTTGGATATGTCTGAATGACTGAACTGAACTGAACTCTCTTCTATGTTCTGGGATCCTCTGCATCTGCAAGTCCCCAACTTTAATGTACATATGAAACAACCAAGAATCTTGTTGATATACAGGTTTTGTGTGATCTAAGACTCTGCATTTTTAGCAAGATACCAGGTAATATCAATGCTACAGGTCTATAACTCACAGCTGAAGTTGCAAAGTTTTACAGTGGTGTCAGTTCAATTCAGTCACTCAGTCATGTCCGACTTTTTGTGACCCCATGGACTGCAGCACACCAGGACTCGCTGTCCACCTCCAACTCCTGGAGTTTACTCAAACTCATGTCTATTGAGCCGGTGATGCCATCCAACTATCTCATCCTCTGCATACATATTTCTCAAGAGGCAGGTCAGGTGGTCTGGTATTTCCATCTCTTAAAGAATTTTCCACAGTTTATTGTTATCCACACAGTCAAAGGCTTTGGCATAGTCAGTTACAATGGTGTAGGCTGCTTCATTCATACCTCTGAACCAATTAGTATAATTTTGGGGTTTTTTGTTTGTTTGTTTGTTTGTTTGTTTTTTGGTCCTTTGGAAGACAGCTCACATGTGTGCTCTTGGTTTTAAGAGTTCTCAGTTTTTAATATTTGGCAGCACCATGATATGGTATGCTGGTATGTGTAGGTGCTTAGTTGTGTCCATCTCTTTGCAACCTCACGGGTTGTAGCCTACCAGGCTTCTCTGTCCATGGGATTTTCCAGGCAAGAATTCTAGAGTGGGTTTCCATTTCCTTCTCCAAGCATGGTATAATGCTAACTTAATTTCTGAGTGAATATAGTACTAAGTGCATTTAGGAGTAATTCATATTTTGAAAAGAGGAAGACAAAAGACAGTGGGGCAGATGGAAAGGGGGAGAGGAATATATGAAAAAAAGGGAAATCAGGTGATAAGAAACAATGGAGAATAGAGCAAGCAAGACAAGGAAACATCAGTCTATGAGCACATGTCTTGTCCAAAAATCTTGAGAAAGCAGCTTCTCTGAGATAACATCTCTATCAATTTCACTTGCAAGATGGTGAGTCTTTCAAGAAGTTCCAGCGTAATCAGCTAGAGAAGGTAGTGAAAAAGAAATTAAGAAATTGAAGGAATGTGCTTTAATCTGAATTTTATATTTGTCTCCATCTCACTTTAAACAATTACCCTTTCTGGATCTCCTTTCATTTCCATTATATTGCCCTGTAACTCTCTCATAAGAGCCTATTCTTTTCCTTCATGGCACTTAGTATAATATGAAATATGTTTGTCTTTCTCCTTCTTTAGTATATCTCCCTTATCTCTAAGCCTGCAGTCTTTATGACTAGAATTATTTTGTTTAACAGTATCTGTCTAGAACATGTACATACTTAACAAATACTGGGTTTAAAAAGTAGAAAGTGAACAGGCAGACTTGAATTGTTAATTCATGGAAGGAGGAAACCATCACATGTATTTCTTTACAATTCTTTTCAATGTTTAGAGCACAACCGTATTCTTGAAAGTAAGTTGCATTAGGGCAGAGGCTCTTGTTCTCTGCTTGAACCTAGCGCCTAATGTAACTAGATGTGGATCTCATTCTAGGTGCTGAGTGAAGGTTGTTACAAGGAAATTGGACTTACAAGATAAAGTGTGCTCTACTCCCAGTTTTTACCTTATACATATACAGGGTCTTCACAGTGGTATACATTCTATAAAGATTGACGAATTAAATTCATGGAGGGCCTAAATGAACAATGTCTTCTGTAGATTTCAGATATGCTGTCTTAGGGAGGTGGGTTTACTTAATCTACTGTCAGTTCCTCTGGCAGACACTGTGAGCTATGGGGTCTGCCTGCTCCTCCTTGCTAACAGAGCTCTGCTTTTTACAGAGTAGGAACAGGCGAGACAAAAGTGAAAAAGCTGGCATAGACCCTTGGATCCCAACCTGCTGCATATTAGAGTTGTTGGGAAATGTTTAAAAACCCTGATATCTGCACCCTACTCTAGACAAATAAATATGAATCTCTGAAGATGGGGCCCAGGTTTTTACAAGCCTCCCAAATCATAATGGGCACCATGCTTGCCCTGGTCTCAGCTGGCCATGACAGTCCAGCTCTCCTTTGCCTATGTTTGATTGAGGAGTACATATTTGTGTCAACCCAGCTCTAGTCAGTGAGATCTAGGAGGAAGTCTGCTAAGAGATCCCCAAAGAGATTGTCCATCCTGAAAAAAACAGAAAGTTACAAGGCATACAAGGTATTTAGCCTCTATATCTTCTTTCTTCTTGGTATGTTGTGATAGGAGATAATGAAAGCCATGGCTGCTGTGATCATGAAGTAGGAGGATTACCTAAGCCATCAAAGAAAAAAGTAAAACATGGAATGATATATGTATATTAAAACATGCAAACATGTCAGAAAAGAATATGTATATAAACAGAGTAGGTACAAGTGTAGGAAAATTTAGGGTATTGAATGTAATTTCTTTAATGATTATCCATATGTTACTATTAATCTTTAGAGGTTTCTATTTAATTTTCATTACACAATCATGATCATTATAGTTTTGTAGATGATTTAAAAATATGTGCAGAAAGGTCTGCGAGTTGCTTGGCAGAAATTTTATATTGTTTTGTTAGAATATAACATTTCCTGCTTTTGCTATAGTTTAAAAGAACCCTTTATTTTGGGTGGTTTTTCTGGACCAACAGCTCTTATCCTGCCTCTCAGTCTTTGCCAAGCTGTAACTAAGCCAACATCGATCCTCTGCAACTACTTTGAGGTCAGGTTGACCAGTCAATACTGTAGCACTTAGGGAAAGAGAACTTTCTAAAAGGATTTCTAAGTAGTGGAATAATACAAAATTTAATCCAAAACACCAACCTGCTTTCCTAAGACAGTTTGTAGGCCCTAAATTTAATTTGAAAAAAAAAATCTTGAAGTGGTATGTATTCAAATTCACTCATTATAATTTTACTTAGTTTTTTTAAAGCCAAGTTTATTTAACTATAGCTATAAATGAAATGAACTACATATAACTTGTGTTCATAAAAATTCATTTCCATATTTGTTTATTCAGGAGGAGTAATCTGCTGTAAGATTGTTCAAACCATAAAATTTATCACAGGGAACAGTTCTCTAAGTAGAAGAGAACAGAGGAACAGCTAAGAGAGTGCAAGAGATGAATACTTTAACTTTTACTGATGGAGGCTGAAATTATGTGCCTCTTCCTAGGGCATCATCATTCTAAGAATTGTGATTTCTCTGCTTATTCTCTGGGTCCCTTGTCTTAATAACTTACTGCCTCATAGGCTTGTCTTTTACCATAGATTGTCTTTTCTGCCTGAAAAATTATAGTATTGCATCAGGGGATATAAAATTAATCACAACAATCTAGACATGGATTGTGTCTCTTCCTATATCACAGTAGGATCATTTGGCTCCTGTAAAATTATCCATCACAGTCCCCATGCTCTACAAAGATTAGGCAGATGATTGGACTAGCTGGGCCAATCAGACTCTCCATCTCTGCCAGGAGTATGAATCTTGGGCAGGTGACACTGCTTGAGTGAAGGTACTTAGAGTTAAATCATTGCTGTTTCACACCAAAAGAGAACACCCATAAGTGTCTTCTATAAAGATCTCCAAAGTTGCCCTTGTTTTTGATCTTCCCAAGATCAAGTGGTTCTCTTCTAATTCTGTGAATCACCCAATATTCTTCCCATATTGCAGTCGGGGAGTAGTAGGGAGCCCTTAAGTTAGTTGAAGTTAGTTTCTATAGCTTGCCACTGAAGATCCCCAATTAATGCAGACAATAAACTGTGGAAAATTCTGAAAGAGATGGGAATACCAGACCACCTGACCTGCCTCTTGAGAAACCTCTATGCAGGTCAGGAAGCAACAGTTAGAACTGGACATGAAACAACAGACTGGTTCCAAATAGGAAACGGAGTATGTCAAGGCTGTATATTGTCACTGTGCTTATTTAACTTATATGCAGAGTACATCATGAGAAACACTGGGCTGGAAGAAGCACAAGCCAGAATCAAGATTGCTGCAAGAAATATCAATAACCTCAGATATGGAGATGACACTGCCCTTATGGCAGAAAGTGAAGAAGAACTGAAAAGCTTCTTGATGAAAGTGAAAGAGGAGAGTGAGAAAGTTGGCTTAAGCTCAGCATTCAGAAAACTAAGATCATGGCATCCGGTCCCATCACTTCATGGGAAATAGATGGGGAAACAGTGGAAACAGTGTCAGACTTTATTTTTGGGGGCTCCAAAATCACTGCAGATGGTGATTGCAGCAATGAAATTAAAAGATGCTTACTCCTTGGAAGAAAAGTTATGACCAACCTAGATAGCATATTCAAAAGCAGAGACATTACTTTGCCAACAAAGGTCTGTCTAGTCAAGGCCCTGGTTTTTCCAGTGGTCATGTATGGATGTGAGAGTTGGACTATAAAGAAAGCTGAGTGCTGAAGAACTGACGCTTTTGAACTGTGGTGTTGGAGAAGACTCTTGAGAGTCCCTTGGACTGCAAGGAGATCCAACCAGTCCATCCTAAAGGGGATAGGTCCTGGGTGTTCATTGGAAGGACTGATGCTGAAGCTAAAACTCCAATACTTTGGCCACCTCATGCAAAGAGTTGACTCATTGGAAAAGACCTGGATAGTAGAAGGGATTGGGGGCAGGAGGAGAAGGGGACGACAGAGGATGAGATGGCTGGATGGCATCACTAACTCAATGGACCTGAGTTTGGGTAAACTCCAGGAGTTGGTGATGGACAGGGTGGCATCATGTGCTGTGATTCATGGGGACACAAAGAGGAAGTCTATCAAGGCCTTTGTGAAGCCATTACCCACAAAGTCCTTAGTAACTTGCTAATGGTGTTTCATTAGCCTTTCATAATCCTATGAGGCGAAGCAGAGAAGAAGGCTTCTAGCCTCAACCAGCCTTCTAAGAAATGTTAATAAGGTTAATATCTTAGACATTATTAACAAATTCTGCTAAATGACCTGGGAAAGAACCTCATTCACTGATCCTGGAAACTAGATATGAACTGGGTCCTGTTTCTTACTCATAACACCAGTAATCTATTCACTAGATTGGTGTGTCTCTTCCTTCATTTTAATCAGACTGCCAAAGTTATGTCTTTTTTAATTTAGAATTGTATTACTACTTTTTAAAACATTGACAAATCCAAATGATCAATCACCACAGTTCATTTTACTTGAGCATATTAGATAACAGAGTATGTATTGGCTATGCTTTATAACACATCAAAAATAAAATAAGCCATGAAAGCTCGGGGCATTACTCCTACAAGATCAGATAGTCACATAAAAACATAAAAGCCTTAATGAAATGCCTTGTCATCATCCAAACTTCTCATTCTATTACTTAGTATAAGGTTCCTGAAGCATCATGGAAGCATTTAAAAGAATACTGTAAACAAAGCATCATAATTAAATCACTGTTGTATTTGATTCACATGTAATCCTATGAAGAAAGTCCAAAAAGTAACTAAGTACTTGTTAAGCAGCATCTTAACAAGTTTACATAACAATACATTTTAAAGATATTTCATTTACTTATATAATTTGATAATTCATTATTCAATCATTTATTCATTCATCAAACACTAAGGACCTGTAGGGCTACAAAGACAAGATAAAAAAACTCATAGTGTAATTGTAGAGATAGGCAAGTAAAAATATTCAACCAAAATCCTTACAGTCATTGTTTTTAGAGAAAAGTGTAAAATAGCAGAACAGAACAAATGAAATTTTAAAATTTTATTGGGACTTTAGATTTGTAATTTCCTATATATTTTGAATTCCTCTACAAGCATATACTAGTTGATAATTTTGAAATATGGTAAAATGAAACTAAAAAGCCTCTTGATGAAAGTGAAAGAGGAGAGTGAAAAAGTTGGCTTAAAGTGCAACATTCAGAAAACAAAGATCGTGGCATCCGGTTCCATCACTTCATGGGAAATAGATGGGGAAACAGTGGAAACAGTGTCAGACTTTATTTTGGGGGGCTCCAAAATCACTGCAGATGGTGACTGCAGCCATGAAATTAAAAGACGCTTACTCCTTGGAAGAAAAGTTATGACCAACCTAGACAGTATATTCAAAAGCAGAGACATTACTTTGCTGACTATTTTCCAGTAGTCATGTATGGATGTGAGAGTTGGACTGTGAAGAAGGCTGAGCACCAAAGAATTGATGCTTTTGAACTGTGGTGTTGGAGAAGACTCTCGAGAATCCCTTGGATTGCAAGGAGATCCAACCAGTCCATTTTGAAGGAGATCAGCCCTGGGATTTCTTTGGAAGGAATGATGCTAAAGCTGAAGCTCCAGTACTTTGTCTACCTCATGCGAAGAGTTGACTCATTGGAAAAGACTTTGATGCTGGGAGGGGTTGGGAGCAGGAGGAGAAGGGGACGACAGAGGATGAGATGGCTGGATGGCATCACTGACTCGATGGACATGAGTCTGAGTGAACTCCAGGGGTTGATGATGGACAGGGAGACCTGGCGTGCTGCGATTCATGGGGTTGCAAAGAGTCAGACACGACTGAGCGACTGAACTGAACTGAAAATGAAATGTTAATAAGGTTAATATCTTAGACATTATCAACATGATTTTTCTCTTTTGCTTTTCCTAGCATATATTCTTCTACGTGTTAGTCAAAGACATCAACCAGTCTCAGGATACTAAGAGATCTATTACAGAATGAGAATATTGATTGCTTACCAGGCACCAGGCACTGCTCTAAGCAATTTACATGTAATGCAAAGAGAAAGACATAATTAACACTCAGTTTCTGACCTTAAGGGGAGTCCCAGGTGGCACTAGTGATAAAGAACCCACCAGTCACTGCAGGAGACATAAGAGACGCACGTTCTATGCCTGCGTCGGGAAGATCCCCTGGAGAAGGATATGGCAACCCACTCCAATATTCTTGCCTGGAGAATCCCACGGACAGAGAAGCACAGGGTTGCAAAGAGTCGGACACAACTGAAGCTACTTAGCATGCATGCACAACCTTCAAAATAAGATTGTATAGCTAAACAATAGTTTAAAAGCCAGGCTACTATATTGGGAAGGGATTTTCTAAATTCTTCTATCTGCCTTCATCCTCCATTCATTTGATAGCCTAGATGACATGGCTCAGTCATTTCTCTCCTGCAGTGGAACTGAGGTGTGTTACAGAAGAACAGAGAGGGAAGCCATTACTCTTCAGCCCCAGGACTGTGGCAAGAAAAGAGCAACAGAGGAACAGAGCTGCCAGACACAGCCCGGGCACGTGATATGAAATTAGGGAAGACATCTAAGGTGGAAGGAAGTTCTTATCCCCACCCTCCATTTGAGACTCTGAGAAGAGGCCTCATTTCAGGCTGCTTCATATCAGCCCTGGAGGGTCCAGCATGACCAGACAGAGGGAGGTCATAAGGTTTAACTTTAGAATTGGCTATACTCTCTTCACTGGGTCCTGTGACTGAGACTCGCTGAGAATCTGGTGGGGATCCCCAGTGCCAGTGAGGTAGGTAAGGGCCTGCAGGATGGGCTGGGATGAGGTGGGAGTCACAGCCGGAAGTCAGAAGAAGAGGTTGTTTTGGGAGAAGCCCTGAGGAGGCAGAGAGAGTCAGAGAGGGCCAACTAGGAACAGAAAGAGACCCAGACATCACGCCTGACACAGGCATCAGCTGCAATGCCAGAGACACCAAGAACAACCAGGCAGACCTAGCAGAGGTTCCCATGGACCACAGTCTTCCTCAGCTGCAAGGTCAGGCAGCCTTCCACCCCGACATGCACACATCCTGTTCACATCTTAGAGCCCAGAGGGTGAGAAATCTGACTGACTGTGCTCTTATCTTCCTAGACATTCTAACATCCCTCATGAAATGTATTTCAATTACTCGGTTAGATTTTGTTAATTGTTTTTACTCCTTACCAGCAGGTAGGGATGGGGGAAGAAGGCTGGACTAATTAACAAAGGACCACACTTGCCCCAAACTTCTGAGATGTGATGTAAGTTAAATTCACAGTCCTGCTAAGTAAGTCTAAAAATCAATTATGATTCAGCTCCCTATGGGAGCTCTGTGCACAGAAATAATTAATGTATCAGATCAGACCCACAGAATATCCCCCCAGGATTTGGTCCTCCCAGTGAAATCAATGCACATGTGCTGAGGGGCTGAGAGAGCATGGTTGATTTTGAAATGACTGGGCATGTCATCAACTGGAAACTTAAGGGTATTCCTTAAAATATCACTGGTTTGGCCTCCAATGATTTCTAAAACTCTCCTTGAGCATTTTTCCCTTGAACATTTTTATACATGAAAAGAAATCTGAGCACTGAAGAACTGATGCTTTCGAACTGTGGTGCTAAAGAAGACTCTTGAGAGTCCCTTGGATGGCAAGGAGATTCAGTCAATCCTAAAGGAAATCAACCCTAAATATTCATTGGAAAGACCGATGCTGAAGCTGAAACTCCAATACTTTGGCCACCTAACATGAAGAACCAACTCACTGGAAAAGACCTTGATGCTGGGAAAGAATGAGGACAGGAGGAGAAGGGGGCAAAGAGGATGAGATGGTTGGATGGCATCGTTAACTCAATGGACATGAACATGAAAGTGAAAGTCGCTCAGTTGTGTCTGACTCTTTGTGACCCCATGGACTATACAGTCCACGGGATTCTCCAGGTCAGAGTACTGGAGTGGGTAGCCATTCTCCTCTCTAGGGGATCTTCCCAACCCAGGGCTCAAACCCAGATCTCCAGCATTGCAGGTGGATTCTTTTCCATCTGAGCCCCCAGGGAAGCCCAAGGTTACTGGAGCGGGTAGCCTATCCCTCTCCAGAGGATCTTCCCGACCCAAGAATTGAACTGCAGGCTCCTGCGTTGCAAGCGGATTCTTTATCATCTGAGCTACCAGGGAACCCATGAGTTTGAGTAAACTCCAAGAGGTAGTGAAGGACAGGAAAGCCTGGCATGCTGCAGTCCATGGGGCCGCAAAGGGTTGGACAGGACTTAGCGACTGAACAACAACTATAATGCTTCTTTGAGACCCTAAATCTCTGTAGAGGCTATTCCTGAAAATTCTGTTCTCTATCACCCAATTTCGGTGAGTTAGGAAGAGTGAGGTAAGGCAGGTTTTCTGTGTATCAGAAACTTCCTCTTCACATGATTTTTCCTGACTTTGAGAAAAAAAAAAAAGCCAAAAGAAGTCACCATGCTTATTTATATCAGAGGTTTAGATAAGAAGTATATAGTTTGCTCAGAAAGGCTCAAAATATAAGTTTTATTTCCTCACATCCAGTTCTTCTTCTTGGCCCTGGATAATAACTGGGGCAGAACCCATGATTCTTTTTGGTGTCTGTGAAGTGGAATAAGTCCTTAATCAGTCATTGAAATGCCTATGGCAGTTCCCTGTCATAAGCAGAACTTGAAACATGGCTCAGTAGTCAATATTCTCACCCTTTGCCAGCTTGGGCTCAACTTGGGCAGAGAAAGAAGTGGGAGTGACGCTTGCTTTCTCTTTCCCCAGGCCCACTTCAATTCCTCCTCTATCCAAACTGCTAAAGGAGGGAGAGGAGGGAAGAGGCTGGGAAGTTCTTACTTGACCAGCATTTCTGGGCACCAGCTTCTGCTCTCAGGTGTTTAAACCTGACTCTTTTCTTCATTGTTTTGAATGCTTTAGAGACACTCCTTCCTTCCCTGAGTGTCTGTCACCTGCAGCTCACCTGCCAGGAGTCAATGCATCTCATTGGTCTCTTACTCCTTCCTCTGGCCCCAGACTGGCAGCAGCCCCAGCTTTCCTCAGCACAAGACTCCTAGTCTTCCTGCAGACCTTCCTAGACAGGACCTTTTTCTGTTAGGGCTTAGTTGTAGGCCAGGGAAATCCCTCTAGATCCCATTTCAATGGAAATGGACTTAAAACCAGGTTGTAAGACACTTACAAAATTTTATGCAAAGGTTGGAAGAACAGGCTCTAGGAAATGCTTCTAGAAACAGCTCCCACTCCCAAGATCACACCTCCTTTGTGGTCAGGCAGTCCTAAAGGAAATCAATCCTGAATATGCGTTGGAAGGACTGATGCTGAAACTGAATCTCCAATACTTTGGCCACCTGATGCAAACAGCTGACTCATTGGTAAAGGCCCTGATGCTGGGAAAGATCAAAGACAGGAGGAGAAGGGGATGACATGGTTGGATGGCATCACCAACGCAATGGACATGAATGAGTTAGAGCAAACTCCAGGAGATGCTGAAGGGCAGGGAAGCCCGGAGTGCTGCAGTGCGTGGTGTTGCACAGAGTTGAACATGACTGAGCGACTGAACAACAGGGCTGCCAGCAGTGCCTGAAGCTGCCTGCTCCACCACCCAGGCAGCCAAGTGGATGCCTCCATCTCACGCTTTCCCTCCTTCATCTGGTTCCCAAGGTGAGTCTCACATAGCTGCAGGTGACGGTGGGACCCCGGCTGAAGGCAGTCTGGGAAACACAACCCTCAGCTTTCTAGCCTCTCAGACATGTCAGAAGCCTGGAGTGGATGCCAAGTGACCCAATCCACAGGATCTGGTACAGGAACCAAGATCTCACATCTTGTGTGGAAAAGGTACCACAAAGTCTGAAAGGGCACCCTTAACTGACAGTTCTCTCCTTTGTTCAGGGGGGCACAAATTTATGTCTCGGCTCTCTTGATTTGAGATGAGGAGAGAATTTCTCCAAAAATTCATGGATCACTTCTAACACTTGTTAATAGAACCCTAGCTTGGTGTGAGACCACGTCATAACCGATTCACGTTTCAGCGGCCAGTGACCACTCTAGGGTTGGGCCTGGAACCTGGTTCTGGCCCATAAAGGAAACTCCACCAGTTGCTGCTGGGAGACATTTCTCTTTGATGAGAAAGAGGCCTACGAGGAAAAAACCTTGTCATCAAATCCCTGTTGCCTGCCCTCACTTCTTGTTTTGGGTGCTGATACATGCAGACCCGTTTCTTAGACTTGTGGCAGCTATCTTGTGACCATGGGCAAAAGGTCCGAGGATGAAATTCACCTACTGAGAAGAAAGAGTGGAAGCAGGACAGCTGCCAGGTCCTTGATGGCTCCGCTGAACTGCAAACCAAAGCAGGACTGGCTACTGTATTAAACTGTACTCGCTACTGTACAAAGTACTGTAGGTATTTTGTCGAGTGGGCTTCCCTGGTGGCTCAGACAGTAAAGCATCTGCCTGCAATGCGGGAGACCTGGGTTTGATCCCTGGGTTGGGACGATCCCCTGGAGAAGGAAATGGCAACCCACTCCAATACTCGTGCCTGGAAAATTCCATGGACAGAGGAGCCTTGTAGGCTACAGTCCATGGGGTCGCAAAGAGTCGGGCATGACTGAGCAACTTCACTTCACTTCACTTCTTCATTTTGTCAAGTGAGACCATGAAATGCTTTTATTACCTAACCACTTCTTAGTCACGCATTCTGATGCTTAGTTAAATGCATGTTGACTGGTGAAAAGTAAAAGTGTTAGTCACACAGTTGTGTTTGACTCTTTGTGACCCTACAAACTAATAGCCCGCCAGTCTCCCCTTTCCATGGAATTTCCCAGGCAAGAATCCTAGAGTGGGTTGCCATTCCATTCTCCAGGAGATTTTCCTAACCCAGGGGTCAAACCCTGGTCCCCTGCACTGAAGGCAGATTCTTTACTGTCTGAGCCACCGGGGAAGCCCACTCGACAAAATACCTACAGTACTTCCCTGGAAGCCATGAGAAGTGAGAGAATGACAAAGAGACAGAGAGAGAGACAGACAGATTTGGAGCCCAAGTCAGCAAGTGAGTATTTTCACGTTTCTACACAATTAGGACTTTCCAAGCAAGTTTTATCAGAACCTGGCTTAACAAGCATTGGAAGTTAAATTATGACTATGACAGAATAGATAGTGAGACGACTCTGGAAAGATTTACCTCCCTGGAGGTATGTGTTTACATTTCAAATGGGGAAAAAATCTGGAATCAGGACCTGTAAACCAGAGAGGCTTCACTTATCTTCCTTCCCCCAGAGACATCTATTTATATTCCAGAAGGTAAGAGTACCAGACCTTTCCCTTATCTTCCCAAGGAAAATTAGTGTTAATTAGGCAGAAGAGCTTTCCCTCCCTTTCTCTCCCTTTCCTCTCATCCCTGAGATTCTTATTGGGGGTAGGGGGTTACTCTCCTGCAGTACAGAATCAAGCACATACAAGGGAGCATCTGACTCCATTCATCTTACCCTGGGCAAAGACAGTAATTGATGTAATAAAAACTGATCTCTGCTCCAGAAACCCAATATTTGCATTCAGGATAATATAAACAAATATAGATATTAAAAACCAATCAGCTGTAGAAAGAGGCTCATGCATGGTTCTTCACTGGAGAATGTGACTCAGTGATACTAGGACATGTTGGAATAGGTTGAGAGTACTGTGCAGATATAGCAAAGGAAACAGATATACCTCTGGCCTCAGTCCTAATCTGATTCAATCATTTCTGGGTACATTTCAACGAGAAAACCGAGAAACTAGAGTATTTCTAATCTAAAGGAGATAGCTGGAGAAGTGATAGGCTTGGAAACCATATCATGTGAGCAAAGGTGGAAGAATCTGAGTACTCTGGTAGGTCATCCCACAGATAAGGGGAAAGATTCACTTTCTTTTGATTTCTCACATACAAGAAGAGGCATATTTTAGCATTATATAAATAAGACTTTTTCTAACAGAGATTTCAGCAACACAATGAGCTGCTTTGAAAAGTAGTGAGTCCTCTTGTCATTGGAAATAGTCAGGTGGCAGCTGCGATGGCCATCTGTTGGAGGATTTGCAGAAGAAATTTGCATTTGATTTAGAAAGTTGGTCTGTTTGAGATTTTAACGGAAGAAAGGGAAAGTCGCTCAGTCGTGTCCGACTCTTTGCGACCCCATGGACTGTAGCTTACCAGACTTCTCAGTCCATGGGATTCTCCAGGCAAGAGTACTGGAGTGGGTTGCCATTTCCTTCTCCAGGGGATCTTCCCAACCCAGGGATTGAACACGGGTCTCCCGCATTGTAGGCAGATGCTTAACCCACTGAGCCACCAGGGAAGCCCTGACAATTCTAAATCTCCACCAAGTTTAATTGATCATCATCTGAATATTCTCTTTCTAACCATTACCCTGTAGAGTTCTCTTCCTTGATAGTCTGCCAAATTCAGAGTTCTTTTAACTTCTGGAGTTGAAGTCAAGACTTTATCACTTACATTGTGATTTCTAGTAAATTATTTAATCTTGTCTGTAAAAGGTGGATATCAATGCTTCCTATTTTATTGGGTTATTATAGTGATTAAATGAAATAATACCTGTAAAGCATGCATGCATAGCACTTAGAACAGAACCCAGCAAGCACTCAATACCCAATGGCTATTATTAGTTTATTAGCCTCTTCACTTGTCTTACTCCATCTTTCATTTGGCTACCTACTCACCCTTCACATGTCTATTGTTTAATTTATCTCTCTTACTTTCAGTGAGTTTCTCTTGTCACATGATTAAAGAACCACTTGAGCAATTGAATTTTCATACCTTTCCCATTTAAAAATTGTTTTCCTGATATATTCTGTCATGTTAGCCATTTTACTATCAATTTATAGGAATTTTTTATATATTAGATCTATGGAAATAGTTGTAACATTTCCCCCAGTTTATCCTTTGTCTTTTGGCCATAGAACTATTGAAGATTCTTTTGAAAGTTAGAGCATGTAGAATATTTTCAAAATATATAATGTTTATCAATTTTTTTATTCATGCAGAGCCCCGACTCTTATCTTTCCTCTTACTGACTCCAAAAGGGAATTTAAAAAATATATATTTTTTTTACTGAAGTATAGTTGACTTACAATGTTTCAGGTGCACAGCAAGGTGATTCAGTTATACAAATACACATTTAATATTTTTAAAATTATTTTTCATCATAGGTTATTATAAGATATTGACTATAGTTCCCTATGCTATACAGTAAACCTTTGTTGCTTGATGCATATCTGCAAAAGGGAATTAAGAGAAGTAGCTCCTTGCATTAACATTATGAAATGAGCAGTCTGATGTCTTACAAAATAAAGTATTCCATCATCAAGATGCTTTGGCATCGTGCTTTTAAAAGAGGCTCACCCTTTTTGACAGTTATTTTCCCAGTGTCTCTGCTGCTAAAGAATAGCTTTTCTTAACATTTTGTAGCTAAGTCACTACAGAGGCTCACTGCAAGTCTCCAGACAGACTGGAACTATTGTAACCATTATCCTTCAGTTCAGTTCAGTTGCTCAGTCATGTCTGACTCTTTATGATCCATCCCATGGACCACAGAACCCAAGGCCTCCCTGTCCATCACCAACTCCTGGAGTTTACTCAAACTCATATCCATCAAGTTGGTGATGCTATCCAACCATCTCATCCTCTGTTGCCCACTTCTCCTCCTGGCTTCAGTCTTTGCCAGCATTAGGATTTTTTCTAATGAGTCAGTTCTTTGCATCAGGTGGCCAAAGTATTGGAGCTTCAGCATCAGTCCTTCCAATGAATATTCAGGACTGATTTCCTTTAGGATGGACTGGTTTAATCTCCTTGCAGTCCAAGAAACTCTCAAGAGTCTTCTCCAACACCACAGTTCAAAAACATCAATTCTTCGGCACTCAGTTTTCTTTATGGTCCATCACTTACATCCATACATGTCTACTGGAAGAACCATAGCTTTGACTATATGGACCTTTGTCAGCAAAGTAATATCTCTGCTTTTTAATATGCTGTCTAAGATTGGTCCAGGGAGGCCTGGTGTGCTGATTCATGGGGTCACAAAGAGTCGGACACGACTGAGCGACTGAACTGAAGATTGGTCAAAGCTTTTCTCCCAAGGAGCAAGTGTCTTTTAATTTTATGGCTGCAATCACCATCTGCAGTTATTTTGGAGCCCAGAAAAATAAAATCTCTCACTCTTTCCATTGTTTCCCCATCTATGTGCCATGAAGTGATGGGACCAGATGCCATGATCTTTATTTTTTGAATGTTGAGTTGTAAGCCAGCTTTTTCACTCTCCTCTTTCACCTTCATTAGTTCCTCTTTGCTTTTTGCCATAAGGGTGGTATCATCTCCATATCTGAGGTTATTGACATTTCTTGTTAAGTACCATTATCCTTAACTGCCAGTAAATAATCAGATTGCCAGCCAAACCTACACTTGTGGCAACAGGAAATTAAGTCCCTGCTGCTTAAACAAAAGGACCTGAATTAGTTGGCAGTAATGCTGATATTTTTTAGGTCCATCTTCAGGCCAGTCACTGAAAGGAGGCAGCTGTGCTGTATGCTGGACTTGTATGGAGGCCAGGTTCACCCAGTTCCATTCAGTTCCATTCAATTCAACTCATACTTCCTGATATTTCATTAAGTGCCAGACACTCTGCCTGAGTTATGGACACAAAGAAGAACCCATTAGTCTTCTGTATACTGTCAGGAGCTCACAGTCTAAAAGGGGAAACAAAATAATCCGTGAGAACATTAGAGTCAGCAACATCCGGATAAATAGAATATGTTTCAAAAATATAGAGCAGAAACCTGAAAGAGAAGCCTCAGTTTACTTCTAGATTTCTCCTTAATGTTACCTGCATACAGCCAACTCTTTCCTGGTGAGTTGTCTTTACTCACAACATTTTAAACACCAAATGAGACTTTGTTTTTTGTTTTGTGTTTTTTTCTCCTCCTAACATCCAAATACATGGTATCTTTTCCAAAACCACATCTCCAACTCTCTGAATACCAATTGGTCCAAAACTCCATGTCAATTGTGACATTAACTACTTGGAGTTAGCACAGACCCCACAGGTTAAGGGCTCAGTCCCTACTTCTGATGCCTGTCACAAGTTCTGGGGCCCACATACCTCTCACTGACCAGCTATAAATTGGGGGTTCCCATAACCCCCTCTCAGGTTAGATAGTTTATTAGAACAGAACTCAGGAAGACACGTTCCTGCTATACGAGTTTATTAGCAAGGATACACTTCAGGAACAGCCAAAATGGGAAAGATGCACAGGGCGAGGAAGCAGGGAAGGGGCAGGGAGAGCCCAAGCCCTCTCCAGGAACTCCACCCTTCCTGTTCGGATGTGTTCAGCAACCTAGAAGCTTTCTGATTCCTGAAGTGTTGGGTTGTTATAGATTTCCAGTAGACAGGCATGATTGCTTAAATCATTGGCTCTTGGTGGTTAACTCACTCTCCAGCCCCTCTCTCACTTTTAGAGATTAGGGGTGGGGCTGAAAATTCTAAGCTTCTAATCAAGGCTTGGCCTTTCTGGTGGCCAGCCCCATCCTTCAGCGATGGAGAGTCCTCCTGGAGTCATTTCATTCGAACAAAGTTGCTCCTGTTACCCTGTCACTCAAGAAGTTCTAAGAACTTCAGATGCCTTGTTCCAGGACTGAGGAAAAAGACCGAACATCTTTCTTATTGTGCCATGCCAGGACTTTTTTTGCACTACATTGAGCCTCTTAGCTCCCAGACCACACTTACCATCCACCTCCTACCTCTTTCCTGCCCCAATACATTTCTTTTTCTTTTTCTAAAAGATTGATTGATATTATTATTATTATGGCTGTGGTAGGTCTTTGCTGCATGAGAACTTTCTCTAGTTGAGGTGAGTCAGGGCTACTCTTCATTGCGGTTTCTCATTGCAGCGCCTTCTCTTGTAGCAGCTCACGGGCTCAGTAGTTCTGGCGCACAGGCCTTGTTTGTTGCCCCACGACATTTGGGATCTTCCCAGACCAGGGAATCTAAACTGTGTCCCTTGCATTGCAAGGCAGATTCTTAACCACTAGACCACCAAAGAAGCCCCCCATCACATTTCAAGGTGGCCTCCTGACTCTATACCCAGGGGGCTGCATGACAGCACATTCTTCAGTTTCTGAAACTCAAAACCTTAACATTTGCCTGGATTCCTTCCACTACTTCTCTTCGAGAAGCTGACCCCTCACTGTGTCCTGCCCACTCTTTCTTTGTAGTATTTCTCACTTTTCCCTCAGGCCTTAATCTCATCATTAAAATAACCTCTTGTCCTAGATAATATTGTTCTCTGCACCATTCACCCTTCGATTCGTCTGCTACTCAGATTCACTTTCCCCAGGCTAATTTCATCTTGCAATTTTCAGTTTAAAACACGTTGAATAATTCTCCACTGTATATTGGATAAAATTCAAGCTCTGAAATCCATCCACAACAGTGAAATGGACAGGAAGGGTAGGGGAAATTCCATATGGATGGAGAGGAAGGGAAGCCTAAGAAAAGTACTGGCAGTCTCTGCTTTTCCACTCAGAATGGATGGAACTGGGCCACTGGTG
The DNA here is from genome assembly GCF_014754425.2 of Oryx dammah. NCBI lineage: Eukaryota > Metazoa > Chordata > Mammalia > Artiodactyla > Bovidae > Oryx > Oryx dammah. The sequence continues at coordinate 70,756,017 of NW_024070187.1, forward strand.
GCACTAAGACAGGAAGGGGTGTTTAAAATATGTGTAATAGTGAAAAGATGCTTATAATGGACACCTGAATATGTATGTCCTCCAGGCTCTGTAGGACATCCTCATGGTTGATCCCTAGGGGAGCAGAGGATGGCCTCACCCAGGTGGGAAGAGATGGGCTCCACCTCAGGTAAAGAGCACTGAGCCCCAGTCCTCAGTGACCTGGTCACAGGTAGCTCACTGCACAGCTCACCCCTTATTCTCTACAGCATCCCACCACTCATCTGGTTTTACATGAAAATCACCCTTGGTGTGAGCTTCCAGTTTTTTGCTTTGCTTTGTTTTAACATTAAGATAGGGAGTATTTGGGGGTGCACTGGAGCAAGAATGGATATTCTGTGCTAAATTCACTGGATTCTCTAATTTTGAAGTGTCCAGGGATTTTGGTTTTAAGCACTGGCAAGCACTCTCTTTGGGCATTTCAGTGTGGCCAAATGACTATCCAGCATTACAGCAGCTCTCTGCCAGCCTCCCACTCAGAAAGGTGGTAGGGTGAGAGCTTTCACTTTGCTTTGTTTTAATGGAAATATAATTGATTTACAATATTTTGTTAGCTTCAGGTGTACACCAAAGTTATCTGTTTTTATATATATATGTGAATCCATATTTTCCTAATTCTTTTGCATTATAGTTTATTACAAGATATTGAATATAGTTCCCTGTGCTACACAATAAACCCTGCTGTTTATTTTATATATAGTAGTTAGCGTCTACCAATCCTATGCTCCCAATTTATCCCCCCTCCCCCACCTTTCCTCTTTGGTAACCATAAGTTTCCTTTCTATGTCTGTGAGTCTGTTTCTGTTTTGTAAATAAATTCATTTTTACTATTTTTTAGATTCTACACGTAAGTGATATTAGGTAGTGTTTGTCTCTGACTTACTTCACTTAGTATGATCATCTCTAGGTCCATCTATGTTGCTGAAAATGGCATTATTTCATTCTTTTTTATGGCTGAGTCAGGATGAGAGTTTAAATACGCCAGGAAATGTGTTTCAACTTGGTAACATTTTCCACGGGGCATTCATACAGAATAGTTTGGCAGGGCTGCACCACAGACTGTCTGAATCGAGACTCAAAAGACTCCTAAATCTAAGCTGTGTCAAAAGAGATCCATCTCCAAAACCAGCCCAGAGGAAGGAATTTAAACCCCTGAGTTTGGGGAAGTGACGTGAATGATTATTTGAAAAACCAAGAATGTGTCAGTCATCCTCAGAGTCTTCAGTAAGAAGTGTCTGTGAGAGAGACTGCTTCAAGGAACTCCGATACTAGATGGAGAAGCCGGAACTAGAACCGGAAATGCCCCCCAGGGTAGAAGCACTCTGAAGAACCATGACCCAACAGCTTCAAGATCTGATTTTATCTTTTATTAAAAAGTGAGAGGTAAAGGAGGGGGCGTATAATCACGCTCCCTTCAAAATCCAGATAGAAATGACCTCTTAAGAAACAATGCTTCTTTACAAAAATATATTTATTTATTTGTCTGTGCCAGGTCTTCACCACAGCATGCAGCATGTGAACTCTTAGTTTCAGCAGGAAGCCGCATGTGGAATCTAGTTCTCTGACCAGGAACTGAGCGCTGGCCCCTGCATTGGGAGTGCAAAGTCTTAGCCAATGGACCACCAGGGAAGTCCCTTAAATTTTGTGTTTTTCAATTTTTTGGCCTCAATGTGCAGCATATGGGATCTTTAGTTTCCTGACCAGGAATCCAACCCATACCCTCTGCGTTGGAAGGACAGAGTCTTAAACCACTGGATCATGAATGCTTCTTTTTTATACTTCATTTATTATCAAAGTATAGTTGAACCACAATATATTAATTACTGCTGTACAGCAAAGTAACTCAGTTACACACACACACACATATATATTCTTTTTCATATTTTTTTCCATTATGGTTTATCACAGAATATTGAATATAGTTCCCTGTGCTATACAGTAGGACTCTGTTGTCCATTCATTCTATATTTACCAGTTCTCATCTTCTAATCCCAAACTCCTACTTTTACCCTCTCCCGCCCACTTCCTCCTTGGAAACCACCAATCTATTCTCTATGTCTTTGACTCTGCTTCTGTTTCACAGACAGATTCATTTGGATCATATTTTAGATTTCTTATATAAGTGACATCCTAGGGTATTTGTCTTTCTCTTTCTGACTTACTTCAAAACAATGCTTCTTTAAAACAAATGCTAGCCTCTGCCAGTGGGTAAGTGATTAGGTTTCACAGATGAATAAGTAGCTATGCATATGCATGCAGCCCAGAAATGTGCCAGGAAGGGGAAGTTCCAAACCAGACAGGGAAAGGCAATGGACCTTTTCTCTAAAAGGAATGCAAACAGCCAAGACTCTTGATACCCCATGAAGCATCAGAGATGGGGAGAATGGAAAAAGATTTTCTTTCTGGGGTTCGCTGCCAACACAATGAGCCCCTGACACCAGCTGCTTTGATTCAAAGCAGACATTCATTCTGCACTAGCTGAGCTATGGACTTTGAGGGGAAGCCCCCAGAGCTAGCAGCCCGCTTTCTAATGGAAATGTTTGAACTGGGACAGTAAATTCTGAGAGTCCCCAAAAGCTGGTACCCAAAACAGCAAAAATAGAAAGACTATCTATTCATTTGAAACTGCTTAAAGATGAGTTCCTGACTTGTGGAAGTTACTCTTCTTTCTTCTTTTTTTTTTTAAAAAAAATAAGCTGCTTCAGCAGCAGTGTTTCTTATTCAATTAGTTTCTAAAGCAAGCAAGGATATACATAAGGCTATTATGGTAGAACAGGCAGACCATCAGTCCAAACAGAAGCGTACATCTTTGGGATGTCTCAAATCTCTAAAAACTTGGTTGGTCATGGGAACCAGAAATATAGGAGACATATACTAAGAATGTGTTGAAATGACAGGCCTCATCTAAGTTTCTCTTGAGAGTAAAGAACATATTTTCCACAGGAAGCCCAAGGCAAGGAGGACCCACAGAGTTAACCTGAATACTAGATTTAAAGAAGTAATCAAACACAGACAGTCATTTCTAATTCCCAGATGTTCCCTACTTTTTTGAGAAGTGGTTTCCCAGATGGGAGCACTGGCTCAAGATTGTTTAAGCTAGTGTGGCTGGAGGGACTAAGCACCCAGCATTGATTCTGGCGGGGATCTGAATTCCAGATACTCTCATCTATTTCACCCAGAATCTGAACTGTGAACTCTTCTTCAGCCCAGTAACCTAATATCAATTCACATTTTCTCCCTTTGCTTAACAATACTCAGTTCAATTCAGTCGCTCAGTCATATCCGACTCTTTGCAACCCCATGAATCGCAGCACGCCAGGCCTTCCTGTCCATCACCAACTCCCGGAGTTCACTCAGACTCACGTCCATCGAGTCAGTGATGCCATCCAGCCATCTCATCCTCTGTCGTCCCCTTCTCCTCCTGCCCCCAATCCCTCCCAGCATCAGAGTCTTTTCCAGTGAGTCACCTCTTTGTATGAGGTGGCCAAAGTACTGAAGTTTCAGCTTTAGCATCATTCCTTCCAAAGAAATCCCAGGGCTGATCTCCTTCAGAAAGGACTGGTTGGATCTCCTTGCAGTCCAAGGGACTCTCAAGAGTCTTCTCCAACACCACAGTTCAAAAGCATCAATTCTTTGGCACTCAGCCTTCTTCACAGTCCAACTCTCACATCCATACATGACCACAGGAAAAACCATAGCCTTGACTAGATGGACCTTAGTCGGCAAAGTAATGTCTCTGCTTTTGAATATACTATCTAGGTTGGTCATAACTTTTCTTCCAGAGTAAGCATCTTTTAATTTCATAGCTGCAGTCACCATTTGCAGTGATTTTGGAGCCCCCCAAAATAAAACTGTTTCCACTGTTTTCCCCATCTATTTCCCATTAAGTGATAGGACCAGATGCCATGATCTTCCTTTTCTGAATGTTGAGCTTTAAGCCAACTTTTTCACTCTCCTCTTTCACTTTCATCAAGAGGCTTTTTAGCTCCTCTTCACTTTCTGCCATAAGGGTGGTGTCATCTGCATATCTGAGGCTATTGATATTTCTCCGGGCAATCTTGATTCCAGCTTGTGTTTCTTCCAGCCCAGGGTTTCTCATGATGTACTCTGCATAGAAGTTAAATAAGCAGGGTGACAATATACAGCCTTGACGTCCTCCTTTTCCTATTTGGAACCAGTCTGTTGTTTCATGTCCAGTTCTAACTGTTGCTTCCTGACCTGCATACAGATTTCTCAAGAGGCAGATCAGGTGGTCTGGTATTCCCATTTCTTTCAGAATTTTCCACAGTTTATTGTGATCCACACAGTCAAAGGCTTTGTCATAGTCAATAAAGCAGAAATAGATGTTTTTCTGGAACTCTATTGCTTTTTCCATGATCCAGCAGATGTTGGCAATTTGATCTCTGGTTCCTCTGCCTTTTCTAAAACCAGCTTGAACATCAGGAAGTTCACGGTTCACGTATTGCTGAAGCCTGGCTTGGAGAATTTTGAGCATTACTTTACTAGCGTGTGAGATGGGTGCAATTGTGCAATAGTTTGAGCATTCTTTGGCATTGCCTTTTTTTTTGGGATTGGGATGAAAACTGACCTTTTCCAGTCCTGTGGCCACTGCTGAGTTTTCCAAATTTGCTGGCATATTGAGTGCAGCACTTTCACAGCATCATCTTTCAGGATTTGAAATAGCTCAACTGGAATTCCATCACCTCCACTAGCTTTGTTTGTCATTCCTGACTCCAGTTAAATCAGCTTTAGTGGTTCAGATGTGGTGGTGCTGGTGCTCAGTCACTCAGTCATGTCCCAATCTTTATAAACCCATTGACTGTAACCCACCAGGCTCCTCTGTCCACGGGATTTCCCAGGCAAGAATGCTGGAGTGGATTGCCATGCTCTTCTCCAGGGGATCTCCCTGACCCAGGGATTAAGCCCACGCCTCCAGAGTTTCCTGTATTGACAGGTGGATTCTTCATTCTTTTCTCTGCATGTGTCTATTTCTCTTCACATAGTGTGTTCTTTTTACCAGTACATCAGGCATACTGGATTAGGGGTCCATCCTATACCAGTGTGACTTGATCTTAATCAGTGACACCTGCAATGACTCTATTTCCAAATAAGATCACACTCTGAGGGGCTAGGACTTCAACATATGAATTTCAGGGAGGACATAATTCAACCCTTAACACTACATAGAGTTCTATCACAAAGCACTCACTTAAATTCATTGAAATGCTCTCAGCCAAGAACTATAAAAATAAGAAGAAAGGAAACACACAATTTGAATAATCTGGGCAGTTTTGCCCACTATTTTACAATACTTTATGCTATCCAGGGGAGACTGAGACGGAAGATGAGACTCTGCTGTTCACTCAGTTAGATGCAATTTCCTTTTACCTCTTGAGAACTCAGCATGAAGTCACTCAGAATATGATCTAGTGTTTAAAAATACGTATTTGATAATATGTGATATTTTCCCTAGAGGCTGGCTTTATTTCACTTTTGATGAGAGGCTATTTCGTATTTTGCTGGGTTGCTCTAGTTCGCTCTACAGGGATGGTAGGAAAATGCTTTTACACTTCATTGAATTCTTTCACTTTTGCCTAGACTGCCTCCTCCATCCCTCTCTCACCTCAGTCATAACTAAACAAATAAGCCAAGGTGGAAAGCTTTCAGCTTTTCAGTGAAACAAAGAGGGAGTGAAGGAGGAAATAAAAGAAGGAAACAAAAAATGAAAAACCTCTATGCAAGTGTGAGGCTCTATAGGCTATATGATACGGTCTTTTGTCTTCCTGCTCATCCAGACTAAATAAAAATCTCAAAAACTAGGGGGATATGATGGTGTGAACGGTAGCCACCCCAAGAGATAAGTCCATGTCCTAATCCCCAGAACAAGTAATTGTTACCTTATTTGGAAATAGGATCTTAGTAGATGTAATTAAGTTAAAGACCTTGAGGTGAAGAGATTACCTGGATTATCTGAGTGGGTCCTAAATCCAATGATAGTCAGTGAGTCAGTCAGTTCAGTCGCTGAGTCATGTCCGACTCTTTGCGACCTTATGAATCACAGCACGTCAGGCCTCCCTGTCCATCACCATTTCCCAGAGTTCACTCAGACTCACGTCCATCGAGTCAGTGATGCCATCCAGCCATCTCATCCTCTGTCATCCCCTTCTCCTCCTGCCCCCAATCCCTCCCAGCATCAGAGTCTTTTCCAATGACTCAACTCTTCGCATGAGGTGTCCGAAGTATTGGAGCTTCAGCTTTAGCATTATTCCTTCCAAAGAGATTCCAGGGTTGATCTCCTTCAGAATGGACTGGTTGGATCTCCTTGCAGTCCAAGGGACTCTCAAGAGTCTTCTCTAACACCACAGTTCAAAAGCATCAATTCTTCAGCGCTCAGCCTTCTTCACAGTCCAACTCTCACATCCATACATGACCACAGGAAAAACCATAGCCTTGACTAGACGGACCTTAGTCGGCAAAGTAATGTCTCTGCTTTTGAATATACTATCTAGGTCGTAACTTTCCTTCCAAGGAGTAAGCGTCTTTTAATTTCATGGCTGCAGTCACCATCTGCAGTGATTTTGGATCCCCCCCAAAATAAAATCTGACACTGTTTCCCATCTATTTGCCATGAAGTGATGGGACCGGATGCCATGATCTTCGTTTTCTGAATGTTGAGCTTTAAGCCAACTTTTTCACTCTCCTCTTTTTTCATCAAGAGGCTTTTCAGCTCCTCTTCACTTTCTGCCATAAGGGTGGTATCATCTGCATATCTGAGGTTATTGATATTTCTCCCAGCAATCTTGATTCCAGCTTGTGTTTCTTCCAGTACAGCGTTTCTCATGATGTACTCTACATAGAAGTTAAATAAGCAGGGTGACAATATACAGCCTTGACGTCCTCCTTTTCCTATTTGGAACCAGTCTGTTGTTCCATGTCCAGTTCTAACTGTTGCTTCCTGATCTGCACACAGATTTCTCAAGAGGCAGGTTAGGTGGTCTGGTATTCCCATCTCTCTCAGAATCTTCCACAGTTGATTGTGATCCACACAGTCAAAGGCTTTGGCATAGTCAATAAAACAGAAATAGATGTTTTCCTGGAACTCTATTGCTTTTTCCATGATCCAGCAGATGTTGGCAATTTGATCTCTGGTTCCTCTGCCTTTTCTAAAACCAGCTTGAACACCAGGAAGTTCACGGTTCACATATTGCTGAAGCCTGGCTTGGAGAATTTTGAGCATTACTTTACTAGCATGTGAGATGAGTGCAATTGTGTGGTAGTTTGAGCATTCTTTGGCATTGCCTTTCTTTGGAATTGGAACGAAAACTGACCTTTTCCAGTCCTGTGGCCACTGCTGAGTTTTCCAAATTTGCTGGCATATTGAGTGCAGCACTTTCACAGCATCAACTTTCAGGATTTGAAACAGCTCAACTGGAATTCCATCACCTCCACTAGCTTTGTTCGTAGTGATGCTTTCTAAGGCCCACTTGACTTCACTTTCCAAGATTTCTGGCTCTAGATTAGTGATCACATCATCATGATTATCTGGGTCGTGACCGGGAGGAGACTCCCAGCTTCCGAGGTCAGGGCGGCGGCCGGGAGGAGACACCTCGAACCAGAGGCCAAGGGCGATGACCCTGAGGAGCCATCCCGAGCCCGAGGCCAGGGGTGGCAGCTGGGAGGAGCCACCCACGCCCGAGGCCAGAGCCAGCGGCTGGGAGGAGCATCCTGAGGAGTGGTGGCTGCGCACTAGAGGCGCTATCCCAAGTTGAAGGTCAGGAACAGCAGCGGTAAGGAGATACCCCTCGTCCAAGGTAAGGAGCAGTGGCTGTGCTTTGCTGGAGCAGCCGTGAAGAGATACCCCACGCCCAAGGTAAGAGAAACCCAAGTAAGATGGTAGGTGTTGCAAGAGGGCATCAGAGGGCAGACACACTGAAACCATACTCACAGAAAGCTAGTCAATCTAATCACACTAGACCACAGCCTTGTCTAACTCAATGAAACCAAGCCATGCCTGCGGGGCAACCCAAGATGGGCAGGTCATGGTGGAGAGGCCTGACAGAATGTGGTCCACTGGAGAAGGGAATGGCAAGCCACTTCAGTATTCTTGCCTTGAGAACCCCATGAACAGTATGAAAAGGCAAAATGATAGGATACCAAAAGAGGAACTCCCCAGGTCATTAGGGGCCCAATTTGCTACTGGAGATCAATGGATAAATAACTCCAGAAAGAATGAAGGGATGGAGCCAAAGCAAACACAATACCCAGTTGTGGATGTGACTGGTGATAGAAGCAAGATCTGATGCTGTAAAGAGCAATCCAATGATAAGTGTCTTTATAAACACCACCCTTATGGCAGAAAGCAAAGAAGAACTAAAGAGCCTCTTGATGAAAGTGAAAGGTAAAAAAAACTGATTTAAAAGTCAACATTCAAAAAATGAAGATCATGGCATCTGGTCCCATCACTTCATGGCAAATAGATGGGGAAACAATGGAAACAGTGAGAAACTTTATTTTTCTGGGCCCCAAAATCACTGCAGATGGTGATTGCAGCCATGAAATTAAAAGACACTTGCCCCTTGGAAGAAAAGCTATGATCAACCTAGACAGCATATTAAAAAGCAGAGACACTACTTTGCCAACAAAGGTCCGTCTAGTCAAAGCTATGGTTTCTCCAGTAGTCATGTATGGAAGTGAGATTTGGACTGTAGAAAATTGATGCTTTTGGACTGTGGTGTTGGAGAAGACTCTTGAGAGTCCCTTGGACTGCAAGGAGATCCAACCAGTCAATCCTAAAAGAAATCAGTCCTGAATATTCATTGGAAGGACTGATGCTGAAGCTGAAACTCCAAAGCTGAAACTCTGGTCGCCTGATGCGAAGAACTGATCCATGGGAAAAGACCCTGATGCTGGGAAAGACTGAAGGCAGGAGGAGAAGGGGATGGCAGAGGATGAGATGGTTGGATGGCATCACTGACTTGACGGACATGAGTTTGAGCAAGCTCATGGGAGTTGGTGATGGACAGGGAAGCCTGTCCTGCTGCAGTCCATGGGGTCGCAAAGAGTTAGACACGACTGAGAGACTAAACAAACAGAGGATTTCTCTGATGGTCCAGTGATTAAAACTGAGCCTTCCAATGCAGAGAGTGCAGGTTCAAGCCCTGGTTGGGGAACTAAGATCCCACATGCCTCAGGGCCAAAAAACCAAAGCAGAAAACAGAAATAATATTGTAACAAATTCAATAAAGACTTTAAAAATGGTACCCATCAAAAATATTAACAAATCTTAAAAAAAAATAAATAAAGACGTGGGAGATTCAAAGATACACAGGAGAAGAAAAGGTGGAGGCAGAAATGGGAGTGATGTTGTCACAAACTAAGGAAGCCAGAGAATGCCAACAGCCACCATGAGCTGGACAAGGGAGGGAAGGACACCCCTCCAGAACTTCTAGAGGGAGCACAGCCATGACAACACTCTGATTTCAGACATCTGGTCTCCAGAGCCCTGAGAGGATACGTTTCTGTTGTGGTAAGCCACCTAGTTTGTGATCCTGTATAAGGGCAGCCATGGGCTTCCCAGGTGGTGCTGATGGTAAAGAACCCACCTGCCCATGCAGGAGACATAGGAGAGGTGGGTTCGCTCCCTGGCTAGGGAAGATCCCCTGGAGGAGAGCATGGCAACTCACCCAGTCTTCTTGTCTGGAGAATCCCATGGGCAGAGGAGCCTGGCGGGCTACAATCCACAGAGTTGCAGAAAGTCAGACACGACTGAAGTGACTTAGCACGCTCGATGCACATAACGGCAGCTGAGGAAGCTAAAACAGGGAGTAAAAGTATGCAAGGGACAAAATGGACTTAATAGAATCAGTGTCAAAGCCCAGAGTCTAGGAAATCCCTATCTTCCACACCCCACACACCAAGCAAGCAAGAGCCATACACACCAAGCGTGTGTACTACCATGTCTAGAAGCTTTCTCAGCCATCTTTCTCCTTACTATTTGGAGAGGCTCACACATTGACAGCAGTCAGTAAATAACTTGCTGATGTCCAGTATGAATAATGCCTGTTTGTTTTACCCACAGAGTTTGCTTAGCCTGCCACTGATCCATCCTGCTGGCGGACCTGTAATGAAGTAACAAAAGTCAGGAGGCAAAGCATCTACTCCTGGAGAAAGTGAAACCACACAAAACCAGCTCCAGACTGTCTACGGAGCAAGACAGTAGGAACATTCTACCAAAACCAGCTGTGAGGCTGTTGGCTCCAGCAGGGTTACCTGGTGCCACCAGTCCCCGGGCCTTTGAGGTCTCTGCAGAATAGTTAGGTGGCTTCTCCACTTTCCCCACTGCTGGTTGAGATTCAAATTTTTCAAGCCTGAGAAGTCAGTTTCCTGCTGACAAGTGCTTGCCAGCCCCGAAATTTTATTGATCTCGTCTCCACTGCTATCTCTTTGTTCTAAAGCCTTTTAAAACGTATCTTTAAAATTCCTTTATCATCATTCTAGAAGGATGAAGGAGAGAGGGATGAAAGAAGGAAGCAATGAGGGAGGGAGGAAGGGAGAGAGGCTAAAGTTAATGTATACGTTTAATCTGCCATCTTTAACTAGAATGATGCAAATTTTTCATCTGAAGATTTGTACCTTGATTCAGTTCTGGAAAATTCTTAGCTATTATCTCTCAAATCTTGCTTCTCTGCTGAGTCGTTTTTTCTTTTCCTACAGTAACAAGTCACCATAAACATAGCAGCTTAAGACAACACAAATTTATTATCTCATAGTTCTGTAGGTCAGAAGTCCAAGTGGGCTCTGCTGTCAAAATCAAGGTGTTAGCAGTCTGAGTTTTTACCTGGAGGTAAGAAAATAGAGGAAGGAATCTGCTTCCTCGTCCATTCCAGTTGTTGGCAGGCACTCAGCTCCCTGTTCCTGGGGCTGAGTCTCACGAGTCCCTGCGGGCTGTTAGCCTCCTTCAGCTCTCCTAGGGTCCCCGCACTCATCACATGCACCCACCATCTCCAGACCCCCAACATCTGTCAAATCCTGCTCACACTTGTTTGCTTTTAAGGGTTTGTGCAAATACATTGGGCCCACCTGAAAAATTCAGGACAATCTGCCTATTTTTAGGCCTTTAACAACCTCAATTACATCTGTAAAGTCCCTCTTGCCAAGTAATATAACATATTCATAGGTTCCAGAAATTTGGGTGTGGATATCTTTGGTGGGGAGGTCTGCTTGCCATAGCTGCTATTCCTTCAAGTGCCTCTTTTGAATCTCTCAAGCTAATATTTGTATTTCTTAATTGTGTTCTAAATATATTTGTCTGCAAAGAAATGGGTTCTAGGTAAATTCTCTGATTCTTTTAACTATAATCTACATTTCATCCCACTTAATAATGTAAAGTTTTTGATGACTATAATTTTAATTTCCAGATTTTCTGACCGGTTCCCTCTCATATGCATCTGTTCTTGTTTCATTTAACAATTCTTGTTCTTTCTAATGGCAGTTACTTCTTCCATCTATCTAGACCAGTAATTCTCAACCAGGAGTGGTTTTGCCTCCCAAGGGACAGTCGGCAATATCTGGAGAGATTTTTGGTTGTCACAACTTGGTGGATGGTACTGGCATCTAGTGGATAGAAGCCAGGAATGCTACTCGACATTCTACAATACACAGGACAGGCCCTCTGAAACAAAGAATTATTCAGCCCAAAATGTCCAAAATGCCAATGTTGAAAAACTTTGATCCAGATCACCTTAAATATATGCATTTTAAAAGTTTCATCAGCCTGTTTCATCTAGAGAGAATGCATGGGTTTTAAAATTTTTATTTATTTATTTATTTATTGTTGGCTGTGCTGGGTCTTTGTTGCTGTGCAGACTTTTCTCTAGTTGTGGCGAGCGAGGGCTGCTCTCTAGTTGCTGTTTGGGCTTCTCACTGAGGTGGCTTCTCCTGCTGGGGAGCACGGGCTTGAGGACACGAGGGCTTCAACAGCTGGGGCATACGGGCTCAGTAGTTGCATCTCCCAGGCTCTTGAGGATAGGCTCAGCAGTTGTCGTCGCACATGGACTTAGTTGCTCTGAGGTACGCGGAATCTTCCTGGATCAGGGATTAAACCACGTCTCCTGCACTGGTAGGCAGATTCTTTACCACTGAGCTACGAGGGAGCCCAAGAATTCATGTTTTGCTGTTTTATTTTGTTGGCTTTGTTAGCATCAGATTTCTTGATTGTTTTTGGTTTGCAAGCTCATTTTCAGAGAAAGGTTCTTTTTCTCTGGGGCTTCCCTGGTAGCTCAGCTGGTAAAGAATCTACCTGCAATGCAGGAAACCCCCTTTGGATTCCTGGGTCAGGAAGTTCCCCCAGAGAAGGGATAGGCTACCTACTCCAGTACTCACGGGCTTCCCTGGTGGCTCAGATGGTAAAGAATCTGCCTGCAATTCGGGAGACCTGGGTCTAATCTGGCTCTACCTCCTTCTGATTATCAACTTTGAGGGTAGGCCTACCAGGATTGACCCCCAATTCAGGACTCCTGTGCCCTGGTGATTTGGGGAGAGCCCAGAGCAAGCTCAGTTTCTACTTCTTTCTGCTTCCCTAGCCCTGATGCTCCCCTAAAGCCTAGGACCTGGGTGGTGAGGAGCAACAACTTTAGATGTGCACCAGGGACCCTGACCCCAGGCCTTGCAGTCCAACAGTGAACTTGCTCTGGTCTTCCGTGTTACCTGGAGCAAAACTGGTCTATAACTTCAGTATCCCACTTACCTTTCAAAATTTCTTTGACTTTGGTTCTTACATTTTCTAACTGCTATGCATTTGGGACAAAGAGTTATCTGGACTGGATGGCCACTGCGTAGTCATGTTGCTGTGATTTTAAAAAAGATATTTGTTGTTCAGGAAAAAAATGTATTTAAATATACATCTTCAAGATTACAAAAGCCATCTACAGAGATTAACTCACTTCCTCTTAGAAATTCCACAAAACAACTTTTTTTAAAGCATGCTGGAAGGCAGACAAGACACAACAGAAAGGGTTAAAACAATGGGTACAAAGTATTCACAACCCACAAAGCAGTTAGGTAACATGGGAAGAGCTGACTCATTGGAAAAGACTGATGCTGGGAGGGATTTGGGGCAGGAGGAGAAAAGAACGATAGAGGATGAGATGGCTGGATGGTATCACCGACTCGATGCACATGAGTTTGGGTGAACTCTGGGAGTTGGTGATGGACAGGGAGGCCTGGCGTGCTGCAGTTCATGGGGTTGCAAAGAGTCGGACACAATTGAGCAACTGAACTGAATATGCAAAGACAATACATTTTCAGAATGAAAGTCCTACTTGCCACAGCAATAATCAGAAAGGAGGAAATGAGCTGCTCTCTGATCATCTAGAAGTTTTCATGTGAGAAACAGAATTCTACAATTTGACCACATGTTTTCTGTTTATGAACAAGCTCTGTAAAACTAGTTGATTTGAATTTAATTCCATTCACAAATGTTTATTGCGGTTAGTGCTAGAGAAACATAGCTGAATAAAATAATCTCTTACTCCAGGAATTCACAATTGGGGACGGCAGGAAGAGACATACAAATAATTACGTTTTGAAGGGATGAGTTATAACTCACGGGATCAAAACATTATGATGTTATATCATCATAGTGGGTTACATCTGGGCATGGGTGTGGGAGCAACAGTTAATTGTGTTGGGTGGCTGACAGGGAAAGCTGCAATTGTGCCTGTCGTTGGAGTTTAGGTGAAGGCGTCCCCCTAACGGGTGAAGGCTGATCCGCGGTAGGGACCAGGGCCGGGCAGGATTTTAACCCCGCGCCAAGAAGGTCAAGCGAGGCACGCGATCGACTTGGAGGAGTCCTATCGCCGGCACCCGCCGAGGTTAGGGGTTCGCCGGCCGCCAGGGGGCGCCGCGGCCTCGCGCCGTGCGGGCCGTTGCGTTTCCGGGCACCGGGGCCTAGCGCCGCCATCCCGATCAGGCGCGTCCCCGCTGCGCGCGGCGAAACGTCGGCCGCTCCCGTTACCGAGGCAACCGCGGCACCTCCTCCGCGCCGTCCCTGATCGTCTCTCCGCGCCATTTTCAAACTGTCCTAACGCTGAAGCCGGTGTCTGGGCGGAAGGAGCCAGCGAGGGACGCGAGGCGCGAGGAAAGATGCGACCGCAGGCAGAGGGAGCGGCGGCCGGGGCTGCGGGTGAGCGCGGCGCGGGGCGGGAGGGCTGGGCTGGGCCCGGCGGCGCCTCCGCCTCCCGGGCGGTCCCCGCGGGCCGGGCTCGGGCGCTGCCGGGAGGGAGGCCGCGCGGCCTCGGGAGGAACTGGGCCCCGGGCGGGCGGGTGGGGCGCGGAGCCCGTGTCGCCTCGCTGCGGACACCTCCTTCCCTTCAACACCCGACAGCGGAACTGCGGCCCGGAGGTCGGCCTGGGGTTGCCCGGACTCCTGGTTCCTCCGGCCCCGATCGCCGCGGGTCTGTGCGGTTCTAGCAGATCCGCCTCCTACAGACTGATGGGTTGATTTAAAAGTTAAAATACCCTTTCGTATAAGAATCATACAGGCTCTTTGTAAAACAAAAGTGCCCCAAAGCCTAGGACGAGTCATCTATTAACCTTTGTCCAGCACCTTAGTAAACATCCCCTCTTCCACTCTCTACTGTTTTTAGTTTAGTGAGGGAGGACTCGCGAGATAACCTAGTTAATGTTGGTTTGGGGTGTTTTGTTTTTCTAGCCCTTGTGCATATATATTATATACATAGGAGATTACACACACACACACACACACACACACACACAGAGGATACTTTTGTAAAAATAAGGTGCACTGGCTTTCAGACGTAAACTCCCCAGAGTTAAGCAAGCGGGTAGTTCCAAGCACGTTTACTTGGAGGACCTCCAAACCTTACCTTTTACGTGGTTCTGCTGGAAACCTTTCAGTATGGCCGCAGTGTTTGGATGATGTAGACGGGCGTGTTGTGTTGGTGGTGAAGGACAGCAGCCCATGCATGGATGGGGAAAGCCTAATACATGTTTTTTTGTCCTTCCTGGGAGGATTTTAATCTTTTTCATCTGTCGTATGTGTTGATTTTTTTTTTTTTAAATACTTACTCATATTGTCTCTCAGAAGGATGTGAGGGTGTATTTTGGGTAACCAAAGTTGGTACCAGACAAAAAAAGAGACATGTTTGAATTGTGAGGCCCTGCTGGTTCTTCGGAGAAGGCAATGGCACCCCACTCCAGTACTCTTGCCTGGAAAATCCCATGGATGGAGGAGCCTGGAAGGCTGCAGTCCATGGGGTCTCGAAGAGTCAGACACGACTGAGCGGCTTCACTTTCACTTTTCACTTTCATGCATTGGAGAAGGAAATGGCAAGCCACTCCAGTGTTCTTTCCTGGAGAATCCCAGGGACAGGGGAGCCTGGCGGGCTGCCGTCTCTGGGGTCTCACAGAGTCGGACACGACTGAAGCGACTTAGCAGCAGCAGCAGCAGCAGCTAGTTCTTGGTCTGACAGGTGCACTTCTGACTTCTTCAGGACTTTTTCTAGAAAACCCTGCATCAGTCAGGTCCCTCTTGTGGAAGGAACCTAGAAAGAACCTAGTATAGAATGGGAACGTCATTCAGAGAAAAGGCTAACAAGAATGTGGAGGAGAGATTTGTAGGAAGGAGTTATCAAGGAGTGGTACTAAGTTGAGGCGGCATAATACAGAAACCTGAGTAGTGGGTCAGGACTCAGGAGACCTGACTGCCCAGCTACTTGGTGGCCTTGTGATTTGGAAAAAGTTACTCTCTCTAGGCAGCCTTTCCTCATCTCTGAATGTGGAGGGTGTCCTTGACCCTTTTCCCCTCATAAGTAGTTGTGAGGGTCAAATTTTGCATATATTCATATCCATGCATGTTTTATATAAATTGTGAAGAGCAATACCGATGTAAAACAAAGTTCTTGTTTGATTTAGAAATATGAGTACTAGGACCACACACATTTACCTGGCAAAGTTTAGAAAAGAGCATTTTTTTTTTAAAGAAGTGATCTTTGGATAACTCCATTTTAGGGTGGATTGATAGATGATATATTCATAGATATTTAAAAAGATGAGGATAAAAAGATGTCCAGAGACACTTACATGTTGGGGTCTTTCTTTTTTAATGTAAGTAAAATTTACATATGCTATTTGAAAAGCTTTGATAAATGTATATATTGATGTGGTGTCTGTCCCCATTACCACAATATTTTTATTACCCACGAAAGCTCCCTCATGCCCTTCCAGTCAGGCTCCAATTATCCCCATGGCCCTAGGTGACAGCTGTTCTAATTTCTATGTACATAGTTTAATTTTGCCTGTTCTTGAACTTCATATAATCATGGCTTCTATTGCTCAGATAGTGTTTTTAAATTCATCCATGCTGTTGACATGGGCCAGTTCTGTTTTATTCTTGAGTGATATTACATTGTTTAAGTATAGTGTACTTATCCTTCTTCTGTATAGTTTGTTTCCAGTTTGGAGCTATTATGAATAAAGATGCTTCACATATTCTTGTAGAGTCTCTTTGTAGATGTTTATTTTCATTTTCTTGAGTAAATACCTTGGAGTAGAATTACACAGTCATAGGCTAGAGGTATGTTTAACTCTATAAGAAAGTGCCACACTTTAAAATTTATTTTTAATTGGAGGATAATTGCTTTACAATGTTGTGTTGGCTTTTGCTGTACAACAACGTGAATCAGTTATGAGTACTTATATATCCTGTCACTCTTGAGCCTCCCTCCCACAGACTTTTTCCACAATGATTTCACACTCCTGTAGCAATGTGAAAATTCCTGTTACTCCAAGTCCTTGAAGACATTTAGTATTGTACCTTTAATTTTAGCCATTCTAGTATGGACAAAATTATATTTCATTGTGGTTTAATTTGTATTTCTCTGATGTCTAGTGGTATTAAGCACCTTTTCGTATGATTATTCTCATTCAGATATCTTTTGCAAATCTTAGCCTTGCATTTCTTATTGGGTTGTCTTTATTGTTGAATTTTAAGGGTTCTTTCTGTATTTTATATATAAATTCTTTGTTAGATATTATGAATATGTTTCTCCTACTCTTTTAAGTTTTTATTTTGTCAAATAAAAGGATATATTTTGATGAGCAGACATTTTTAATTTGAAGAAATCCAATTTATCAAGTTTCTCTTTTATATTTAAAAGAAAAACTTAAAAGAGGCTCCTCTAAGTATTCTCTGCCTGTCTCAGGCTTGGAAAAATATTCTTCTTTCTTTTTTCTAGAGGTTTTATTGTTTTAACTTCTGCATATTAAGTTTATGAGGGGATATTTATTTTAATGCAGCAACATGGATATCATTAGCATTGGATTTAAATCAATCTAAATATTCTAGAGGGCTGTCTGCCTGAAAAGAAACAAAAAATAATTGCTTCATATTAAAATAATCTTTTTAAAAAACATTAAATAATATGTATAATAGAATGATATTTCACTCTTTTCTTATAGGATTTTAATTTTTGGAAGTGAATAAACCTAGTTTGGAACACAAGATGACTACAGCTGCAGAAAGAAAGTATCTTAATATTAGGAAAAGATTGGATCAGTTGGGATACCGCCAGACTCTGACAGTAGACTGTATACCTTTGGTAGAAAAACTGTTCAGGTAAAGATGAAAAGACTGTTGCAAACCTGTGTGACCCTGAATCCCACTTATCTAGTTTCTGATTGAGCTTCATGCTTTAGTTACAGAAATGGGTAGACTTTTTAAAAGTCCTTAAATCATCTGAAGCTTCTCTCTTCTCCATGTTGCAAAACTCTAGGGTCACCATTCACACTATACTATTTAGAGTAAATGTTTCTGAGAGTTTTGTCTGTGAGTAAAAGTACAATTTTTAATGTGATTTTCTGATCTAGTTAGGAGTTCTGTAGCTGCTTTATTCACTGGTTTTTATTTTATTGAAATGCAGTTGACATGATACTATGTTAGTCACTGGTCTTTAATTGCTACTCATTTATAGTGCTTCTCTAAGGTGGTTGATGATGACTTTAGCTGTTAACATGTTAATTTAACTGAAAGATTCTTTGTTATTTTTATTCTTTTCCACATAAATGCTATTACTGTGATTTGAGACTAACTAGAGCAGAGAAATGGTCTAGGAAGTTTTTGCAGTAGGACTATAAGTGATAATGATGAAAAGAAGCAAATGGATGAGAGATACTTTGTGGTCTCTAGTATGGCCTCCAGAATCCTTCATGATCTAGTTCTTGGTCAGCAATTCAGAATTATAGGGTGGAAGTATGTTTAACTTTCCAAGAAACTGACAGGCATTTTCCCCAGTGATTTTACACTCCCTTCACCTTCCCTGTATGAACCACCTGAAGCTCCTGAACACGTGTTCACTCTCACCCTTGGTCTCTCCATATGCTGTTCTATCTGCCTATAAAGTCTCTTTCTCCTCTCCTTCCTGCTTTGTCTTTATGCTCAGTTAGCTGTATGGCCTGCAGCTCTCTGTCACATATGCTGCACGTTACCTTAGCTGTTATTATTGTTAGAAATTTGTTTTACCTTCCCCTTAGAATGCAAACTCCAAGAAACTAGAGACTGACTTTCACTGCCATACCTAGGACAGGCTGAACACATGGTCAGCACTAAAACATTTATTGAGTTTATCACATAGTACTGTAACTTTTGACAGATTGTTAGTAGGATATAAGCTCCATGTCAGTGGGTTCTTTACCATGTTCCCTGCCCAGTAAATGTTGCTGTAGTGAATAGTGTGTTCATCTGTGTTCTTAGAGGTAGGGAACTGATCCGTGTTTGTTGCATCCCTGACACTTAGCATGTAGCAGGCATTCAGTAAATGTTAAATGACCAAATAGGGGTCACAGATTCCACAGGTGACTGACTAAACATGGGAGATGAGTGAGACCAGGTTGAAAGATGATTCTGCCTATGTGTGTATGCTTTATAACTTAATTATGCCGGGAAAGTTTTGAGACCTTCCTAGTACCTTGAAAGACATCTCATGTTTGTTTTCGTATGTCTGATTTTTGATTTGATCTCACTTAGTATTAACATTTAACCCCTTTTAAAAATCTGTTTTTAGTTATTAAAAGTTAATAGAATGTTTTCTTGTATTTGCATTTTCCATTCTTTAATATTAGTGATCTAGTTCATACAACAGAAAGTCTTCGGAAATCAAAATTATCTGCTGTGAAAGCTGAAAAAGAGAGTGCCAATTTTGACTTTGTATTGGAACCTTATAAACTTGAAAATGCAAGGTTGAGTAAGGAAAATAATGAATTATACCTGGAATTAATGAAACTGAGAGAACAATCAGGTCAACATATTAAAGGTAAATTTTTGTGACTTGAAATTTTTGCCCTTTTCATTTTATATGTGGGAAATCCTAGTCTACCTTTGAAACTATTGGTTAGAAAATGTGATAGTCTTCCTACTGACAGTTTCTGAGATATTATAGGGTATGTTGTGGAGAAGGCAATGGCACCCCACTCCAGTACTCTTGCCTGGAAAATCCCATGGACGGAGAAGCCTGGAAGCCTGCAGTCCATGGTGTCGCTGAGGGTTGGACACAACTGAGCGACTTCACTTTCACTTTTCACTTTCACGCATTGGAGAAGGAAATGGCAACCTACTCCAGTGTTTTTGCCTGGAGAATCCCAGGGATGGGGGAGGCTGGTGGGCTGCCGTCTATGGGATTGCACAGAGTCAGACACGACTGAAGTGACTTAGCAGTAGCAGTAGCATAGGGTATGTTGAAGAGTTTCCAAAAGAAAAATAAATTTGCATTCCACAATTTATATTCATCTTCACTGAATGTGGATTAAATTTTTAGAATTAAAATTGCTGTAATGGTGGTGGCGTGTGCTCAGTTGTGTTCGACTCTTTGTGACCCTGTGGACTGCAGCCCACCAGTTTCCTCTGTCCATGGAATTTTCCAGGCAAGAATACTGGAGTGCGTTGCCTTTTACTTCACCAGGGGATCTTCCCAACCCAGGGATTGAACCCGTGTCTCTTGTGTCTTCTGCGTTGGCAGGCAGATTCTTTACCAACTGTGGCACCTGGGAAGCCCAAAAGTTGCTATAGAAAATATTAAATGCTGGTACTGAAGAAAAATGTTCTTGTAACAACTTCTGTGTTTCTGAGAAAAAGTCGTATATCTATTGTTCTGATTCTTTTATACCCTGTTTTTGATCTGGAAGATAGAATGATTTCAGAGGTAGTAGGCAAAGGCTAAATTATATGGCTAACTTATTATAAAATCTTCTTGTATTTAGTAGAAAGCCCTGGCTAATACTTGGCACGAATTGATAATCCCTTAGCTTCGTATCCAATTTACTGGATCAAAAGCTCATATTAGGCTCACCACAGAAGAAAAATATAATTCCTTTTTGTGCTTAGTGACTTATTTGCAATTTTGTTAATGGTGGTAGAAAAGTTGTAACCTTCTAACAAAGCATATAAGAATCAGGTGGAGCCTTTCAAATTATTGTGACTTTTTTTGTTTTATGGAATGGAAGAACTTCTTGCTGTATAAAATACTCTTTAAATCTTTTTCATTTTAAGAGTTGAAAACCACATTGAAAAAGTGTGCACGTGAAACAGCTGATCTGAAATTTCTAAATAATCAATATGTTCATAAACTCAAACTTATGGAGAAAGAAAGCAAAGCTAAGAATGAGAAAATTCAGCAGCTTCAAGAAAAGAATTTGCAAGCTGTAGTTCAAACTCCAGGTGAATCTGTTCCCTCTAAAAACAAATTATATACATCTAATGTTTTAAAGATGTTAAAACTGTTGACTGAAATGGGACTTTGGGTACTCATGCTTTAGACTTTAGTATTTGAAAAGATATATTTGGATAGTCACAAAACCTTTAAAATTTATTTCTTAAAACCCAGCTTATATTCTATACATGTGCTTAGAAACTTACATAACAGTAAACTTCTTAGGTATAAATTGTCTAACCTCAGTGCCTAGGGTTTTATTTCCTTTATTATTAGTTTGAATTCTTTTTTCTATTATTATCTTAATAATTTTCTATTATTATCTATTATTATCTTATTTCTATCATCATTATTAATTATAAAAATACTTCATACTCTAAAGACTTTGAAAATGATACACCTGTTATTTCTTAGTTTTACTCTTCTTAGCCTTATGCTCCTTAGCTCTCAAGGAAGAAAACAGAAATGATGGGTTATATGCAGAGTTAGTGGTTCTCCAGGCTCAGAGTTGATGGAAGAATCTCCCGATCATGGAGGTGTCTAAACCATGAGACTGAGGTTATGGAAGCAAAGGAGGTGAAGGCAGGTGCTGAATTATGAGACTTGGTAGAGACTGAGGGATTAAAGAACATGGTGAGGACCAGTAGTAATTTGGTCAGAAAGAAGATTGCCATCAGAAGAGAGTTGAAGATCTGGAAGCTGGCTCAGTTGTATCTGGTGACACAGTCCAGGCTTAATCATGTTACTGTGTGCCTGTAGCTGAGTGAAGAGGAGACTCTGAGAATTGAAGAATTGCAAGCTGGGAGGCCAGGATCAGGGAGGAATCCGTGGGACTTGAAATGGCAGAAAATAAGGTGGGAGAGGGAGGAGCGTGAGCCAACGGCAGAAAAGCTGGGGAAATGTGGGAGAAGATCTGAGAAGTAACTAGAAGATTAAGAAAACCAAAACAGGAGGATAATTAGATTTTCTGAGAAAAGAATGAGCCTAAATCAAGAGTGATTTAGGAGGTGTAATCTCTAAAATTTAGTGATGGATAAATTTAGTAAACTTGGGATGTAGAGGAATTTCCAAGTTTGTTTGAAGTGAATGAGTGGATGAATGAGGATATTAATACTATTTCTTTCTTTCTTTTTTTTGGCTGCACCATGGGGCATGTGGGATGTTAATTCCTTAACCAGGGATCAAACCTGAGCCCCTAGTCTTTTTATTTTTTTTTTTATTTTTGTTGTTGTTGTTTTTAAATTTATTTTTCTTACTTTACAATTCTGTATTGGTTTTGGCATACATTGACATGAATCCACCACGGGTGTACATGCGTTCCCAAACATGAACCCCCCTCCCACCCCCCTCCCCACAACATCTCTCTGGGTCATCCCCGTGTACCAGCCCCAAGCGTGCCATATCCTGCATCGGACATAGACTGGCAATTCGATTCTTACATGATATTATACATGTTTCAATGCCATTCTCCCAAATCATCTCACCCTCTCCCTCTCCCACTGAGTCCAAAAGTCCGCTATATACATCTGTGTCTTTTTTGCTGTCCTGCATACAGGGTCATCATTGCCATCTTTCTAAATTCCATATATATGTGTTAGTATACTGTATTGGTGTTTTTCTTTCTGGCTTACTTCACTCTGTATAATCAGCTCCAGCTTCATCCATCTCATCAGCACTGATTCAAATGTATTCTTTTTAGCGGCTGAGTAATACTCCATTGTGTATATGTACCACAGCCTGAGCCCCTAGTCTTAACCACGAGACCACCAAGGATGCCCTGCTACTATTTCTTAAGATAGGGAATATGGAAAACAGAACAAAAGTCCACCATTAACAAAGGGTTTGTTGAGGATGTTATATCCACAGGACATTCACATTGAAACTCCTAGTATGCAATGGAATATGTAATCTTTCCTCAGAAATATGGTCCTAGATGGATACTCACATTTGGAAATCATTGGAATATCCTGAGAACGGAAGCTCTGAATGTGGTAGGAGTTACTAGTGAGATTATGTAGATTGGAAAGAGAGGAGAACCAAAGACAGACCCTAGGAAATTGTCTTTTAAGGC
Organism: Oryx dammah; assembly: GCF_014754425.2. Taxonomy (NCBI): domain Eukaryota; kingdom Metazoa; phylum Chordata; class Mammalia; order Artiodactyla; family Bovidae; genus Oryx; species Oryx dammah. The sequence continues at coordinate 70,778,847 of NW_024070187.1, forward strand.
ACAGATGGAAGAAGAGGGTCTTTGAAAGAAACTGAGGAGGAGCAACCAAGGAGGAAAACCAGGAGATAAGGGAAGAAGAAAATGGTTTACCTTGTTCAGGTGTGTAACTACAAGCAGGTCATTTAAATACTTCTGACCTAGTTTCTGCATCCTCAAACAAGAGGTGAGGAGTATGAAAAAGCTTGTTAGGATTCTAAGGAAGACAGAGTGTGGGTTGTTTGTTCTTTGTGAGGGTCAGTTGGTTTTTCAAGTACATGTCTAATCTGGGCCAGGTACTGGAAAAGGCAAATTATCCTTGTGGTTTGGGCCAAGATGGGATATATCTAGCCATCAAAAGAAATTACACCTGCTAGTTTAAGGATAATTGAGAAAATTCAGGATACATATTCTGCTACATACTAATTTTGATTCTTAAAGTTTCAGTTATCTGCTCCTTTGGCCTTGCTTAATAAACATGTTTATTTTAGTTATCATTGCCTTCAGCTTCTCATTTGACAGTTTTCTGCTGGTGATGACTTCTTGAGCTCTGTTATGTACCACAAGGCGCACTCAGCTTTTAATCTTGCCAGAGTTTGGTCCCCATCTCATGAATGAACAGATTAAATCTGGGCATATATACCAAGCATGCAGAAAATGAAGCTTGCTTTCTAACCATGTCTTGTTGAGGTTTTCAGAAGTGAGTCATTTAGTTAAAGATCAAGTGGGTGTTTATATATAAGGGAGAAAACATTTGACCTGGCTCTTATGTAATAAGAGCTAGAGACATACTTTATAACAAAAGGGCTAGCCTTCTAAAGTATTCAATTCTAAGACAGTGTTTTGTTTTCAGTTTTTTGAAATACACATTTGCTTTTTTTTTTTAGGTGGCAAGAAAAGAAATATTGCTTTCAGGCGCCAGCGGATGCAGATTGATGAACCAGTCCCTCCCTCTGAAATCAGTTCATATCCAGTTCCTCAGCCAGATGACCCTTACATTGCAGATCTCCTGCATGTGGCTGATAACAGGTACATTAAAGAATTCTCTGTTGGCTTTAGTTAACCAATCACTTGGTTAGCCCTAAGTTTCTTGATGGTAGGGTTTTGTCTTCTTAACTAGCCTATCTCTGGTGTGTAGCACAGAACTTTGCACAAGCATTCAGTAAACACTTTCTGAATATATTCTGAATATAGAAAGTTTTCACTTGTTTTGAAATTTCATTTCAAGTAAATCATATCTGAGGTTTCTGTCTATATTTGCTTTAAAACAATTTAGTGCCACCTAGAGCCTATTTCAGTAGAGTTGCTTTGACAATCAGTTTTATCACTCAAGTAAATCTTCTACAGACTCTCTATTACTTCAGATTTTTCTCAAATGCCAGTAGCATGAGTAGACTTGTAACTGGCTTTGAAATTTTTGCTTCATGATTCTCTAGCTTTGTATGTTGGTGTTTCCTCAACTTGGAATCAGATGTAAATTCTATTTTAATTATAACTTCAATAAATTCTTTGGAAAAGGCTAGGTAAGTGTTCTCGGGATGTAAAGATGCAACTTTTGAGAAGCTTACAACCTGGTAAGAAGATGAGACAAGGGGAAATACACAGAATGCCACTGAGAACATCTTAAACGGTACAGAGGAGTGAAAGGGCACTAATGACAGCCTCTCTGGTCACGGCTGCAGAAACAGTGAAAAGTACAGAATACACTCGTGGAAATGGTTAGTGCAGCTAGCTTTTTACTTTGTAGATTATGTAGACAATATGAGAGAGTTTTCTACTTTATTTTTAATCTCTATAGCAATTAAAAAGAAAGACATTGGTTGGGGGACTAATTAAGGTCTTTAGCTCAGTTATTCTCACACAATATTTTGTATCTGTATTTATACACTTACTTGACTTTACCCATGAAATATTCTGTGTTTTGTTTTTCTGGTACTTATAAACTAGGACTTAGACAATATGTTAGTAGTATTTACCAAGTTTTAGAGGGCTCTGTATGTATTCGATTCAATGGACATGAACTTGGGGAAATTCTGGGAGATGGTGAGAAACAGTGAGGCCTGGGATGCTGCAATCCGTGGGGTCGCAAAGAGCTGCACACGACAGTGACTGAACAGCAACGTGTATCATTTTCTGCCTTTTTCTTTGCCTTAATATTCTTCTTTTCTATCAAGCCATCATAGGTGGCATTAGTCTCTTGATTATCTTATTTGTTGAATTTGCACATGCACATTTAACTGTGTTTAGAGTCATTCACGCATATATGAGTGTGGTTGCACACATACTGCTCTCCTACTCCTACATTAGTGGGTAATGTTGGTTCTAGTGATACTAATAGCAGGTACAAGCAGTGTTCAGCCATACTCTATCTACCCTATGGAAAAGCTCTCTTGAAATTAAACCTGGCTTCAGGCTTTATTTTTCTAGTACGAAAGTGATTGTGACTTGTTTTGTTAATGCTTGGCAAAGTGTGATGTAGTACAGTACATTTAGGATTCATATAATTCAGATGATTTAGACAAATCTTAATTCTCTTGGAATTAACAAGTTCCAGGGAAGAGTAGTTTTTTGTTTTTTGTTTTTTGCTGTAGTTACCTGGAAAATTGGTATTTCTCAGTATTTTTCTTCTCTCTAAGATTGTAAGATAGTTCATTAGAAAATACAGGGCCATGTGGGGTCAGAAAACATGTAGTCCCTTATTTCACTTAATAGTATTGTGAGTTTGGGACGCAATGCTTAGTTCCCTGAACCTAAGAATTGGCCACAGTACCCAGAAGAATTTGTCCTAAGGATCAGAATGCAGTAGGAGACATAATGTATCTGAGTTTCAGATTATTTACCACTCAGTTTTGTATCTGTTCTTATAGAATTAAATCTCTAAGATGATGCGCTCTGTGCTGTGGCCTGGGAACCCTTTGGCACAGCACCTCCTGCCTCACTGAGAAACAAAAAGTTGAGGGTTTTTAAAAGAAGGCATCTAATTTCACTTTTGTTATTTTGTATTTCTTATCAAAAATATATTGACATTACTTATAAATATGTTTCAGAATTCAAGAACTTCAACAAGAAGTCTGCCAGTTACAAGAGAAGTTAGCAATGATGGAAAGTGAACTGAGAGATTATAACAAGCAGGTAGGATTTTTTTATTTGCCTAGTTGGGATTGAGGTGAGTGTGCTGTGACTGTAAATAGAATTGGGTTATATTTAATATTTCTGATAACTGAGTTTTTAATACAGCTTTTCTTTTTAGTAAATTTGTTAATAGAATTTATAGATGGAATGGCTTAGATGGCTTCAGAACCTTAAGTCCTTTCCCTGCATTATGCATTGAGGTGAATAGTAGTGTGTTTTTTTTTTTTTTAAGGTGAATCATACATCTCCCCAAATATTATAACCATATTAACTGTTTCCATCTCAAGAGGTATTTTATTTGAAGTGTATTATGCTTTATAATAGTATTTTAAAAAACTTTTTTTACCCTTTCTGTAGATTTTATCGTTTTGAATATTTCTATGAAAGTTACTTTTCCGAGTTACCATGCTTGTTGAATGTTTTCTCTGTAAGCACTAGTACCCCATACGACAGTTTTCTAAAGAAGCAAGGGAATGAATAGATTCAGGGTTACATGAAAACTTTGAACAAGCTTTGTTCTTTTATACTTTTGGTGTCTTGGCTAAATTCTGATTTGGGTAATTACAGGCTTGCTTTCTTAATATGCTTACTGAAGTTTAAATCAGGTAACACGTTTTCCATATTCTGCACATAACTACGTTTTTTTTGGAGTAAAGAAATCTGCACAGGCCAATTTAGATGTAACCTATGTATTGGTATAAGTGCTAAGTTTATGAAGTACTTTGACGATCACTTGGATAAAATGGAGTTAAAAGGAATTGTAGTAGTGTCATCCAAAAAACTTACTTTATGGAGAGATGTTGAACATATCAAATATGCATATGAGATGAATATTAATTGATATTTTTCAATTTAGCTTCAGTCATCCTTTGATCACATTTTTTTCTAAGTACGTTATGATCATAAACTGACCAGTCTCTATTGTCTTCATGAGGTGGCTGAGGTGTTTGAAGAAAATAGCCTGACCATTCTGATTGAAATCACCAATTTAAGTGGTTATCAATCTTGATTGAGTCTACTCTGTTCTCTATCAGGTTTTTTTGTGTGGGGGAGTTTGTTCTGTTCTTCTCAGCATATATTCCAGATTTTACTGTTCTCTTCAAGCTCTTTGCATGGCCTGTAACACCCTCCTTCTCAGGATATCATCTTTTTCAGTTTCCTATCTCTGCTTTTCAAATGAGCAGTATTCACAGGTTCTCCTTAAGACTTAATGGGTAGGATGGTATTCTTCCTGTTTAAGGTTTTGTGCACTTGGCCCCGTTCCCTCTCTTCTCCTTAGGATATTGCTTTAATCAGTTATTCTTTAACAAACTTATTTGGCCATTTTAATGGCTATAAATTTTTTTCAGTCTTCATAACAGTACTGTGAGGAGATGCTTTTATCATCATCGCTAATACCCCTTAAAAAATCTTTGAATTACCTTTCCCCTCTTGCTGACTAAGGCCTTCTTCTCCCTCATGCATACTTCTCTTAAGGGTGTCTTACTCTTCTTTCTCTACTTCTTCACGTCCTGTTCACTTCTTAACCTTCTGTTGGCTTCTGTCCCCCACTATATAAGTTGGTCTAGTTACTGTTACCGTTGACATTAATTGCTGCATCCAGAAGGATACTTTTAAGTCTTCATTTTCCTGACTCACTCTGCAGTATTTGACATTATTGATCATTTCTCTTTGAAACTCTTCTGTGGCTTCATTTTCTTTCGGTTTTCCTTTTCTTGCCTTTTTTTTTTTAGCTCTTATAATATTGTCTTTGCTCTTTTGTCTGCCTGCTCCCTAAAATATCACCGATCCCCAAGGTTCTTTGACTTCTCTCCATGTTTTCTCAGATAGTCTCGTCTGCTCTCTTAGTTTATTACCTGAATGTTGATGACTCCCCAGTCTCTCAGGCTAACACTTCTCTGCTGAGTTCCATTCTGATATGCCCAGCTTGATACTGGCATTTCCACTTGGATGAATGGTGTCTGTACACATATGCCTAGTGCTGAACTTTCCAGCTTCTGTCTCACATTTGTTTCTCCTCCTGTATCCTCAGCTTTGATTGGAACCTTCAGTATCCACCCAAGCCAGCATTCTGTAGTCTTTATATATCTCAATCTCTACTCACCATGTTCTGTCAGTCCTTAAATGTACGTATTCTGTTCTGTCCCATCCCACTGTTTCTTAGGCTCTAATCATCTCTTGTACGTTCCTACAGTAGGTCTCCTTGCTTCTGGTCCTATCACACTCACCCTTTAGTCCTGAATAATATTTCTCCCTAGTGAAGTATACAGTGCCTACCATAGTTAGTTCCTGCCTAATTCTTTGGACTCATCTCCAACTATTAATTTCCCTTGCATGTTATAATTCAGTCATACCGAGTCATTTCTGCTCCCTTAAACATATCATGTTGCCTTGTGCTTCCCTGTCACTGCCTGGAATATCCCTCCTTTCTTCTCTGCCTACCATATTTTATAACATTTTTGGACTTATTTATTCCCTTGACTACTTTGGTACTGTATACATGTTTCTATTATTGTACCATTGAACAACATATTAAAGCAGTTATTGGCTTACTTTCCTGCTTTTCCTGTAAAGCTGTGTGTTCCTGAAAGTAAGGGATCATGTTTTGTTCATCTTTGTATATTTAGAACTTTGCTCAATAATTGTTTGTTAAATTGAATACTTGGTTTTTGTTTTTGATTTTCTTTTTTTTTGAAAAGAAAACCAGAGTTTGAAAATGTGTGTGTTTTTCTAGATTCTTGTGTGGGAATTCATGGTTGGTAGTGATGTTTTTGATTGTATATCTGTTTTTTTCTAAATAATAGATAGTAACGCAAATTCAGTCCGGCCTCATATCCTTTTTAATACTGAGTTTCAGTAGCAAATCATTTTCTTTTTGTTTTATATTCATTTGTTTATCTCCCATTTATTTTACCAGGCACTGAAGTAGTTCAGACTCAGTTCTAGGACTTAGTTTCTTTTTGTATAAACATTGCCTAATCTTAGAGGAGAGAAGAAACAAAACATAAAATTGGGAAGAATCGCTTCAGTAAAAATACTTATGAAACCTGTGTTGACAGTTCTTAGGTTGAGATTTTGTGTATATTTTTGCTCTGCGTAAATGGATCTCATAATACCATTTATGTGTCAGTAACATATATGAGTGTTAATCTTTTGTATACATCGTGGGCCAAAAGAAAAATGGAAGTATATTCAAATAAACATTTGTCCAGTGTTAATCATTTCAGTTCAAAACCATATCTTTGAAAATGATAGCACAACTTTATGTTTTCAGATTGAACTTAGAGAACGAGAGATAGAACGACTGTCGATTGCATTGGATGGGGGTCGCTCCTCTGATATCCTTTCTCTGGAGACTAGAAATAAAGCCAACGAAAAGCTTATTGCTCATTTAAATATTCAGGTAATGACTTTTATAATTATTTCACTGAGCATATAAAGTTGTAAGTGTTTTTAATGGTCTTTGGGTTTATAAAGGTGAAAGGGTTGTTTAGTTGGGTGTTATCTACAGCAGAAAAAATTTCATAGAGTCAGAGTATCCAAAATTGGGTACAGCTGTTGAAAAATCCTGTTTTTATATTTAATGAGGTGTAGGAATTGATATACCACAGTGTTACGTGTTTAAAAGAAGAGAATAAACTATAGGTAAAAAGTAATCCTCAATTTGCTTTAAAAATTGTGTATATACATTCAGAGAGAGAAAACACTAGAAGAAACTATGCCAAAATACACTAATAAAGGTTTATCTTTGTGTGGTGACATAGTCTTCTCTATGATTTTCTCAAAAATTTTCAAAATTTTTTCAAAATTTGTATTTCCTTTATAATATAAAAAATATTATTTTAAAAATAAATATAAAAATTAAACCTAGAGTTTCTGTTTAACTCTGTAGTAGTTTGCCTTGCCATGCATTTGACCTAAGAATGAAAGAGCAAGGGACTTCTATGAAACATGACAAATGACCTTTAGAAAATTTTTTTTTTAACCGAAGTATAGTTGAGTTACAGTGTGTGTTAGTTTCTGGTATGCAGCAAAGTGATTCAGTTATCCATATTATATGTGTAATATTTTTCATATTCTTTTCCATTGTGTTTTTTTTGTTTGTTTTTAACTGCACCAGGTCTTCTGTGCTGCACATGGGCTTTGGTTTCAATGGTTGGGGCTACTCTCTAGTTGCAGCGCACAGGCTTCTTGTTGAGGTGGCTTCTCTTCTTACCAAGCTTGAGCTCTAGGGCACACAGTCTTTAGTAGCTGCAGCGGGTGGGCTCACTAGTTGCATTTTTCAGGCTTAGTTGCCCCATGGCATGTGGGATCCTAGTTTCTAGAGGAGGGGTTGAACTGGTGTCCCCTGCTTTGGCAAGTGGATTCTTAACTACTGGACCACTAGTAAAGTCCTTCCATTGTGTTTTATTACATGTTATTGAATATAGTTCCCTGTGCTATATGGTAGAACTTTGTTTTATATACAATAGTTTGTATCTGCTAATCCCAAACTCCTAATTTATCCCTCCCCAATCCTCTCTCCCCTTTGGTACCCATAAGTTTGTTTTCTGTGTCTTTGAGTCTGTTTCGGTTTTGTAAATAAGTTCATTTGTATTTTTTTTATTCCACATATAAGTGATATCATATGGTGTTTGTCTTTTTTCTGACTTCATTTAGTATGATAATCACTAGGTCCACCCATGTGTCTATAAATGGCATTATTCCATTCTTTTTTATGGCTGAATAATATTCTATTGTACATACACACACACACTACATCATCTTTATCCATGCATCTGTCAAGGACATTAGGTTGTTTCTATATGATCTTTAGAAATTTAGATATCACTGCTGCCTGGACTGCAGCCAGAGTAGATTAAGTCCCAAATATTAGCATAGCTCTTGAGCAGTGCTATTCAGTAGAAATAGGATATGAGCCACATATGTCATTTAAAATTTCCTAGTAGTCTGATTAAAAAAAGTAAAAACAAAACAAGTGAAATTAACTTAATAATGTATCTACTTAAATATATCCAAAATATTATCGTTTCAACATGTAGTCGATGTTGTCAAAAATCATTGGCATATTGTACTATTTTTTTATACTAAGTCTTTGGACTCCTCTTTGTATTTATAGCACACCTCTGGACTAGCCACGTTTTAAGTGTTTAGTAGACATATGCAGATGCTAGTGGCCACTGTATGGTACAGCACTCCAGACTAATATTATCATCATAATGGTAATCTTGTCATATATTTAGAACTCTATGTTGGGAAAAGGTTCACACAAATTTCTTACTTATCCTTTCCTTCCATGCTTGAAAACTGAAGACATATATATTTTTATTAAACCACACATCAGCAGTTTTACAAATCAAGACAATATAAATTTGAAAATGTAAAATAGCTGGAGTTTTAACTTTCAGTATTTTAAAAAACATAGTATTTTGAAATATTTTGAAAGTTCAGTATTTGATAATTTTTCAGTTTATTAACTTGTGAATTACAAATTCAATTTAGGTTGACTTTCTTCAGCAAGCTAATAAAGACCTGGAAAAGCATATACAAGAGCTTATGGAAACCAAGGAAACAGTAACATCTGAAGTTGTTAATTTAAGTAACAAAAATGAAAAACTCTGCCAGGAATTAACTGAAATAGACCAGTTAGCACAGCAGTTGGAAAGACATAAAGAAGAAGTGCTCAAGACTGCTGACAAAGAACTTGAGGAAGCAAAGGTACATCTAGGCTCTGAGGGTGCGCGTTAATTCTCCTAGAGAGGAGTGAGCTAGAGTTCTTTTGCTATCCTATCCAGGTCCTTTGGTTTGTTTTGTAATTCACGTTTTTTTAAGTGTTATTTACATGCTCTAAATGTTTGCACTTTCTCCAGTTGTTTGCTTATCTTTCTGAGCCACATCTATTCTTATGGCAATTCTCCAGATTCCTTCCTCTTTTCATTCAGGATTTTCATCTGTCCTTTCTCTGCATTATGAGCAGGCTTCTGAAGTTTGTCCTCTAGGTCATTATATGCTCACGAACCCGTTAAAGGTATTTTTTGAAACTATGTATGTCCTTGCACATTTTTAAGTTGGTAGCTAACATTTTTCATCTTTAAATAGATGCAAAGGATGTACTTTCTAATCAGTTGTAAAGATTGATCTCTTAAAATAAAATTGTCGTATTGTTCCTATAAATATAGCCAGTAGAATCCAAATGACCTTTCTTGAAATCCCTACAAAACTGTATCTAATAAGATACATACATATTTTTTATCTTATTGTAACATATTTTATGCTTGAATATCTTTTTATGATAACTGTCAAATGTCTCTGCAATTAAAAACATACATGAATTGAATTTTTTTAATTTAAAAGTATCCTGTGACTATAAGGTTCAGAATGTTAGCATTTTCCTGTAAAACGTGTTATAATTATTAGTAGTCTGTGGATCAAAGTGACAGATGTATCACAAATGTTGGTAAATACTTACCAAATAAAAAAGTAAAATGGTACTGAAAATATATCTTTTAGTAAGATATAATGTGAGAAAATAGCATCTTAATTAAAGGCTTTGACCAGCCCCAACATTAAGGTGTTGTCTGGTACTTCAGAAGTTATTTATATGTACAAATATAGTATGAAATTAGAAGCTTGCCTTTCTTTTGAAAAATGGGCAAAAGGCAATTGTGGAAGGGTAGGTGGGAAAGAAGAATTCACATGATACCTAGACCACAGGTTTTCAGGTAGATAATTTTTAAGAAGGATATTTGCAAATTAACAATCGAGATATTGATTTCATAGAACTGTATGTATATGATAGTTTTGCATAATACTTGGATAATCTTTATATTATCCCAAGCATGAGTATAACCTATTAATAATTTTAAGATCACTACTTTACATCAACTAAATAAAATGAATTAATCTTATACAGTGTCTCCATTAATTAGTAGAATAGAAAGAAACTACCTTAACATAATAAAGGCCATATGTGAAAAGCCGAGAGCTAACATCATGCCCAGTGGTGAAAGACTGAAACCTTTTCCTCTAAGATTAGAAACAAGACTAGGATGTCCATTCTCCCTGCTTCTGTTCAACATAGTACTGGAAGTCTTGGTCAGAGGAATTAGGCAAGAAAAAGAAGTAAAAGGCATTCAAATGGGAAATAAAGAAGTAAAGTTTTGTTTCCAGATGAGATGATATGTGTAGAAAACCCTAAAGACGCCAAAAAAAAAAAAAAAAAAAAACAGAACTAATAAATTCAGCAAACTTGCAGGATACAAAATCATTGCGTAAGAATCTGGGTGCATTTCTATATTAAAATCCAAAAAAAATTAAGAAAATAATCCTATTTACAGTAGCGTCAAAAAGAATAAAGATCTCAGGGATAAACTTAACCAAGGAGGCAGAAGACTTGTATACTGAAAACTGTAAAACACTGCTGAAAGAATTTAGAGACAGAAATAAATGGAAAGACATCCTGTGTTCATGGATTGGAAGACTTTATTGTTTGAATGCCCCTACTACCCAAAACAATCTGCAGATTCAGTGTGATCCCTCTCCAAATCCCAGTGATATGTTTTTTTACAAAAAGAGGAAAAAAAAATCCTAAAATTCATATGGATCTCAAGGGACCCAGAATAGCCAAAGCAACCTTGAAAATGAAGAAAACATAATTAGTGCAATTTTTAAAAATTGTTTATTTTACCAGGTCTTGGTTGTGGCATGTGGGATCAAGTTCCCTGACCAGGGATCAAACCTGGGCCCCCTGCATTGGGAGCATGGAGTCTTAGCCATTGGGCCACCAGGGAAGTCTCAATTAGTGCAGGTTTAATTTTGCTTTTGGGACTTTAGTTTCTTTGCAGTATTTCTGTCTTGTTGCTTTCCTTTTCTACTGTGTTTTGCATATTCTGCCATGTGTGCACAACATACTGAACACAGTTTCACATGTCACATTGGCAGTAGTCGAGAATGACAACTTGGCTCCGTAAAAGATTCCTGTTAGGTCATAATATTTTAATCCTGGCATTCAGCACTCTTAGTTGCCATTCAGAGGATCCAGGTTGATCGTCTCCTGGATGAGGGCATGGCAACCCTCTCCAGTATTCTTGCCTGGAGAATTCCATGGACAGAGGAGCGTGGTGGGCTACAGTCCATGGGGCAGCCAAGAGTTGGACACAACTGAGCGACTAAGCACAGCACAGGTTGATAGTAGTGGGTGGTGAAAGAGCTAATAGGATAGGCAAGTCAGGAAATGACAGGGCCGTAAGAGGAATCCCAAAAATCAAGGCTCAGGAAAAGTCCTGCAGGTATACAGACAGAAGATTTCCAAGGGGCTCTCTTGTTACACATGTCACAAATAGGTCCCTGTAAGCATTCAGGATACCAGAAATTAAAGAGAAACCTAAACGTTGCCTCCTCTTCATTGAAACTGAGACATAGAGCTGGCTAAAGCTTTAGCTCACTGATGACAGGGAACATAAATTACTCAAAAATGACTTGGCCTCATTTTCACTGTCACTTATTGTTAAGTATTCTTGACTTTTAGGTATGTACCTAATAAGCTTTTTATTCCTAGAAAGAGATTAAAAAAAAACTTTCTGAAATGCGGAATCTTGAAGAAACGATGGGAAAACTTCAACTGGTGAGTAGGTTTTGTATTAAATTGCCAGAATTTTCATTAAGAAAAATTTTATGTTTTATTTTACTTTTTTTTTACTAATTATAATTTACCTATCATAATATTTACTGTTTTAAGTGTACAGTCCAGCGGTTTTGGTATAGATACACAAAGTAGTGCAGCCATCACTACTAATTCCAGAACATTTTAATCACTCCTAAAAGAAACCTCATACCCATTAGCAGTCACTCCTCATTTTCCTCTGCTCAACCTCAGACAACCACTAATCTGCTTTCTGTCTCTGTCATCTATAATTTGCCTATTCTAGATATTCTATGTAAATGAAATTATACAATATGTAACCTTTTATGTGTGACTTCCACTTAACCCATTGTTTTCAAGGTTCATGGGTATCATAGCATGTGTCATTACTTCTTTTTTATGGCTAGTAATATCCCATTGTATTATATATATGGTTACATTTATATTTTATAAATCTTTTTTATATTTCTAGAAATTAAAAAAAATTTATTGTAATAGAGTTGATTTACAATGTTCTGTTAGTTCTAGATGTACACAGAGTGAGTCAGTTATAATATACATATATCCACTCTTCTTTATAGATTCTTTTATATATATAGGCCATTACAGAGTATTCAGTAGAGTTCCTTGTGCTATACAGTAGGTCCTTATTAATTTTCATGTCACTCCCAATCTCCCAATTTATCCCTCTTCCTGCTTACCCCCGGCTAACTGTTAGTTTGTTTGCTACATCTATAACTGTATATCTGTTTTGTAGATAAATTCATTTGTACCCATTTTTTAGATTCCATATATAAGCAATACCATATGATATTTGTCTTTCTCTCACTTATTTCAGTCAGTATGTATATTTGTATCCTTCTTTAATCTCATATATAATAGGTAGCAAGTTACACTCAAATTTGGAAAGCCTGTTAGGAATTTTATATTATTTAAATGACTTCATGACTCATCAGTTTACTAATATTAAAACTGATAATTACTTGATAAAATGGTTGACCTTTATTTTTAAAAAACTCAGTTTTCTTTTAATTATTTTGCTTGGCATTATAAACCATCTTACTAGTCATATTGTTCATTCTGGTGGTCTTCAAATGAGAAAACTAGTAAGCATCCCAGCATAAACCTGGATGTAGCCTAACCTAGATATAATCTTATAGTCTAGAACCGGCAGAAAGAATGTCTTGCGTACAAGTAGAAATTCCTAGGCGGTCACCTGATAGATTATTGAGAATTTTTTAATAGCTTGTTAAATTGGATGAGTCTCCATTAATATTGGAAACAAAGACTAGTACTAACTTCAAAGTTTTCTCATTAATTATACTCTTTTTACAGTCTAGTGGTAATATTCTGGTGGCAATCATGAGGCAAATTAAAAAGCGAAGCCTTTTGTGATACACTGGCTCACAGTAGGTGTTCAGATACTTAACTGGTTTTTGTATGTTCACTATGAACAGTGTATCACAGTGACTTTCAATTTTATCCAACTACTTTATCAGGTAGTCAGTTCAGCTGAACACTGAATAATTAGCTAAACCTGCTAGATATTGTCCACTCTTGAGTTTCATAGATACGTAAAATTGTCCCATGAAGTCAGGAAATGTAAAGTAGATGTTTTGATGTTGTTTTCACTATAGTGAAAGCTCTGTGAGGACAGGAATTTTTGCTGTTTGTTCACTGCGGTTTGTAATGCACACTGTTTGCAGTTGTATGTGATTTATAATATTGTCTCTGAACTGTGACCAAGTTTCAGTATTGTTGCCTGACAGCAAGATGTAGTTACTTTCTGACCTTTCTTATTTTTTCCATTGGTATTACATTTTATGTATTTTTAAGATAAATGCTAACAATATTATTAGCTAACATTTAAGTACTTGCCATGTGCTAGACACTGTACAGAGTGTTTCACAGTCATAGCATCAGCCAGAGATGACTCTATAGATGAATCATTCATAGATGAACCCTCGATGTCCAGGTGCTGGTTTTATCCCCATTGTGCAGGTGAGACTGAGAATAACCCTGTACTTATGTATACCTGTGGTAGTCTTAGAGCACTGTCTTTACTTTTGCTTTTCTTTAAACATAAAAACACTTTAAAATTTTTTATTGAACAAGTCGTATTCACTTTTCTGAAAGACAATGTGCTAAACAAATTAAAAGAAAATAAAATCCAATAATTCTACTACTTTAGAAAGGAGCACTGTTGAGTTTGGGTTTTATGATGCTTTTAGCCTCAATTGAGAATTAACTTTAATTGAAATGGTATATATTTGGCTGACTAAAAGTATGTGTATGTGAATTACTGTTAAATAAATGTGTTTTCATGTTTTGTAAAGTTGCTAGAAATCTTAATTTTAGTATTAAAATTTTCAGGAGTTAAGCTTATGTCATAAAGAAAAGGAGAGGCTGAGTGATGAACTCCTTATAAAATCAGACCTGGAAACTGTTGTTCATCAGCTTGAACAAGAAAAGCAAAGACTTAACAAAAAAATTGAAAGTTTTGCAGTTACAGGTAAAATATAAAATGTTAATAACTTAAAAAGTATGATTTCTTCTTAATGTTTTATTTTTAGTAGTAGATGATGTTTCTTTTTTATTTATTCATTCAATAAATATTTGTTGAGTGTTTGCTGTGTATCAGAAACCAGACTAGGCACTGAGATAGAGTAGAAAATCCCTCTCCCTCAAGGACCTTATAGGAACCTTTTATATTGTGACTAGTTGGTACAGGGAACCCCGAGAGAATATTTTCCAATGTAAATTTATCTTTCTTTGAGACACATGATAATAGAATTAAGACTGTGAGGAACACCATTATGAAATAGTGGGAAATTGAAGTACAGAATCTTTTTAAGTAAATACAGTTTTATCACCTTCAGGTACACACACACACACACACTCTTACACACTTGAAATAGGCAAACTTTCTGCCAGGTACCTTATCCTAAATGAATTGGTTTAAGGAACATGTAAGAATTCATTCATTCATTTGACAAATGTTTATGAGCCGGTAGTGCTGGGATGTATAAGGTAAACAAGATACACAGGCCCACTGCTCTTGTGGAGGCTTTAATCTAGTCAGAGAGACAAACTGGTAGCACATAAGTGAAGAAATTAATTTCAGATGGTAAGGGCATTAAATAAAATGGGAGGGTATGCTACAGATCAGCTGATCAAAGGGCTTAGTGATGGAAAGCAAGCCATATGACAATCTGGGGCAATTTTCCAGGCAGAGGGGATGGCAAGTGCAGAATCCTGGTGCCATCAAACTCCATGTGTCTGAGGAAGTGAAGGAAAGCCAGTGTGCTATTTTAAGAAGATGCTGTATCCTAGGCTCTTCAGCATCTATGGGATTAATCTATCTGACCCCTTCTCTGCTTAACCAGCTGTATGACTTGAGCATGTTACTCAGCGTTGCTTCAGTTTCCCTATCTGTGTGGTTAAGATGGCACCTAACCCAGAAAAGGTTGTTATGAGGATTAAATGAGTTCATATATTATTAAAGTGCTTAGGGGATGCTGGGAGGGATTGGGGGCAGGAGGAGAGGGGACGACAGAGGATGAGATGGCTGGATGGCATCACCAACTTGATGGACGTGAGTTTGAGTGAACTCCAGGAGTTGGCGATGGACAGGGAGGCCTGGCGTGCTGCAATTCATGGGGTCGCAAAGAGTCGGACACGACTGAGCGACTGAAATGAACTGAACTGAACTGAGGTCTACATTTGAAAGTTTGCAATATTGCTTCCTTTCATGCTATCTCTATCCTGCCATTTCAGCATAATCTTTCAGATACCTGAAACTCCCTTGTTTCTTTGTTTTGAATGCATCCTCCTACCCCAAATCCAGCCATGGATCAACTAAAACATTTACTCGTGAGCAGCTAAGCACTGCTTGCATGTGCCCCAGTTGAGTTCAGTTCAGTCACTCAGTCGTGTCCGACTCTTTCAGACCCCATGGACTGCAGCACGCCAGGCCTCCCTGTCCATCACCAACTCCTGGAGTTTATTCAAACTCAGGTCCATTGAGTCGGTAATGCCATCCAACCATTTCATCCTCTGTCATCCCCTTCTTCTCCTGCCTTCAGTCTTTCCCAGCATCAGGGGCTTTTCCAATTATTCAGCTCTGCGCATCAGGTGGCCAAAGTAGGAGTTTCACCTTCAGCATCAGTCCTTCCAATGAATATTCAGGACTGATTTCCTTTAGGATGGACTGGTTGGATCTCCTTGCAGTCCAAGGGACTCTCAAGAGTCTTCTCCAACGCCACAGTTCAAAAGCATCAATTCTTCGGCGCTCAGCCTTCTTCACAGTCCAACTCTCATACCTATACATGACCACTGAAAAACCATAGCTTTGACTAGACGAACCTTTGTTGTCAAAGTAATGTCTCTGCTTTTTAATATGCTATCTGCTAAGTTACTTCAGTCATGTCCGACTCTGTGCGACCCCATAGACGGCAGCCCACCAGGCTCCCCCGTCCCTGGGATTCTCCAGGCAAGAACACTGGAGTGGGTTGCCATTTCCTTTTCCAACGCGTGAAAGTGAAAAGTGAAAGTGAAGTTGCTCAGTCATGTCCGACTCTTAGTGACCCCATGGACTGCAGCCTACCAGGCTCCTCTGTCCATGGGATTTTCCAGGCAAGAGTACTGGAGTGGGTTGCCATTGCTTTCTCCGAATATGCTATCTAGGTTGGTCATAACTTTTCTTCCAAGGAGCAAGTGTGTGCCCCAGACAGTAGCAATAGCATTGGAAGTTACATGGTCCCGAACCACAGTGCCCCCTTCAGTGAGATATGGAGATCTTACTCTATATTCCTGTTTGATCTCCCACTCTGCAGGGAACATATAACCCCATTCTGAGTAGATGATCTTACCTCAGTTTTCCTAAAAGAACAAGCTGTCAGGGAGGCATTCCATGTTTCCTGGCCCCAGATCTTGAACTGGTCCACCCTTATCTTCCCTGTTAGAGCAGAGCCATTTGGCTTTTATGATAGGCCACTGGCTCCATCTGTTCTCTAGGCAAGAGAGTCTCCAGGCAAGAGTGCTGGAGTAGGTTGCCATTTCCTTCTCCATGTAGCACCTCAGTCCTCTCCGGTTTGCTTCTCTCCTCTACTTCACGGATAAAACTGCTCTTGTTACGGTCTCCTGTCACCTCCATTATGCTAAATACAGTGAACACTCCTCAGTTTACCTGACTTACTGTTTAAGGCGTTTGCCCATTCCTTCAGCTCTCTTGCTTTCTTAATCTCTCTGGTCACTCCTTAGAATGAATTCTGCTGTTCATCCTCTGGATTGAATTGCATGCTGTTCTTTTGTGGTTCTTGTCCTGCTACAATTAGAATAATTATTTGACCTTGGGCATGTTTTTCATACTTGTATTCTTAGCTCATGCTGAGCATACAGTAAATGCTCAGTAATTATCTGTCAAATGAATGAAAGAAGATTGTAAGTGAATCGGAATATGTCTTGAAAATCACTTCATGCTTTCGAATTGTAAGGAACATCAATTAAATTAGAGTGAGCTGTACAAAATTCCCAATATTAGGCAACTTTTGGCTTCCCAGGTGGTCCTAGAGGTAAAGTACCTGCCTGCCAGTGCAGGAGACATGAAAGATGGGGGTTCCATCCCTGGGTTGGTAAGGTCCCCTGGAGGAGGGCATGGCTACCCACTCCAGTATTCTTGCCTGGAGCATCCCGTGGACAGAGGAGCCTGTTGGGCTACAGTCCACGGGGTCGCCAAGAGCCAGACACGGCTGAAGCGACTCAGCGCGCATGCACGTGCACAGGCGACTGTTGACCCCTGAAAAGGTAGTTTCTATGGTGAAAGTGAGTGAGTGTGCTTGTTTGGGGAAAGACTAGTTGTTTTGTGTATACTGTGTTAAATTTAAGCTTAATGTCAAAGTCACATATTATAACCAGTTTTAACAGGTAAATTTTCTTTTAGTGCATTTTCAGGTCACCAGAGAGTAAGTACCAGGTGATAATTTATTGTTCACTATGTAGTACTAAATAGTACCCAGACTGTATATGACAAAAGCAGGACTTGACTTATTGGATTTTATTTAAACTTTTAATATAATTTTTGGTTCTTTTTTTTTCTCTTTCAGCATTTACCTCTTTGATATTTGGCAGTTGTAGGTGATATGCAAAACAGCTAATGATTTTTAGTAGCTTTCATTGTAAAAATTATTGATATAATTTATTTGGCTGATTATACATTTTATATGCAACATTGTTTTAAGATTTTATTACTTTAATTTGCAGAAAGAGAACTCACTGTGGAAGTTGAGAGGATGAGACTAGAACACGGAATAAAACGACGAGACAAGTCACCTTCTCGTTTAGATACATTTCTGAAAGGTATAGAAGATGAACGAGATTTTTATAAGAAAGAACTAGAAAAACTCCAACATATAATACAGCGAAGATCTTGCTCTAGAAGTCATTCTACATGTGAAAAAATGCCAGTATTTAAAACACTAGAAAAGGTAATATCTCTTTGTGAGTGTTTGATAAGGCAAGAAAGATCTTTATGAGCAAACTTTTGATTTATTATTGTAATAATGTAATGTTACTCATACTTATTTTTAAGAAGTCTTTCTTAATTTTCATTTTTGTAGTCTTCTGTGACCTTCTGTGACTTTAGGAACACTGCATTAATTAGGAAAACTACTTAAGAACAAAGTATAACGTACTGATTCCTGGAAATTAAGGGAGATTAAGTAGCTAATTATATATATGGGAAGAGTGCACGGGCATCTGAGCTTCCAGAAACTGGATCCAGGAACTCCTGCTACTGGACACTTCCTCTCTTTCTAATCTTTACATTTGGTATCAGCTGCATTTTCTCTCTCTGAGTAGAGTGGCTTTGTCTATATGGCAGGCTACATGGCTTCATGCCATTCCCAGCCTTGAACCCGTCAGAAAGGCAGGCCACATTGTCCAGACCAGGCATCTTCCATGATGACTGTGCAGCAGGAAAGGGTAAATGATGGCAGTGAGCACCGGACAGATCATCCCCTTTGTCCACCACAAGCACGTTTGCAACCTGATGGTCTAAAGATGTATACAGTTAACGATGATGCATAAGAGAGTAAAGGAGAAGGCAAAGGCACCCCACTCCAGAGTTCTTGCCTGGAGAATCCCAGGGACAGGGGAGCCTGGTGGGCTGCCATCTCTGGGGTTGCACAGAGTCGGACATGACTGAAGCGACTTAGCAGCATAAGAGAGTAAAAACATGTCCTCATTTTATGTCTTAATTATTTTCAACATTTTATGACTATCATTTGGCTTCTTTAGATTTTTCTTTCTTTTAAACGTTGGAATTAGAGTATTCCTGGAGGCTTCTATGACCCTAACATTATCTATATACTGGATAAAATTAGAGAAGTTGGAAGTACAGTCATTAAAACTCAGGACATTTGATTTTAGACTTGGCTGCATTTCCCAACTCTGTCATCTTTTTCCTGAAGACCTTCTGCCTACTGCCAAGTGGTTTTGAGACATTTTCTGATTAGACTGCTTTTTAACCTCATTGGCTTGTGACTGAATTTGATTTAGAGTGTTAAACACTGCTTTGTTATCTGTTAAGAGCACAATGAATTGGTGGGAACATACAGTGTAAGTTAACTTGTATATACTGAGTTGTTTTTTAAGCTCCATATATACTTAGGAATCAAGAAAAATAAATCACTGAATTGATCACCTTCATTGTGTGGAACAGTCTTCTTCAAAAATGCTGATTAGTTTAATCAACTTATTAAGTAGAACTAAGTGGATAAGTGTCTGAATACTTTTAAATATTGGATTTGTTTGCTTGGTTGAAAGATAAGTTGAGATACGGGTTAGGTACTGGTAAAATCAGGAGAAGCCTTCCCCCCTTCATCTTATTTAGTTTCTTGAAAGTTCTAATGATACCTGACATAATTCATTTTGTAAAGTTTAGAAAGTTGGGACCTTGGTAGCATTTTAGAGTCCCAGTAGTAAATTTCAGGCGTGGTAGGGAATAATGGGTGATGTACATGAGTGAAATGGGTGGAGTGAATGAGTGTGAGTGCTGTGAACTAAGGAGTAAATTCCAGCCTAAAACTGGGTGTTTTAAACATGTTTAGAAACAGTTGTTGGCAGACAACATAAACCTCTCTCAAGCTAGATTTGGTACAGGCTGAGTTTTCTTTTTTTTTTTTATTTTTTTTACTTTACAATTCTGTATTGGTTTTGGCATACATCGACATGAATCCACCACGGGTATACATGCGTTCCCAAACATGAACCCCCCTCCCACCCAGGCTGAGTTTTCAACCCCTGCTTTTTATAGCAAATTGTTGGGCAGAGTTTCCTGGGATTGCTGCAACTCAGAAAAAATATTGACATTTTTCATATCAGTGATTTTTGTCAACAAGATACCCAATGGTTCTATGTTATCTGTGTAGGGACAGCACTGGTCTCTTTGACCTTGTACTCACCAGACTTCCAGATGTGAGTTTTGAGTATAGTGTAATGGGAAATGCTTTGGAGTTGGAAACCTTATAGAAGCTTCAACTCCACACACTGGCTTTATGACCTTAGACAAGTCACCTAACTCATGGAGCCCTGGCTTCCTCATTTGCAAAGTGAGGAATGTGTCTACAACCTCTAATGAAGATTACATGACATAATTATGTATAAGGGTCCAACATAACACCTAGTTCCTAGTAAATGTTTTATTTCTTTATTATTTGCTGGTTCAAAGCACATCTGCTGCTGCCAAGTCGCTTCAGTCGTGTCCGACTCTGCAACCCCATAGACAGCAGCCCACCAGGCTCCTCTGTCCCTGGGATTCTCCAGGCAAGAACACTGGAGTGGGTTGCCATTTTCTTCTCCAAAGCACATCAGGGGTAGGTAGAAATATAGGTTTAATTCAGTAGATGTATACTGAGAGCATGCTGTGAATGTGGCATCCAGGATACAAGATGAAGAAGACCTATTTCCTATTCTCTGTCTAGCATTGTGGGTATGTGTGCATGAGTTTGGCTGCATGTACGTCTGTGTTTAGGAAAAATGGAGTGATAAAAGGGAATTACTAACACAAATACATACATACAAGACATATTTAGAGAAGTGGGGAATTCATTCATTTTACTGAGTTACATGCTAAGCACCGAAGATGTGGTGAGAAGGACCTACTGTGTCTCTGAGGGCATTTGCATTTTAGTGGTGGTGGTGGTGGTTTAGTCCGTAAGTCACGTCTGACTCTTTGTGACCGCATGGACTGTAGCACACCAGGCTTCCCTGTCCTTCACCATCTTCTTGAGCTTTCTCAAACTCATGTCCATTGAGTCAGTGATGCCATCCCACCATCTCATCTTCTGTCATCTCCTTCTTCTGCCTTCTGTCTTTCCTGGCATCAGGGTCTTTTCCAATGAGTTTGCTCTTCACACCAGGTGGCCAAAGTATTGGAGCTTCAGCTTTAGCATAAGTCCTTCCAGTGAATATTCAGGGTTGATTTCCGTTAGAATTGAGTGGTTGGATCTCCTTGCTGTCCAAGGGATTCTCAAGAGTCTTCTCTAGCATCACAATTCGAAAACATCAATTCCTGAGCTCTCAGCCTTCTTCATGGTTCAACTCTCACATCTGTACATGACTACTGGAAAACTAGCCTTGACTATACAGACCTTTGTCAGTGAAGTGATATCTCTCTTTTTAATACCCTGTCTAGGTTTGTCATAGCTTTTCTTCCAAGGAGCAAGCATCTTTTGATTTCATGGCTGTAGTCACCATCCACAGTGATTTTGGAGCCCAAGAAAATAAAATCTGTCACTCTTTCCACTTTCACTGCATCTATTTGCCATGAAGGATGGGACCAGATGCCATGATCTTAGTTTATTGAATGTTGAGTTTTAAGCCAGCTTTTTCACTTTCTTCTTTCACCATCATAAAGAGACTCTTTAGTTCCTCTTCACTCTCTGTCATTAGGTCGGTAACATCTGCATGTTTGAGATTGTTGATATTTCTCCTGGCAGTCTTGATTCCAGTTTGTGAGTCATCCATCCTGGCATTTTGCATGATGTACTCTGCATATAAGTTAAATAAGCAGGGTGACAATATACAAACTTGATGTACTCCTTTTCCAATTTTGAACCAATCTGTTGTTCCATGTCCGGTTCTATTACTTCTTTACCTGCATACAGGTTTCTCAGGAGACAGGTAAGGTGCTCTGGAACTCCCATCTCTTTAAGAATTTTCCACAGTTTGTTGTGCTTCATATGATCCATACAGTCAATGGCTTTAGCATAGTCAGTGAAGCAGGTTTTTTTTTTTTTTTTTAATTCTCTTGCTTTTCCTATGACCCAGTGGATGTTGGCAGTTTGATCTCTGGTTTTAGTGATAAAGACACATTAACACCCAGTTGTGTAAGTAACTTTATAATCTCATTTATAGTAAGTATTAATAAGGAAAGAATACAGGAAATATTCGGAATGCTATGAGAGTATATAGAGGGAGATCTAATTAGATTGGAGAATCTGGAAGGACTCCTTACAGAGAGTGGCATTTAAGCTGAGACCGAGACAATAATGAAAACAGACTGTCAAATCCTTATTCATTGAGCTCTTCTTTTCTAAAATCTAGGCATACCACCTCCTTTCTGTAAAAATATTTTTATTTAAATATGGTTAAGTTATAGGTTTTCTTTTATCGTTGTTAATTAAGTCCTCACCCTAATTGCTTTTATCCTGTAATACAGTTACATTTTGTCCTTCAGGGTGTCCAGATAGCTATTCTCATTCATTTTCCCTTGACTTTCTTCCTTAACCAAGAGGATAACTTATTTCCAAGTGGCAGGTGAAGGATACTTCACGGATATTTACCATTTACCAAGTGTCTTTGGACGTGGCATGTGCATAGTAGACATTAACATAGATCAGGATGCTTTCCAATGTAGCAGAATACCAGATTGTCACTATCTGGGGCTTCTGCATATAGTACTTGAACATTAATATACCATAGACCCCAAGTATACATTTACCATATTTATTTTCTACAGTAGCTATGAAGTTAATGGGTTTTTTTTTTTAAGTTGCAATGGAATAATAGGCATAATCTTGTTTTAGGAATGTTGGAAGTACTTGCTTATTTAGTGAATATCCTAATGTACACCGTCTGGTAGAAATATTTATATTTATCTGATTGCAGAAAAATAGACCTCACATAGGTTTGGTGCTGGGACAGTTGGGGGATGGTATGCCTGAGAAATTGATCTTGGATTTAGTCTCAGAAAACACTGAGGAATGCACTAGGCTGTTAGCGTTACTTGTACTGGGTGAGTAGAGAGGGTTATAAACTAGTGATTCCCAACTCCAAATAAATCAGAATCACCTGGAGGGCTTGGAAAACCAGTTACTGGGCCCTGTCCCCAAAGTTTCTGATTGAGTAGGTCTGGGATATACCTCAAAATTTGCATGCCTTGCACGTCCCCAGATACTGCATGCTTCCGGTCTGGGGATTATACTTTAGTTACAACACCAGTATAAACAACTGGGGGAGAATGACAGTTGAAGCATCTGCTGGGATCTAATCAAGTAGGATCAGTGGCAGCTGGGTCTCTTGCCG
Source organism: Oryx dammah (assembly GCF_014754425.2). Taxonomy (NCBI): domain Eukaryota; kingdom Metazoa; phylum Chordata; class Mammalia; order Artiodactyla; family Bovidae; genus Oryx; species Oryx dammah. The sequence goes on from NW_024070187.1 coordinate 70,802,182, forward strand.
GGAACTTGAAGGCCTGGAAATTTGCCCCAGTATTGCCAGCATTCTCTCTCCTGCTCTCCTTATAGATTAATAATTGTGTTCCTTAATTACATTAAAGGAAGTTGTGTTCTTTTTATCTGTTCGCATCTTTCAGTCAGTCTCGTCATCAGCATCCTTGTGGCAACCATGTGGTGATAATTACAACAAATGATAACTTCTGTCTTGAATTATGTTTCAGGGTGATTACGACTCGGATATCCATCTCATCACAAGAGAAAGAGACGAACTTCAGCGTATGCTAGAAAGATTTGAAAAGCACATGGTGGATATACAGTCCAATGTTAAATTATTGACAGCAGAAAGAGATAAACTAAGTGTCTTATATAATGAAGTAAGATATTGATTGTGTAACACCAGTTAATTATAATGGAACCAGTATATATCCTTTATATTACTGTGGTGTATGGATCTTAGGGATATTCCTTCATAGTTAGTAGTTTCTACTATCATCCTGTTCCCAAAGCAGAGATTTCTATTGTTTTTTTATTTTTCCTCTTTTCTAGCCTATCTATGGATCAGGTCACTTTGGGATAATTCTCTATTTCTCAAACTACTGAATGGGTCTCAGCCTGACTCTGAGTCAAGTTTTCCTTGGGATTCAATCATGTTGGGTTATGTGTATCTTACAGTGGGTAGCACTAATTAATTGGATACATCGGATATTAAGGACTTAGCTTTGAGGAATAGGGAGGGGAAATTCACTATAGGTTAGACCAGTTACAAGCCTCAGTTGTCAGAAGGCAAGGTGAATCTGAGCAAAGCATGGTGTTTGTCACCAAAATTTGTTCTCATACCAATCTCCCATGAAATCCTATTGCTGTTTTGAGAGGAAGAGAAAGATATATGAGTTAAAAGGCCAACTTGAAGAAGCTTTTTTTACTTTTGGAGTTTTTTTGGGATTCTGCAGTACAAATTGATCTACTTTCTGGGCTTTTCCTGCAGTTGGCTTAGATTTCGGCTTTCTTGGGTCTGCTTACTTAATTAGTAGTTGTCCATCTGCTATTTGGCTTTCAAAATTTTATGGTTGGCACTTCTCTCCATCTTCTTGTCTTTTTGTTTTAATTATTACTATTATTACTTGAATCCTTTTACTCTCATTTTGGTGGCATTTGGGAAGAGAGCAAAAATAGCATATGTTTAGTTTTCCTTTTTTTAACTGGGAACATATCCAGTGTTTTTTAATTTATATCTTTTACTACTTTAAGGCTCAGGAAGAATTATCTGCAATAAGACAAGACTCTACCCAAACTACAGTCTCACATAATACTGTTAGTCTTATAGAAAAGGAAAAAGAACTTGCATTATCTGACTTAAGAAGGATTATGGCAGAAAATGAAGCTTTAAAAGACAAGTTAAAAGTAAGTAATTAGATTGACTTATTTTTAAAAGGTAATTTATTGAGAAAAAGGGAGGTCTTTTTTTATGTTTTCCTGTAATATGACTATTTTGAATCTAGATCAGGAGTTGGCAAACCATGGCCCATCAGCCAAATCCAGAACACTGTTTTTATATAGCCAATGTACTAAGAATGGTTTTTACATTTTAAAGTAATTGAAAAAAATCGAAAGAAGAACATTTCATGACACATGAAAATTGTGAAATTCAGATTTCATTGTTGATAATACTTACTAGTGGGAATACTCATTCATTTACTTGCTGCAGTGGCAGAGTTGAGTAATTGCAGTAAAAATTGTATGGTCCACAAAGCCTAAAACATTTATTATCTCTTTCTTTATAGAAAATAACCAACTCTGATCTCAGTAGGAATCCCCTCATATGGAGGGAGGTTCTTTTTTTTTTTTTTCTTTAAAAATGCTTCATTGAGATATTCACATACCATAGAATTTACCCATTTAAAGTGTATAATTCATTAGTTTTTAGTATATCCACAGACTTGCTCAGCCATCGCTACAGTCACTTTTAGAGCATGTTCAAAAAGAAACTCTTGTACTGGTTAGCAGTCACTCTTAACATCTCCCAGCCTCCTCAGGCCTAGACAACCACTACATTCTATCTCTAGATTACCCACTCTGGACGTTTCATATAAATTGAACCATTCAGTATGTGTTTTTTTTGTTTTTGTCTGGCTTCTCTAACTTAGCATAATGTTTTCAAGGTCCATGTGTTAGGTCATATGTATCAGTACTTTATTACTTCATATTATGGGGTAATATTCCATTGTATGGATAGACAACATTTTCTTTATCATTGGGGTGGTTTCTGCTCTTTGGCTGTTATGAATAATGGTGCTGTGAACATTTGTATACAACATTTTGTGTGGGTATGTTTTCTTTTGTCTTAGATGTATACCTAGAGTCATACCGATAACTTTAATCATTTGAGCAACTGCCAAGCTGTTTTTCCAAAGCGTTTGTGCTATTTTTAGTCCCACTGGCAGGGGTTAGAGTTCTAATTTCTCTGCATCCTTACCCGTATTTGTTACTATCTATCGTTTTTGTTATCATCATGCTGATGAGTGTGAAGCAGTATCCTTTTTAATTTTGATTTGCATTTCCCCGATGACTAAAGTGCTTATTTTTATACGTTTATTTGGCCACTTGTATATCTTCTTTAGGGAAATGTCTATTCAGATCCATTGCTCATTTTTTTTGAATTGGATTATCTTACTGAGTTGTAAGAATACTTTGTATATTCTCAATATAATCCCCTGGTCAGATATATGATTTGCAGATATTTTCCCTCCCTCATTCTGTGGGTTGTCTTCTCATTTTTTTAGTGTTGTTATCTGAAGCACAGATATTTTAAAATTTTGATGAAGTCCAATTTAATTTTTTTCTTTTGTTTGTGCTTTGGTGTCATATCTCGGGGCAGTATTTTATTTCATAATCTCTCCAAAATGTTAACATACATAAAGCACTTAACAGTGCTCAGTACATTAAAAGAACTCAGTGTTAACTATTAGTGTTACTATTATGGAGTCCATAGTTTACTTCCAATAAATATTATTGATGTTTAGAAATTAGTACCTAAAGTTAAGAATAAGAACTTTTAAGTATTATAAAGGTGGTCTTTATGTCATAGACTTTCAGTTAAAGTTTTGCCCCAACAGAGTACTTTTAATTTGAATCTTCTGGAAAATTGCCTTCCAGAAAGTGCTTTTTTTATAAAAATAAGTGTCGCAGTTACCAAATGGAAAACTTCTGTGCAGTATGGCAACTTTTAGTACAAGCTACTGATTTATCCTTCATATCTGTTGAAATGACTAAGGAATGTAAAAGTAGGTTAAAAAAGTACAGTAGTACCAAAAACTCAGAAAAGGTGACACTCATATTACCAGACTCTTTCTGGAGTACAGGAGGCAGGATTTATGAGTTTACAACAGATTTTTTATGTAAAACTTCAACTAATCCTCTCAGTCATTAAGTCTCCTCTACTAGTTTCCTGTTATGTCACTGCCCACCCAGAGTTTGAACCCAGGCATCATCACTGAGTCCTCTCTCCCTGAAAACTCCTATCTCTCATTTAATCACAGAATCCTACTGAGCTACCTCTAATAATACGTAACATGTGTTATGCCCTTTCCATGTGGGAAACTCTGTTCTAAGTGCGTTTTACAAGGGCTTTGTCAGTAAATCTTCACAGTTGCCTTTTCAGTTGGCAGTGCTTACAGATGCAGTATCTGAGTTACAGTGAGTTTAAATAATTTGCTGAACCAACAGACATGTGAAAAGATGCTCAACATCCCTAATCATCAGAGAAATGAAACGCAAAACCACAATGAGGTATCACCTTATACCTGTCAGAGTGGCTGTTGTCAAAAAGACCACAAAGAGCAGATGTTGACAGGGATGTAGAGAAAAGGGAATGCTTGTACACCGTTGATATTGTAAATTCATGTAGCTACTGTGGAAAACAGTTTGAAGATTCCTCAAAAACCTAAAAATAGATCTATAATAATATATGATCCAGCAATTCTACTCCTGGGTATATGCCTGAAGAAAATAAAAACAGTAATTTGAAAGATATATGTTCATAGCAGCGTTATTTATAGTTCCCAAGATAGGAAAGCAACTGAAGTGTCCAGTGAATGAATAAGGACGCTGTAGTATGTATATTCAATGGAGTACCACTTGGCCATAAAAAAGAACTAAATTTTGCCATTTGCAACAACGTGGGTGGACTTGGAAGGCATTATGCTTAGTGAGATAAGTCAGAGGAAAACAAATACTTTATGTTATCACTTACATGTGGAATCTAAAAAAATGAAACAAGCTAGTCTGAAAGACTCAGACTCACAGATACAGAAAACAAACTAGTGGTTACTGGTGGGGAAAGGGGTAGGGGGAGGGGCAAGATGGGGTAGGGAATTAGATTTCCCTGGTTGTCCAGTTAAAGTGGATGTGGATTTGATCCCTGGTCTGGGAAGTAGGATTCTATATGCTGTGATGTGGGCAAATACAAAATTAAAAAAAAAAAAGTTAAAAGAGGTACTAATGAGTATGTATAAAATAAACAAGCTACAAGAATATATTGTACGGCACAGCAAATATAGCTGGTATTTTATAATCATAAATGGAGTAAATCTTTAAAAACTGTGAACTACTATGTTGTACACCTAAGACCTATGTAATATTGTGAATTAACTATACCTTAATAAAAAAAATAGTAATAATGATTTGCCCATTACCCAGCTAATGAAGTCACGAAGACTCTGGCTCCTGAGCTCATAATGGTTTCTCTTGCATCACTTTGCTTGTTTCTATTCCCCTGCTACCATCCTGTTCTGGCCAGTATTCTCTCAGCTGCACTAGTGTATCAGTGGCCTCTTAAATCTGTATTTTACACTGAAGTCAGAGTCATTGCCCAAAGATATAAATCTGCTTACTTCACTTCCTGTTTTAAAATCCATTAACTGTTCTCAGGGACTTCCCGTGATTGGCCCTTGCTACATCATGGTCAAGCTCACCATGACCACCCACCCCTCATTTTCTCAACTCCAGGCCTAATGGACTTTCTCGTGCCCTGTCTCTACCATAGGCTATTGAGAACTCCTTTATCCCTTTCAGTCTCCTCACCCGGCTGATTTCTGTTCATCCTTCAGCCAGGTTAGCCATTTCCGTACACAGAAAGTGAACTCTGGATCCCTGATTCCCTTCCAATATGTTGCCTTCAAGTTCCTTTTCCTAGCAAAATATTCATGAATTTTATTTTAATATCTTGTTTAAGGTTTATCTTTACTAGACTATAATGTCTGTGACATCAGAGACTTTATCTGTTTTACTGTATCCCTCATACCTTACTTGGTGCTTGGTATATAATATGTACTCATACTGGCTGAATGATTTAGTAAATAAAAAAAGGCCTACAGCAGAGTGACTTTTTCAATGAAATATATAATCCAAACATCAGATGTCTTAACTTATTTTTAATAAATAGTAGTAAAAGTGTCAGTTGTGTTCAACTCCTTGTGACCCCATGGACTGGAGCCCGCCAGGCTCTGTCCATGTAATTCTCCTGGCAAAGATACTGGAGTGGATTGTCATTTCCTTCCCCAGGGGTCTTCCCAATCCAGGGATCTGGTTCTCTTGCATTGTAGGCAGATAGATTCTTTACCATTTGAGCCATGAGGGAAGCCCATTTTTAATGAATAACGTGGGTGGAAGTAAGAATTGGCGTGAAAAATTTTCGCAGAGCACCAGCATATTATTTGTCCTGGACTTAGCATCAACAAGAGTCAGATAAGTTAATATAACCAAAAATAACAACACTGGTGTTTATCTTATTGACCATCTCACTCTTGAAACTTTGAACTCTTGCGTCACCCTGTAGTATTCTGTTTTTTGTGTCTTCCTGATCCCATCTGTTGTTCCTTTATAGTCAGTTCCTCTTACGTCTCCTCTCATGAGGGCATACTTCTGGGCTTACTTAATCTGCTGGGTTTTTCCCTTTATGGTTGTGCTAATGGATTGATCCGTATAAATCTTTATAAATGAACCCATATCAGTCTGTGTCTTCTGTCACGGTCACACATGGAGGTAGAGTGTAAATGATGAAGAACTCTTGTTTTTGTTTTCAACCGAAAGCATCATTTTTGTAAAATTTCTAATGATTTTCTTTCTAAAGCATTTCTGTGTTATAAAAAGACAAAATAGTGCTGTAGAATTGCATTGCTTATGAACATCTTCTATAAAATTCTCTTACAGCATCTCCAGGAAATGAGTATTTTTGGAAAATCAGAATTAGAGAAAACTATTGAGCATTTGACATGTGTTAATCACCAGGTAATTTATCAAACTGGATTTGGGGTATATTTTGTTGTATGAATGACTATTTCGATTTTAATATACTGTATGTTTTTAAAATTACAAGGTAATATTTTAGAGAAGCTGTGTATCGGTGACTGACTAGGAGTATGTACTCTGAAGATTGACTACATGGGTTCATATCGATACATCTCTGTAATCTGTTTTCTGTAGGCAAATTTCTTAAACTTTTTATCTGTTAATTTCTTTGTTTGTAAGATAGAAATAGTACTCAAACTTATTTCTTAGAGTTTTTGTGAAAATTAAATGAATATTAATACACATCAAAAACCTAGAATACTCACTGCTATATCATAAGCATTCATGAAGTGTTAGCTATGATAGTTGTTTGCTCTTTTGTTTTTTTAAACAAAATATCATGTAATATAGGCTTAGAGTAAAAGTGAAATTCCTTTTCATTCCTTATTGCTCTCACTAGAGATAGGGTTTTTAACAAATTGTTAAGTGTTTTGATAGTTTTTTTTTCCCGTCTGTGTTTTCTTTTGGCTAGTTTCCTTTTCCATGTCTTCACTGTTTTTATTTATCTACTAATTCTATCATCTGTTTCAATCAACCTGGGCCAGTTGATTTTTTACCTCTTTCACTTAGGTTGTATTTTCCTGCTTCTTTGCATTCCCAGTAATTTTAGATTGGATGTCAGACATTGTCTATTTTATTTTTTTGGTTGCTGGAGAGCTTATATTCCTAGAAACACTCTTGAAGTTTGTTCTATGATATGGTTAGGTCAGATGGAAGTAGGTTGATTCTTTTTGGTTTTGCTTTTAAGCTTAATTAGGTGGGACTAGAGGAGCATTTAGTTTTGGACTCATTTTGTTTTACTACTGAGACCAGATCTTTTTGGGTGCACTTGCTACCTGTTGCCCCGTGAATTATGAGGTTTTCAAATGACTGATGGGAAAGAAGCTATTCCTGACTTGGCACAAGCCCTCAGTACCGGTCCCTCCAGCTCTCTGATGGCTCTTTCCCTGGCCTGGGTAGCTTTTTGTGGGCTGAGCTTCTGCTCAGCTGAAGATTCAGGGGCACACTTTGTAGATCTCTGGAGCTCTAGCCCTGTGCTCTTACTCCTCTAGTATCTGCCCTACAAATTCTGACTGCTCTGGCCTCCCTTGACTCTCAGTCCTGTAGTCTGAATTTAGGGGAACCACCAAGTCCAGCTGGGTTCCTTTTCCTGTGCCACAGCCTAGAAACTCTTCCAGCAATAAGCTGGAACAGTGATAGGGCTTGTCTCATATATTTCATGTCTCTTCAGTTCAGTTCATTTCAGTTCAGTCACTCAGTCGTGTCCGACTCTTTGCGACCCCATGAATCACAGCATGCCAAGCCTCCCTGTCCATTACCAACCCCTGGAGTTCACCCAAACTCATGTGCATTGAGTTGGTGATGCCATCCAGCCATCTTCCTCTGTCATCCCCTTCTCCTCCTGCCCCCAGTCTCTCCCAGCATCAGGGTCTTTTCCAATGAGTCAGCTCTTCCCATGAGGTGGCCAAAGTATTGGAGTTTCAGCCTCAGCATCAGTCCTTCCCATGAACACCCAGGACTGATCTCCTTTAGGATGGACTGGTTGGATCTCCTTGCAGTCCAAGGGACTCTCAAGAGTCTTCTCTAACACCACAGTTCAAAAGCGTCAATTCTTTGGCGCTCAGGTTTCTTTATAGTCCAACTCTCACATCCATACATGACCACTGGAAAACCATAGCCTTGACTAGACGGACCTTTGTTGGCAAAGTAATGTTTCTGCTTTTGAATATGCTATCTAGGTTGGTCATAACTTTCCTTCCAAGCGTCTTTTAATTTCATGGCTGCAATCACCATCTGCAATGATTTTGGGGCCCCCAAAAATAAAGTCTGCCACTGTTTCTCCATCTATTTCTCATGAAGTGATGGGACTAAATGCAGTGATCTTAGTTTTCTGAATGTTGAGCTTTAAGCCAACTTTTTCACTCTCCTCTTTCACTTTCATCAAGAGGCTTTTTAGTTCCTCTTCACTTTCTGCCATAAACCTCTGCATATCTGAGGTTATTGATATTTCTTCCAGCGATCTTGATACCAGCTTGTACTTCCTCCAGCCCAGCGTTTCTCATGATGTACTCTGCATATAAGTTAAATAAGCAGGGTGACAATATACAGTCTTGACGTACTCCTTTTCCTATTTGGAACCAGTCTGTTGTTCCATGTCCAGTTCTAACTGTTGCTTCCTGACCTGCATATAGGTTTACCAAGAGGCAGGTCAGGCGGTCTGGTATTCTCATCTCTTTCAGAATTTTCCACAGTTGATTTTGATCCACACAGTCAAAGGCTTTGGCATAGTCAATAAAGCAGAAATAGATGTTTTTCTGCAACTCTCCTGCTTTTTTTGATGATCCAGCGGATGTTGGCAGTTTGATCTCTGGTTCCTCTGCTTTTTCTAAAACCATCTTGAACATCTGGAAGTTCACGGTTCACGTATTCATGTCTCTTAAGGGTCACTATACATCATTGCCTGATGCCCAGTGTCTTTAAAACCATTGTTCCATGTATTTTGCCTAAATTTTTAGTTATTAAGGGTGCCTATCACTCTAGCCTGCCCAGAATCTGAAAGCATGACTTAATAAACTGGAAAATATATCTGAAGTACTAGAAGTCATTGAAAAGAGAGTTCAGTTCAGTTCAGTCGCTCAGTCGTGTCCGACTCTTTGTGACCCCATGAATCGCAGCACGCCAGGCCTCCCTGTCCATCACCAACTCCCGGGGTTCACTCAGACTCACGTCTGTCGAGTCAGTGATGCCATCCAGCCATCTCATCCTCTGTCATCCCCTTCTCTTCCTGCCCCCAATCCTTCCCAGCATCAGTCTTTTCCAGTGAGTCAACTCTTTTCATGAGGTGGCCAAAGTGAAAAGAGAATAGGAGATAGAAAATATAAAATAAGTTTAAAGCTTTAGAGAATAAAGTGAAAGTGTCCAACATTTATTTAGTCAGAATTCTGGGATATTATAATAGAATATAATCTATTCTATGGGAGAGGCTGTATTTCATGACATAATAACTGATACTTTTCTAGGTATTATGGGAAATACAGAAATCCTCTGATTCAGAATGCACAGTGAATTACAGTAGCATGACAAATCAATATAGATGAAAAGAAAATCCATACCATTTTTATAGCAAAAAATAATACAAGATGCCTGTGTATAATTTTGAAGGATCTTAATAGAAAACATTTTATAACCTTATTAAGACATTAAGGAAGATCTAAATAAATGGAGTGCTGTATCAGGTGTATTAAAAAGGTGACAGTTTATTAAAAAGGTAACAGATACCATGTTTGTAAAAAATGTAAATCCTCCCCAAATTCATCTGTAGAGTTGATGTAGTTTTATCTGAAATCCCAAGAACGTGATGTGTGTGTGTGTGTGTGAAAATTGACAATAGATTTAAAAATTTACATGGAAGCAGAGAGTCAGGAATCACAAAGAAATTTTGAAGAAAAATACAGTGTGGAACTTGTCCTACTAGATATGAAGGCTTTAGAGTCAGTATTTAAGATAGAGTGGTAGTGCTCAGGGATTAAGAGTGGTAAGACTAGTAGAAAGCAAACCCACAAATTATGGAAATTTGATATATAGAGGACTCAGATCAACAGGATAAGAGAGAATTATTCAGTAACACTGTTTTCTGGGATGGGCTTCCTTGGTGGCTCAGCCGGTAAAGAATCCACCTGCAATGTGGGAGACCTCGGTTCGATCCCTGGGTTCATCCCTTGGAGAAGGGAATGGCTACCCAGTCCAGTATTCTGGCCTGGAAGATTCCATAGACTTGCAAAGAGTCAGACACACTTGAGCCACTTTCACTTCACTTCACTTGGTTTTTGGGACAATTGACTTCATATATATGTATGTAAAAAAGGAATTGGATCCTATCTAAAATATATACCAAACTCAAAAATCAGTTCAGGGTTACTTGCATCCTTGTGTTCAAGAAATAACTCCAAATTTTAAAGGAAAATACAAGAGGAAATCTTTTTTAACTTAGCAGAATAATAATAGCAGTCATTTATATAGCATTTACGGTGTGTCAGGTAGTCTTCTCAACATTTTATATATATTCATATACATATAATTTTAATTCTCACAACAACTATAAGCAGTAAGTGCAAATATTATCCTTATTTCACAGATAAGGAAAGTGAGGCAGAGGGGAAGCTTGCCCAAGATCATACAGCTAGCAGGTATCTGATTCCAGAGTGTTTGCTCCTAAACAAGAGACAAACAAGTTTACTCCTTTAAAGAAAACAGATGAATAGGACCACATTGACAGGAATATCTTTATCAGTTCAGTTCCTTTCAGTCGCTCAGTTGTGTCCTACTCTTTGCAACCCCATGAATCGCAGCATGCCAGTCCTCCCTGTCCATCACCATCTCCCGGAGTTTACCCAAATTCATGTCCATCAAGTCAGTGATGCCATCCAGCCATCTCGTCCTCTGTCATCCCCTTCTCCTCCTGCCCCCAATCCCTCCCAGCATCAGGGTCTTTTCCAGTGAGTCAACTCTTCTCATGAGGTGGCCAAAGTATTGGAGTTTCAGCTTCAGCATCCTTCCTTCCAAAGCACACCCAGGACTGATCTCCTTTAGGATGGACTGGTTGGATCTCCTTGCAGTCCAAGGGATTCTCAACAGTCTTCTCCAACACCACAGTTCAAAAGCCATCAATTCTTTGGCTCTCAGCAATATCTTTATCAAATAGCTATAAATTGAAAAGACAGCCACTAATTGAGAGAACAACTTGCTGTATATTTAATCTAAAAAAATGCAACAGAAGTTGTGAATTGACACTTCACGGTAGAAAAAATTATAAATGGTTAATATAAAAAGATGTTCTACCTCAGAAATAGAGAAAATGCCAGTTAAAAATAAAATCATTTCACATCTTTCAGGTCGTCATAAATTAACAAGGTATAGCTAGTTTTATTAGTGAGTATGTGAAGCTTCTGGGAGTGCCAACTGGTACCTTTTTGAAGAATAATTTGGCATTGTTCTAGGTTGGCCAATAGATTACTCTTATTAGTCAACAAATCCATTGAACCCTGAATCAAAGTCAATAATCTATAGCCTCCAGACTAATCTGGCCTCCAGTCTGTTTTTGCAATAAAGTTTTTATTGGATTACAGCCGTGCTCATTTGTTAATACATTGTCTACAGCTGTTTTTGTGTTATAGTAGAGTGGTGGCAATGGACCATAAGGCTCACAAAACCTAAAATTTTTGCCCACTGACAGAAAATAGAAAACAATCTAGATGTCAGTTGTGAGGAAAACAGATAGAGTATTAAGTCATACAGTGGAGTGTTACAGAGCAGCAAAAATGAAAAACAGTAGGCACAACCATCAGCATGCATGAATCTTACAAATACGTTGAAGAGAGCATGCAGGGGCCTCCTTGGTGGCTCAGTGGTGAAGAATCCACTGCCATTGCAGGAGATACGGGCTTGATTTCTGATCTGGAAGGTCACAGATGCTGCAGAGCAGCTAAACCTGGGTGCCACAAGTATTTGAGCCTGTGCTCTAGAGCGCAGGAACCACAACTGCTGAGCCTATGTGCTGCAGCTGCTAAACCCCATGGTGCCCTAGAGCCTGTGCTCTGCAGCAAGAGAAGCCACTGCAATGAGAAGCCCGAGCAGCGCAGCTAGAGAGCAGCCCCTGCTCTCCACAACTAGAGGAAAGCCCACACAGCAACAAAGACCTGATACAGCCCCAAACAAACTATTTTTCAAAAGAAGAAGAAGAAAGAAAACATGCAGTATGATTCTTTTTATGTAGAGTTCCAAAACATGCTCACATAAACTGTATGTTGTTTGGAGATGCATACAGATGTGGTGTGCTAAGACAGGCAAGAAATGAGAAACACAAGACTCAAGATAGTTGTTACTGTGGGCAGGGATTAGGGGATGTGATTGGAGACTGCTCACAGTAGTTTCAAAGGTTCACGTAGTGTTTTTTAAGCCAGGTGATTCATGTTTTTAATCTTTATACCGTGCGTGTACTTTTGTTTGTAGTATAAGAATTCTGGAATTTTTAGTGCAATTTTTTTTTTCGTTCTCACTTCCCTATCCCACAGATTACCATCCACAGCTGTTTAACTTCTTTTCCTGGTGTTTACCTCCCTGTTTCTAAGTAACTGATTGTGCTATTTACGGATTTAAGATTATTGAGTGAGTCTCCAGGATGGTAGTTGATCGCTTAGCACTCCCCTTTTCTTCCCCCATTACGTTAACATAGTTTAATTAGATGTTTTCCTCTCGTTAATAGTTATTATTTATATTGCTAAGACTTCTCATGGTTTATGACTCAGCCAAGTGGGACAATATTACTCTTGCCCTTTTTCTTGTAGACCACTTTCCTAGAGTTATTCATTGCTTTGTTTTGTTTCATTTTGTGTTTTTATCAAGGACTTTATTTCTGCCACATACCTTTCAATATTTTTTGTTTTCAAACCTATCAGTTCTGGTCCTTTCCCCACTAAAGACCTTCCTTCTTGAGCTTTCTATCTTCTTGCTTCATTATGGACTGTGTCTCTCCATAGCTGTCCTCATAAGACTTTTCCTGTCTGCCCGCCTATGTTGAACCTCATGTTTTCTTCTTTCTTGGTTTATTCCTTCTTCTGGCATAGTACCTTCTCCAGCAGTTTCCTGAAAAAGAATACATGGGAGGAAATTTTGTTGCTAGTCTATTTGTTTGAAAATGTCTTTATTCAACTTTCAAATTTATGATTTGGCTTTGGCATATGGCAGTCTGAATTGGAAAATTATTTTCACTAAAAATTTTGAATATTGTCCTTCATTTGTCTTTCAGCTTTCTTTGAGATGTCTGATGCTGTTCTGTTACCGAGTCCTTTGTACATGACATGTCTTTATTTCTGAAAAGTTTTACAGTTTTCTCTCTTTATCTCCCGTTTTCATTTCTTTGGTAATTTACTATATTCTATTTTCTCTCTCTGAAACATTATTAGTTGGTTTTAGACTTCCTAAAAAGATCTGATGTTCTTATCCCTTCTTCTTTATTTTCTCTTTGACTTTCTCACTTTCTGGGAGATTGACTCAGCTTTATCTTTTAGCCCTTCTATTGATTTTTTATGTATTTTTGATTTCCAAGAGAACTTTCTAGAAGATACAACTGATAGAGGAATAAAGAAGATGTGGTACATATGTACAATGGAGTGTTACTCAGCCGTTAAAAAGAATGAACTAATGCCATTTGCAGCAACATGGATGGACCTAGAGAGTGTCATACTAAGTACCTGGAATGCTCCTATGAACATCCCAGTTACAGACTTGCAGCCAGTCTCCTTGTTCAGTTGTCCTTGTGACCCTCCCCACCACTTCATGGCTTCATGTGTTCAGCTTCAGTGTAAGTCAGCTGACCTCTCATTGGTATTCCTGACCGTAGTCATTGCAGGTCAGTGATTATCAACTGGGGTCAGTTCTGCCTCCTAAGAGATATGTGGCAATATCTGGAGAATTTTGTCTGTCACAATTAAGGGGGAAAAGTGCTTCTTGAATCTAGTAAGCAGAGGGCAGAGATAACTGTTAAACAACCTACAATACACAGGACAGCCCCCCCCAACAGAGAATTGTTTAGTGTCAACATCATTAGTTGACACCAAATAATCTAACTGCTTTAGATTGTATTTTTTTTCCACTCTGAACCACTATTCTATCTACTCTTTGTCTTTCACAAGTTTTTTTTTTTTTTTTTCTTCAGACTTTGAACTTTTCATTTTGTATTTGGTTATACCTGATTAACAGTGTTGTAGTTTCCGGTGAACAGCGAAAGGACTCAGTCATATATATACACGTGTCCATTCTCTGCCAAATCCCCCTCCTATCCAGGCTGGCACATAACATTGAGGAGAGTTCCATGTCTATACAACAGGTCCTTGTTGGTTATCCATTTTGAATATAGCGATATGTACATGACCTTCCCAAACTCCCTAACTATCCCTTCACCCTGGCAACCATAAGTTTGCTTTCTAAGTCTAGGAGTCTCTTTCTGTTTTGTAAGTAAATTCACTTGTATCATTTCTTTTTAGATTCCACCTATAAGGGATGACATACAATATTTCTCCTTCTCTGTCTGACTGACTTAGTATGACACTCTCTAGGTCCATCTACATTGTTGCAAACGGCATTAGTTCATTCTTTTTAATGGCTGAGTAATATTCCATTGTGTATGTGTACCAAATCTTCTTTATTCCTCTATCAGTGGGAATGTAGGTTGCTTCCCTATCTTCGCTATTGAAAACAGTGCTGCAGTGAGTATTCCTACAAGTTATTGCAGTCACCGGTTTACCCTTGTTTTCTTTCTTGTTCTCTTTGTCCTTAAGAGTATAATATTATTAACCTGTTTACTGTCATTTTAGCACTGTTTCTAGAGGAAGAGGAGATAAAAATGTGTGTGGTCAGTTTGCCATCTTAACTGGAAGACAGATTTATCACTAGTATTTCTTGGTTTTGAGTTTTATAGATAGATCATTATTACATCTAGAATTTATTTTTGTATATGAAATGAAATAGAAATTTATCTTATTTTTTGTCTCCAATGAGTGGCTGTCCCAACTCTAGTTTTTAAAGACTTTATTCTTTTCCACTTTCTTAAAATGCTACCTTCTTAAAATTTACATCAGGGATATGTTTGCTTGTCCACATGTGAAATTCATACTGTTTTAATTACAGCAGCTTTTAAATTTATTTTGATAGCTCATAAAAGAAGTCTAGCTGCATTCTTTTTCCCTCCAGTTTTTACTGTTTTTTTCTTAACTTTCTTTTCCCCTAAATAAATTTTGGAATGAAATCTAAGTCACTTATCTAGTTTAAAAAGATTTTGTTAGGATTCTTACTGAAATTTCATGGAATTTATGATTATTTTAGGAAATTTTAATCCATTTCCAACACTGTGTTCCCCTTCTGAAAGATGGTGTGTCTACATTGTCAGGTTGTGTTTTGTGCTCTTGAGGAAAATGTTCACTTTCTTTATGTAAGTCTTGTCCATTTTGTGTTGAGTTACAGTATTTTCGATTTTTCTTCAATTCAGTCCTATCTACTTTTTTTAGAAATTTTTTTCTGCTGGTGTTTTCCCTTCCTGTTTCATTGCTATTATGGACATATTCTTTTCTTCTTTTCTTGCCTTTCCTTTTTTCTTTGATTTCAATGATATTGAAGAGGAGAGATAAATTTGTTTACCTGCTCTTACATCTAGAACCTAAAGTGTAAATACATTAAAATATGACTTTTAATGTATTTTTAAATAAATCTAATTTATTTCCTTAGTTTTCATCCAGAAATATTATTAAAGAGTACTAAAGGAAAAGAAACTGAGACATATCCCTATTAATTTTTAAAATTATAGCTTGAAAACGAAAAATGTGAATTAAAGTCTAAAATATTTATAATGAAAGAAACAATGGAGTCTTTAGAGAAAAAAGCAAAATTCCAAGCCCAAAAACTTAGCCATGTGGCTGGTGACTCATCTCATCAGAAAACAGAGATGAACTCCCTTAGGTAAGTTTACTGAAGTTTCATTTTACTTCTGAGAATTAGCTTGTGACTATTTATGGTTCGTAACAGTGGTGTTTTGGGCTAAGTCTTTGAAAAGCAGCAGTTCTCAAAGCTGCCCTTACAAGAGAATCCCTGGGGGAGCCTTTGTAAAGTATGAATTGAGGGACTGATCTCGGGAGGTTTTTATTTACTGTGTGAATCTGGGTAGGTTTTGAGTACCTGTACTTTCAAAGACTCATAGATTGATATGGTTGCAGGCAAATTTTTGTATCTGCCTCCTTCAAACATCTCCCTAATAGATACAGGCATACTTTGTCTTATTGTGCTTCAACTTATTGCTCTTTACCAATGTTGTGTTTTTTACAAATTGAAGGTTTTTGGTAGTCCTGCGTCAAGCCAGTTTATTGGTGACATATTTCCAACAGCATTTAGTCACTTTGTGTTTCTGTGTCACATTTTGGTAATTCTTTCAATATTTCAAACTCATTATTATTATATTTGTTACGATGATCTGTCTTCAGTGAGCTTTGACTATTATAGCAATTCACTAAAGGCCCAGACCATGGTTAGTATTTTTTAGAAATAAAGTTTTTTTTAATTAAGGTATGTGCATTGATTTTTCAGATGTAATGCACACTTAATAGACTACAGAATAATCTAAACACAGCTTTTTTAAAATTTACTTACTTTTTAATGGCTTTGAATTTTAATTTTATTTCCTACTGAAGTATAGTTGATTTACAATGTTGTGTTAGTTTTTTCTGGTATACAGCAAAGTTATTCAGTGTACAGTAAAGTGATTTAGTATATATATATTTATATATACACACATATATATTTCATATTCCTTTCTGTTATGGTTTATTATAAGATATTGAATATAGTTGTCAGTGCTATAGGACCTTGTTGTTTATCTATTTTTTACATATTAGTTTGTAGGGCCTTGTTTATCTATTTTAAATATACTAGTTTTTATCTGCTAATCCCAAACTTCTAATTTACCCCTCCCCCTTTTCCTTTGGTAGCTATAGTTTTGTTTTCTATGTTTGTGAGTCTTAAACATAACTTTTATATGCCCTGAGAAACCAAAAATCCACGTGACTCACTTTATTGCCGTATTCCCTTTACTGGGGTGGTCTGGAGCCAAATCTACAATATCTCCAAGATATGCCTGTACTTCATATTATTGGGTTGGCCAAAAAGTTCCTTGGGGTTTTTCTGTGATATCTTATGAAAAACCCTAACCGTTTTGGTCAGCCCAGTATTTGTTCTCCATAGTGTAGAACTGCTAAAATTTTTGCTACCTGTATCATTGTTATTCTCATTCTTCTTTCAAAGAAATCTAAAATCAGAATATTTATTACACAGTCTAAAAGGTGATGTGTCTAAAAAGTGGTAAGGAGGTCAGTATGGCCCAGGTAGACTATATCTACAGGTTGGACTCAGGTTATAAAGAAAATAGTATGATAACTAAGAGTGAATGGATTTTACTGTATAAACATGGAGAATAAACAGAAATTTTTAACCAAGGGAATGACATGAGTAACATGCCTGTTAGGAAATGAACTATGGCAAAAATAGGGAAGGTGGATTTGGAGACTTAAGAGACTGATGGAGAACAGTGGAGACAGTGTACCAGGAGTCAAACAGTGGCAATGAGCTTGGAGAACAGTGGCCAGATTTAGGAAACAGTTGTTACACAAAATCAGAACAAACAATGTAATAAGACCAAGAACTTGCTGTGTTTGTTTAATTAAGAAATACTGTTTAGGAAGAACTAAGGTGGAAACTTCTTTCTCCCCCTCTTGTTTCCTTGCAAGGCACCATGTACATCCTAAGATGGAAAGCAGCCTCAATGGAATGGCCTCTCTTATTCTGGTTCATGTCTGTATTCAGAAGTTGTTGTTGCTCAGTTGTGTCCAACTCTTTGCAGCCCCATGGACTGCATCACGCCAGTCTTCCCTGTCCTTCACTATCTCACAGAGTTTACTCAAACTCATGTCCGTTGATTCGGTGATGCCATCCAACCATCTCATTCTCTGTCACCCCCTTCTCCTCCTGCCCTCAATCTTTCCCAGCATCAGGGTCTTTTCCAGTAAGTCAGCTCTTCGCATCAGGTGGCCAAAATATTGGAGCTTCAGCTTCAGCATCAGTCATTCTAATGAATATTCAGGGTTGTTTTCCTTCAGAATTTACTGGTTGGATCTCCTTGCTATCCAAAGGACTCTCAAGAGTCTTCTCTAACAGTTCAAAAGCATCAATTCCTGGGCGCTCAGCCCTCTTTATGGTCCGGCTCTCACATCTGTACATGACTACTGGAAAAACCATAGCTTTGACTCTGCAGGCCTTTGTCAGCAAAGTGAAGTCTTTTTTAATACATAATCTAGGTTTGTCATAGCTTTTCTTCCAGGGATCAAGTGTCTTTTAATTTCATGGCTGCAGTCACCATCTGCAGTGATTTTTGGAGCCCAAGAAAAGAGTCTCTCACTGTTTCCATTGTTGCGTCATCTATTTGCCATGAAGTGATGGGACTGAATGCCATGATCTTCTTTTTTGAATGTCGAGTTTTAAGCCAACTTTTTTACTCTGCTCTTTCACCTTTGTCAAGAGTCTCTTTAGTTCCTCTTCACTTTCTGCCATTAGGATGGTATCATCTGTATATCTGAGGTTGTTGATATTTCTCCTGGCAATCTTGATTCCAGCTTGTGAGTCATCTAGCCCAGCATTTCACATGATGTACTCTTTATTTAAGTTAGATAAGTAGGGTGACAATATACAGCCTTGACGCACTCCTTTCCCAATTTTGAACCAGCCTCTTGTTCCATGTCCGGTTCTAACTGTTGCTTCTTGACCTGCCTACAGATTTCTCAGAAGACAAGTAAGATGGTCTGGTATTTGGAATATTCAGAGTAGGAAGCACAATTAAAAGCTCACTGGTCAGGATGGTCAGAATCTTGAAGTATGAGGCCATTCTATAAAAACAGGACTTTGCCTTGACTATTGGAAATAAGTTTTAAGAGAAAGAGAGTTGATGATAGAAAACTGAGAAAAGCTTTAAAACTACAAGGAAACCTCTAGAAAAATTACAATTAATTTTATTTTTACACTATATTATGTTTTAGGAAGATGGAATATTTTGAAGAAAAGACTAATATATATAATATAATGCCGTTGATTATACTGAAAGAGCTTTAAAATGAGAAATTAAAGACGCTTTTAAAATAAGCAAACTATTTTTTAAGATCTTTCATTTTTTAAAAGTTATTCCCACCAGAAATAAAGAATCCCATTTGTTTTTGTCCACTGACTCTTTAGGCTAGTAAATGAGCAACTACAGCGGTCAGTTGAGGATTATCAGCACCGACTTAACATGAAAAGAAGTGAACTTGAATCAGCCCAAGCACAAGTTAAAATACTGGAGGAAAAAATAGGTAAGTGTTCTTAAATTTTGTTTTTGCTGATCCTAATTTACTTTGTCTAAGAAACATTTCTTTTCATTTATAGGTAAACTACACCTCAGGATGACTTCACAGGATGAAGAGGCTCATGTAATGAAAAAGACCATTGGTGTTATTGATAAAGAAAAAGACATCCTTCAGGAAACTGTGGATGAGAAGACAGAAAAGATTGCAAACTTGCATGAAAACCTAGCTAGTAAAGTATGGGACTATTAAGTAATATTATCTGCTATCTGAACAGAAAATCTTATTCTGTTTCATATATGCAGTTTGTTTTTAATTGAAGGATAATTGCTTTACAAGATATACAGTTCTTATTTCATAAGAACCATGCATGAGTTCCCAAGACCCAGAGCCATCTCTTCTAATATGTTTAAATTTCATTTTATCCCGATAATTTGAATTTTTAAAAGTTCTATTTCTAGAATACAGTTTTATCATATATGATTACAGCAAACTTAAGGAACAATTCAGATTCTTAGAATGGGTAGAAATATGCCGATATGTGAAATATAATTGGTACATGGAAATATCTTTACTTAGAGCCTTCTTTTATAACATGTTATATGATTGAATTTAAACTATATAAATGTGATAAATTTTAGAATTCAACTGGAGATACTTCTACATGAATGGTTTGAATCTGATATATTTTTATAATTTCTGTAGGAAAAAACTATTACGCAGATGAAGATAACAGTCTCAGAGTATGAGTCTTCTCTGAAGTAAGTAATTGGTGGAATGGCCTCCAGCTTTTTAAGAAATTTTCAGTGAATGCAGCATTATCTATTTGGGTAGCAGTCTGGCAATAGGAAAATTTCTTTTTTCACTTTTCCTATTTTTGCCAGTGGCAGTTATCATTTTCTCAATCTCCTACATAGAAATTGTTATCCTCTAACTTTCTCCCTTCCTCTGTCATCGACATCTAAACAGTTATGTCTTACTAATTTTTCCTTTACATACCTACTTGCTCCTTATTTCTATGGCAGTTATCCTGTGCAGGCCCTAATCATCAAAACTTAGATTACCTCAGCAGCTAGAACTGAATTTATTCCACATCTAAACCTTTTTAAGTATGGTTACAGGATTTGACATTTTGTATCTAGTCTCTCTACTTCAAGAAAAAAAGCACTAATTGTATTTTTTTTTATATACCCTTACATATTATATGGGCCTCCCTGGTGGCTCAGCAGTAAAGAATCTGCCTGCAATGCAGGAGATACAGGTTCAATCCATGGGTAGGGAAGATGCCTTAGAGAAGTAAATGGCATCCCACTTCAGTATTCTTGTCTGGAGAATCCCATGGACAGAGGAGCCTGGCAGCCTATAGTCCATAGGGTCACAAAGAGTCAGACATGACTCAGCAACATATTATATAATAGTAGGGACTTAAAACGTTTAAATAAATATTTACCAGTTGAATCATTTATGTTCTACTAACACTTGAAAACCTTCTCTTTTTACTTTAATTTTATAATAATTGTATTTTAAGACTTTTTTCACATAATGATTGGTGGAGATCTAAAATGTCTTCTTTACCTAATTAATCAGTGTCTTAATTCAGTAGTTGTCATCTCTTTTTCTGTTTTATTGAAGTATAGTTGATTTACAGTGTTGTGTTAATTTCTGCTGTATAGGAAAGTGATTCAGTTATATGTAATTCTTTATCATATTCTGTTCCATTATGGTTTACTATAGGATATTGAATATAGTTCCCTGTGTTACACAGTGGGATCTTGTTGTTTATCCATTTTCTATACATTGATTTGCAACACTTAATCCCAAACTCCCAGTCCTTCCCTTCCCAACCTCCTCCCACTTAGCAGCTACAAGTCTGTTCTCCATGTCTGTGAGTCTGTTTCTGTTTCACAAATATGTTCATTTGTGTCATACTTTAGATTCCACATGGAGGTGATATCATATGGTATTTGTCTTTTTCTTTCTGACTTATTTCACTTAACATCTCATAATCTCCAGGTCCATCCATGTTGCTGCAAATGGCATTATTTCATTTTTTAAATTGCTGAGTAATATTCTATTGTGTGTGTGTGTGTGTGTGTGTATATATATATATATACACACCACATGTTTTTTATCTGTTCATCTGTCTGTGGACAGTTAGGTTGCTTCCATGTCTTGGCTATTGTAAATAGTACTGCTTTGAACATAGAGATGCATGTAGCTTTTCAAATAGTTTTGTCTGGGTATATGCCCAGGAGTAAGATTGCTGAATCATATGATAACTCTTTAGTTTTTTTGAGGAACCTCCATACTATTTTCAGTAGTGGTTGCACCAGTTTACATTCCCAACAACAGTGTAAGAAAATTCCCTTTTCTCCACACACTGTCCACTTTTATTATTTGTAGACTTTTTAATGATGGCCAATTCTGACTGGTATGAGGTAGTACTTCATTTTTGTTTTGATTTGCATTTCTCTAATAATTAGTGATATTGAGCCTCTTTTCGTGTGCCTATTGGTCAGCTGTACTTCTTTGGAGAAATGTCTATTTAGGTTTTCTGCCCCTTTTTCGATTGGATTGCTCGATTTTTTTTGTTGTTATTGAGTTGTATGAGCTGTTTGTAGATTTTGGAAATTATGCGCTTGTCAGTTGTATTATTTGCAAATATTTTATCCCAATCCATAGGTTGCATGGTTGTAATTTCTTGCATTCTTAGTATATTTAATTCAGAGTAAAATAGTTTCCTTTTAAATGAACTAAATTTTCAAAAAGCTTTCTTTATTATTGCTACCCCACTCATGTAACAGCCACCTAAAGGAAACATTGATTAATCGGGACCATGAGATAAGCAGCCTCCGGCGCCAGCTTGATGCGGCTCACAAAGAACTTGATGAAGTAGGAAGATCTAAAGAAATGTCTTTTAAGGAAAACAGAAGATTACAGGATGATCTGGCTACAATGGCAAGAGAAAACCAGGTATGAGCACAGTACATAAACTTTGATAGTTTCATAATACACAGTTTTACAATATATTCAATGTTTGCTAAATTTTAAAGCTCTAAATATTATATCTTCTAAATTTTAATTATATAAATATGAGCAACAAAAGAAATAACTCTTTAAGGAAAATATTGTTTATAAAGGTATTTTAAAATGTGGCTTAGAATACTGCTGTATATTATACCAGTAATAAACCATCAGACACCATTGTAGGCTTTGTTGCAAGGAATCCTGAATCTGGGAGCGTGGTGTTCTCTATGGCAGAAATCGTTGTCAGTCTACTGCATGAGGACCTCACTATCACTCCCAAGGCAAAGTTGCTGTGTTTTAAAGACCCATGATAGATTTTAATTATTTGTACTTACTTCCAGTGGCTTAGAGATTACCTACCTATAAGCTAATTAATGAATATTTTAGAATGGCAATACTGAAAGGTATTGGCTTTGTTTGTACTAGTTTTTTTTAAAGGATCATACCAAGAAAACCAGTGATTTTCTTATTTTAAATATTTTACATTTTAAAAATTACTCATTATTTAGAGCACATTGCTGATATATAAATGTTTAAAAATATTAATCCATGAGCCCTTAGTTTAAGTACCAGATATGTGGTCAGTTATATTGTGGGAGATACATGGTAATAATTGGTTAAAAAGTCAAGATCAGTCAAAAAAACATGTGAAAATAATACTTAGAAACAGTTTTCCTTTTTTCCTACTCTCTCTTAGTCCCCAAATTCAGAAAGAGCTGTTTGAACATAGTAGAACTCATTAGGTGCTACATTCATTTTATATTGTCTTCAATTTTCTGATTTATAGCAAATTTCATTGGAATTAGAAGCAGCAGTGCAAGAAAAAGAAGAAATGAAGAGTAGAGTTCATAATTACATAACTGAAGTGTCACGATGGGAGAGCTTAATGGCTGCTAAGGTGAAAAAAACATTGTTTAGGTTGACTTTAAGACTGATTTTGTTTTAACTTTTTCATGTTTATTCTGTCTCCTCTGTTAGATATTAACATATGAAAGTGGAGATCTTGCCTGTTGTCCTTGTATATTTCCTTACATGTCTTATTTAGTATAGTATCTGCACAGATGGCTTATGCTTCCTAAATCAAAGCAAAATCCAGTGTTTATGACATGGGTTTTCAGTGAGTGACCATTACTAATTTAGAAACAATTTAACTGTGATTAAACCAGGAAAAAGAAAATCAAGATTTGTTAGATAGATTTCAGATGCTTCATAACCGCGCTGAAGACTGGGAAGTCAAAGCCCATCAAGCTGAGGGAGAAAGCAGCTCAGTTCGACTGGAACTTCTTTCTATAGACACAGAGAGGAGACACCTTCGAGAGAGAGTGGAGCTGCTAGAAAAAGAAATTCAGGAGGTAATATATATATAAAATATTTTTCTTGTACAGACATAATTTAGTAAAACAAAACATTCAGAGGCACTTTATCAAAATGAGGTTTAAACATTGGTAAAATCAAATTGAATGGTAATCTTTTGTCATTAATTCTGATAATTTGCTTAAGAGAGCTCCATTACTTTTCCATTGTAGTAAAATACACATAACATCAAATTTACCATTTTAAGTGTACCACCATCCTTCTTCAGAATGTTTTCAAAACAAACAAACAAACAAAGAATGTTTTCATCTTCTCCACCTAAAACTCTGTACCCATTGAATACTAACTTCCCACTCACTTCCCCCAGCCTCTTGACAACCACCATTCTACTTTCCTGTGAATTTGGCTATTTCCTTTAGCCCTAAGGTTCACTTAAATCTTAAGGTTCACCCATGTTGTGGCATGTGTCAGAATTTCATTTCTTTTTAAGGCTGAATAATATCCCATTTTTTGTATATACCACATTTTGTTTATCCATTTATTTGTCAGTGAACATTTGGTTTATTTCCATCTTTGGCTATTGAGGATAATGCTGCTAAACACGGGCATACAATGTCTATTCAGGTCTTTGGTTCCTGTTCTTTAAGATATACCTAGACGTTGAATTACTAGATCATATTATGATTTTGTGTTTGATTTTTTGTGTGTAACTGCCATACAGCTTTTCACAGGGTCTGTACCATTTTACATTTCTACCTGCAATGTTAGGGTTCTGGTTTCTCCACATCTTTACCAATGCTTGTTTTTTCTGTTGGTGTGTGTGTGGTTTGTTTGTTTTTAATAATAGCCTTCCCACTGGGAGTGAAGTAGTATTTCAGTTTGGTTTTGACTTGTATTTTCTTAATGATTAGTGATGTTGAGCATATTTTTTGTGTTAATTGGCCATTTGTATATTTTTTTGAAGAAATGTCTATTTAAATCCTTTGCCTGTTTTTTAAAATCAAGTTGTTGTTTGTTGTTGTTGAGTTTTAGGAGTTGTTTTTATATTCTAAATATTTCTCCTTTATTAGCTATGTGACTTGTTAATATTTTCTCCCATCTAGTGGCTTACCTTGTCACTCAATCTTATCCTTAATGCAGAGAAGTTTTAAATTTTGATGAAGTCCAATTTATTTGTTTCTTTTTGCCTGTATTTTTGGTGTCATATCTAAGAAATCATAGCTAAATCCAACATCACAAAGCTTTTCCCTTTTTTTTTCCTATGAGTTTTATAGTTTCAGCTCTTATGTTAAGATCTTTGGTCCATTTTGAGTTAATTTTTATATATGAAATAAGATAAGGTTCCAATTTCATTCTTTTGCATGTGGATTTAAACAAACTTTTCCCATAAAGAGAGTCTAATAAAAATCTCTTAATAAAATTTTGAGTTGAGTTAAAATATAGGAATCGTTAGTAAGTTAGATTGATGTAGAACTGTTGGTTATTGGTTCTCCTTTCATTTTGTTGGTGGAGTAGTGTAGTTGGTCTTCATTTTTTAGAAGAAACTATTGATTACTCGTAGTGTGTAGAAATATGCACCGCCCCCACCCCCTCAATGCCAAATATATTTAGGTCCTAGCTCTAAGAACCTGTGACTTCTGTTTGGAAATAGTGTCTGTGCAGATATAATCAAATTAAAATGAGATCCTGCTGGGTAGGGTGGACCCTAAACTGGTAACTGGTCTCCTTACAAAATAAGGGCGATTCAGACACAGAAGACCCAGGGGAGAATGCCACATGAAGACAGAGGCAGAGATTGAAATGAAGTGTCTACCAACACAAGGAACCCCGCAGATTGCCAGCAATCACCATAGCTGGAGAGAGGCATGGAACAGGGTCTCCCACAGAACCTCTAGAAGGAACCAATCCTGCTGACACCTGGATTTCAGACATGAGGCCCCAGAACTGGGAGGGAATGCGTTTCTGTGTTTTCAGCTAGCCAGTTTGTGGTAATTTGTTATGGCAGCATTAGGAAACAAATACAGACGTTGGTACCAGGAAGTGGGGTGCTGCTGTAACAGACTAAAAAGGGTCTTGGGAATTGGGTAACGGTTACATTCTGGAAGGGTTTTGAGTGACTGATAGAAAAGATTTGATTACCTTAAAAAGACTGTTGGTAGAAAGGTAGACATTAAAGGTGAGGACTCAGAAAAAACAAGAAAGCTATAGAGATAACTTCTGTTATTTACAAAATACGTAAATCATTATGAATGGAAGTTGTCCAGACCTAAGAATGTTTCTTCCACTGCGGTCTCAGATGCAGTTGAGGAACATATTTTTGGATGCTGGAGGAAAGGTGATTCTTAGAAAATGGCAGAAGACTTGGCTGAAGTATGGTCTGCTCTTAGGAAAGTAGAACTTAAAAGTGATGAACTTGGATATTTAGTTGAGGAAATTTCCAAGCAAAGTATGAAAGGTGCAGGCTGAGTTTTCCTGCTGTTTTTAGTAATATGTAAAGGAAAGAGACAGGTTGAGGAAGGAATTGCTAAGCAAGAGAGAAGCCAGAACTCAATGATTTAGAAAAGTTCTAACCTGTACAGATAGGGTGTTTTGGAGGCACGGCTGAGACTGTGGCTGGACAACCTCTTGATGAAGCAATTAGGTGAGTGACCCATAGATCCAGCCAGTCACCTCAGCAGAAACACTGTCAGCTTGGGCTGAAAGGGACAGAAATAGGATGATTGAAAGGAAGGCTGAACTCCTTGGATCTTACAAGCAGAAAACAGGTCAGTAGACTTCCAAAGAATAGCAAGGAGAGATTAAAAAGCCTTCCTCAGTGATCAGTGCAAAGAAATGGAGGAAAACAATAGAATGGGAAAGACTAGAGATCTCTTCAAGAAAATTAGAGATACCAAGGGAACATTACATGCAAAGATGGGCTCAATAAAGAACAGAAATGATATGGACCTAATAGAAGCAAAAGATATTAAGAAGAGGTGGCAAGAACACACAGAAGAACTGTACAAAAAAGATCTTCACGACCCAGATAGTCACATGGTGTGATCACTCACCTAGAGCCAGACATCCTGGAATGTGAAGTCAAGTGAACCTTAGGAAGCATCACTACGAACAAAGCTAGGGGAGGTGATGCAGTTCCAGTGGAGCTCTTTCAAATCCTCAAAGATGATGCTGTGAACATGCTGCATTCAATATGGCAGCAAATTTGGAAAACTCAGCATTGGCCACAGGACTTGGAAAAGGTCAGTTTTCATTCCAATCCCAAAGAAAGGCAATGCCAAAGAATGCTCAAACTACGGCACAATTGCATTCATCTCACGTGCTCCAAGCCAGGCTTCAGCAGTACGTGAACCATGAACTTCAGATGTTCAAGTTGGTTTTAGAAAAGGCAGCGGAACCAGAGATCAAATTGCCAACATCCACTGGATCATCGAAAAAGCAAGAGAGTTCCAGAAAAACATCTATTTCTGCTTTCTTGACTATGCCAAAGCCTTTGACTGTGTGGATCACAGTAAACTGTGGAAATTCTGAAAGAGATGGGAATACCAGACCATCTGACATGCCTCTGAGAAATCTGTATGCTGGTCAAGAAACAACAATTAGAACTAGACATGGAACAACAGACTGGTTCCAAGTAGGAACAGGAGTATGTCAAGGCTGTATATGGTCACCGTGCTTATTTAACTGATATACAGAGTACATCATGAGAAATGTTGTGCTGGATGAAGCACAAGCTGGAATCAAGATTGCTGGGAAGAATATCAATAACCTCATACAGATGACACCACCCTTATTGCAGAAGTGTAGAAGAACTAAGAGGCTCTTGATGAAAGTGAAAGAGGAGAGTGAAAAAGTTGGCTTAAAACTCAACATTCAGAAAACTAAGATCATGGCATCTGGTCCCATCACTTCATGGCAAATAGATGCGGAAACAGTGGCAGACTATTTTGGGGGGCTCCAAAATCACTGCAGATGGTGACTGCAGCCACGAAATTAAAAGACGCTTACTCCTTGGAAGGAAAGTTATGACCAACCTAGACAGCATATTAAAAAGCAGAGACATTACTTTGCCAACAAAGGTCCGTCTAGTCAAGGCTATGGTTTTCCAGTGGTCATGTATGGATGTGAGAGTTTGACTTTAAAGAAAGCTGAGTGCCGAAGAATTGATGCTTTTGAACTGTGGTGTTGGAGAAGACTCTTGAGAGTCCCTTGGACTGCAAGGAGATCAGTCCTGGGCGTTCATTGGAAGGACTGATGTTGAAGCTGAAACTCCAGTACTTTGGCCACCTGATGCAAAGAGCTAACTCATTTGAAAAGACCCTGATGCTGAGAAAGATTGAAGGCATGAGGAGAAGGGGTCAACAGAGGATGAGATGGTTGGATGGCATCACCAACTCAATGGACATGAGTTTGGGTAAACTCTGGGAGTTGATGATGGACCTGGAGGCCTGGCATGCTGCAGTCCATGGGATCCCAAAGAGTCGGACACGACTGAGCAACTGAACTGAACTGAGAGTTACAAACCTCTGTTCTTCAGGAAAAGGGAAGAATAACTCTGAATGAGTGGGAGACCAGCAGGGCTGCTCAAAAGCTTGTGGGGCTGTTGCATTACCACAGGCCCAGACGGCATAGGCCCAGGGGACTGGACTGTTTCCTCCTTGACTCCATAAGGCAGCACCACTGCCACTGTGGCCAAGAGGTGTGGCTGCCCTCGCAGGCCCAAAGGACAGAGCATCAAGATAGAGATCATTAATTTTAGACCCTTGAAATCTACTGAAATTTGCCCTGCTTGAGTGCAAACTTACTCTAGACCTACTTACTCCTTCGATTCCTTCTGTTTTCTCCCTTTCAGAATAAGACTATTTTATTTCTTCTCCACCATTGTATTTTAAAGGGAGGTAGTTTGTTTTCTAGTGTCACAGATCATGGAGGGAGAGGAATTTTGCCCCATGATGGACCACTCCCCGAATCTTACCGTTCTGATTTATGTCAGATTTTGGACTTAAGAGTTGATGCTAGAAATTTTGGGATAGAATGAATGTATTTTGCACATGGGAAGGACTTGTGAATTTAGGGGAGCCAGAGAGTTGCTAGAGTTATGTCCCCCCGAAATATATTAAAATCCTAACCACCAGTACCTGTGAATGTGACCTTTCTGGAAATAGGGCCTTTGCAGGTGTAGTCAATTTGAGATGAGGCCATACTGGACTAGGTCAGGCCATAACCCAATGACTGGTATCCTTATGAGACGAGAGAAGTCTGGACACAGAATACACGAGGGAAAGTGCCAATTGAAGATGAAGGCAGAGATTGGAGTGGTATGTCTGCAAGGCAAGGAACACCGAGGATTGCCAGCAGTCACAGGAGTTTGGAGAGAGGCTTGGAACAGATTGTTCTTCAGAAGCTCCAGGAGAAGCCAATTCTGCCGACATCTGAATTTTAGGCATGTACCCTCCAAAACTGTGTGGGAATAAGTTTGTGTTGTTTTAAGCTGTTAGTAATTTGCAGCAGTTTGTTACGGCAGTCCTAGGAATCTAATACACTATTTCTATGTTTTTCTGTTATGAGTATGTAACTAAAGGAATGTTTCTCAACCTCCTAATTCTCAGAAGTTATTCTTTAGCTCTTCTGTTCTTTGTCATTGTTCATGTCTTATGTGGTATATGAAATTGTCGTATGTATATTTGGGGAAATTTTGACTACTTCATTAATATTTGGAAAATCCAAATATTTTTCTGCAACTGTTGAAATGTATTAAATCTTCACATCACTGCATTAGACTTTTAATGTTGATGATTTCAGTAAATCCTGTGTAATAATTTAATTTTCAAATGTGGAATTCTTCCTAAACTCTAGAAGTAGAGCTTTATATTTATTTTTATTTATTACTCATTTATTGTAATAATTACTAATTTATTTATTTATTATTCCATTTTAAATATGGATCATTCTAGGAAAAAGGGTCTTATAAGTATTTCAAATTTTGCTCATTATTTCAGTTATTAAACTCATAAAATTGTATACTATTATTAGTTTAAATTTAATTATGACTTTAGGTATATAATTTTAAAGCAAACTCCATTTTTGAAATTCAAAATTTAACTCAAGGCAATTGACAAGTGATAAGTATATATGTTATTGATCTGTTCAGTTCAGTCACCCAGTCGTGTCCGACTTTGCGACCCCATGGACTGCAGCATGCCAGGCCTCCCTGTCCATCACCAACTCCCAGAGCCTACTCAAACTCAGGTCCATTGAGTCAGTGATGCATTCCAACCATCTCATCCTCTGTCGTCCCCTTTTCCTCCCTCCTTCAATCTTTCCCAGCATCAGGGGCTTTTCAAATGAGTCATTTTTTTTGCATCACGTAGCCAAAGTATTGAACTTTCAGCTTCAGCATCAGTCTTTCCAATGAATATTCAGGATTGATCTCCAAGGGACTCACAGGAGTCTCCTCCAACACCACAGTTCAAAAGTATGAATTCTTCGGGGCTCAGCTTTCTTCACAGTCCAACTCTCACATCCATACATGACTACTGGAAAAACCATAGCTTTGACTAGACAGACCTTTGTTGGCAAAGTAATGTCTCTGCTTTTGAATATGCTGTCTAGATTGGTCATAACTTTTCTTCCAAGGAGCAAGCATCTTTTAATTTCATGGCTGCAGTCACCATCTGCAGTGAATTTGGAGCCCCAAAAAATAAAGTCTGTCACAGTTTCCATTGTTTCCGCATGTATTTGCCATGAAGTGATGGGACCAGATGCCATGATTTTAGTTTTCTGAATGTTAAGTTTTAAGACAACGTTTTCACTCCCCTCTTTCACTTTCATCATTGTTTTAACAAAGAGAATTTATAAAGGAAAAATTTCACTTAAGAGATCCCCGTGTTCACAATCCTAAAACAATAATTTTCATCTTTGCATCTTCTTCATATATATGAGATAGTTACCATGATTAATAATTATGCATGATTTATTTTTTAAGCTTTATATAGGCTATCTTTAAATAGCAGAGAACTTCTTGAGTGTATCTCAAAATTGCAAAATTGTTTTAAATTGCAAAAATTGGCTCTTATAGTTTTATAAAGTGACGTTGTAGCTATACAGATTCAAACCTTTAAAATTATTGGGTTACTCTAATTTTGCACTTCTTTTTCTATTTTCAGCACATGAATGCGCATCATGCTTATGAGTCTCAGATCTCATCAATGGCAAAAGCTATCTCTAGATTAGAAGAAGAGCTGAGACACCAAGAAGATGAGAAAGCAGCGGTGCTAAATGATTTGTCATCTCTTAGGGAACTTTGCATTAAGCTTGATTCAGGCAAAGATATTATGACCCAACAATTGAATTCCAAAAATCTTGAATTTGAGAGGGTGAGAACTTCAAAAGATTGTCTTGTAGCATACTATTTTATTTAGCCCTACTCTAATTGTTTTACTTTACCATTCACTACCCAATATATTTGTTCCCCTTTAGAGCAGTGACTTCTGACTACAGGATTTTGACAACTAGATTTGACTATTAGATTCATTGCCAAGATTTCTGTGGCAAATATAATAATGAAGTTAGGTGCTATTTTGAAGCAGATGGGTACTTAGAACATGAGTTTTCTAATTATAGAATAGGAACATATCCCAATGTATTTTCTCTGTTTAAGACTTATGTGAAGAATTGAGCAGGTTATTCCTCCCTAAGTGGAATATTTTTCCTGGTAAAAATTTTACTCTAATTTGAAAGTTGAGTAAGCTGGAACTTTGCATTCCTAAACTGAAGCATATTACTTTAAACAACCCAATGAATATTCTTAAACATGAGTGTTTCCAGTTTTCACTCATTTAGTAGTAACTTTATTTTCAGAGACAGAGAAGCTTCAAAACTGGTTTGGCTGTGTAATGAGAATATATATATATTTAATAAACCAGAAGGGCCTCCTGGCTGATAAAGCGGTCACATTTTAGAGTTTTAATTACTCTTTCTTGACAAACTAATGCAAAAGAAAATTATATGAGGGTTGGAATAAGTCTTATGGTCAAAATAAATCCTAACTAAAAATAACAAAGATTATTGTGAAAATAAAATGTTTTTATTATACTTAAAAAAGTATTTTAGAATCTTTAGTCAGTACACAGAATAAAGCAACTGGTGTGTGTATAGCTTTCCAGATAATATTTCAGAATAAGTCTAAAATTGTACTGAAGTAATCTTACTTTGTTCTTGTAGGTTACAATGGAATTAGAAAATATAAAATCAGAGTCAGAGCTGTTAAAAAAACAACTGTTGAGTGAGAGACATACAATTAAAAACCTTGAATCATTGTTGGCTACAAATAGAGATAAAGAATTTCATTCCCATTTAACTTCCCATGAGAAGGATACAGAAATTCAGCTACTTAAAGAGAAGTTGACCCTTTCAGAAAGCAAATTGTAAGTGTCATAATTCAACTTATGTGAGGGAAATAGTCTGTCACAAATAATTTTTCAATATGAGTAGTTTTTTGCAGACTTGTAACATAAAGAAAATGATAGAAAAACACTGGAGGAACAAAAAAAAATTTTTTTTTTTTTTCCAGTTTTTGGGGAGAGGAGGATGGGAGTTGGAACAGTGGTAACAAACCAAAATATTTTGCTTATGTAGCAGCTCCTGTTGGAAATCCAGAAGAGACATCATGTTTGGAGATATAATTTGTGTATGTTCACTACAGAAATGGTACCCATGAAAGTGAATGAGTGACCTTTCAAAAAATGTCTACAGTTGAGGAACAAAGAGGAAAATCAGAGAAAGGGAGAACATTTCACACTGGGGAGAGTTGGCTGTTTCATGCTATGGATTGGGGAAATAACTTTGAAAAGCATGAAATTTGACCCTCATAAATATATGGATTACTTTTTAGGAGATTGATGATGGTGCCTTTTTAGGATGGAGAAGTTTAGACATATTTTTGGAAGAGGGAGTGAAACCCAGAATAGACAGTATAAGTAGAGTAATTAATTTTGTTTGTTTATTTATTTTTGGCTGTGCTGAGTCTTCAGCACTTCTGTGCAGGCTTTCTCTTTTGTGGCCAGCAGGGGCTGCAGCTGATTGCAGTGGCTGGGCTTACTGCAGTGCTTCTCTTGCAGAGCGCAGGCTCTAGGCGCGCGGGCTTCAATAGCTGTAGCATGTGGGCTCTGGAGCGTCGGCTCACTAGTTGTGGCACACAGGCTTAGTTGCTCTGTGACATGTGGGATCTTCTGGGCCAGGGACTGAACCCATGTCTCCTGCATTAGCAGGCAGATTCGTAGCCACTGCACCACCAAAGAAGTCCCAATAATTAACTTTTAAAAGGAGTGAGAAATATTACTCTTCCTGAGGTAGGAGTCAAGAAAGAGCCAATAAAAATACTTTACATTTCAGTGTTACAATTCATGTCTTCTCAAATTTGCATCTCCAGCATTGCTGGAGTGCGTAGCATATACTGGAAGCTCAGTAAATGTTTGTTAAATAAATGAGATGAATGAAAAAGAAAACTCTGTGATGGAAATCCAGACGATTATGAAATTATTGTTGAAAAGTCTTCTTTTATCCTTATATGTCACCTCCATTTGTTTTATTAATAACAAAAACAAAATTCCATAGTACTTGACTCTATAAAACAGAGTATATGTTACTTACTTACTTGATTTTTTTTTAATTTGTTTTTAAGAAATAGTCAAAGCCGGGAAAACACCATGCTCCGGGCCAAAATGGCACAATTACAAACAGATCTTGATGTTCTGAAAAGGCAGATTTCAACTGAAAGATATGAACGGTAAGAAAATATTTTTAACATTGGACAGTGTTTTTATTTATTCCCTATATTCTACTCTAAAAAGGCTTTTATATGGCTTATAAATAGCAAACTTTTCTTGGCAGTAATATGGAAGATAAATTCCTTTGGTAATTTTTTCTAAAATGGCAATACATGTTGCAAAGATATTATCCCCATAATAAAATAGCAGAGTAGCAAGTATTATATAAATAAATATTTGCTATAGCATTCCTCAGGGCAAAGTGAGGACATTATTTCAAAGGATTTAGTTAGGGAATCAACAAAGTAGTAAGGATTCTACAAGAGGCAAAACTTTATGATCCAACAGGAAATTCCAAATACCAATTATTATATAAGTGATGATCATAGGGCAGTTAAAAAATACATATCATATACTATGTATGTATCCTATTAACTATCTAGTATTGTGCCTATATTATCATTAGAAGCTAATGTCACACAAATAGTAAATAGCAGAGCCAAGACTAAAATCTGTCTAACTATAAACCCTGTGTTCTTAATCTTTACAATATATTCCTTCAGTTCAGTTCAGTTCAGTTGCTCAGTCGTGTCCAACTCTTTGCGACCCCATGAATCACAGCACGGCAGGCCTCCCTGTCCATCACCAACTTCCGGAGTTCACTCAGACTCATGTCCATCAAGTCAGTGATGCCATCCAGCCATCTCATCCTCTGTTGTCCCCTTCTCCTCCTGCCCCCAATCCCTCCCAGCATCAGAGTCTTTTCTAATGAGTCAGCTCTTCGCATGAGGTGGCCAGAGTACTGGAGTTTCAGCTTTAGCATCATTCCTTCCAAAGAACATCCAGGGCTGATCTCCTTCAGAATGGACTGGTTGCAGGCTAGTAATTTTCACATTCACTTATATGTCAGTTCATTAGCTTTATTATGTTGAAAAATTTAATCTCCAAGTGTTACAAATAGAAATGAGACCTGGTTTAACAGTTAAAATCCAAATCTAATTTGCGAATCAATTTGTCAAGTTAACTTTTCTTCCATTATTCTTTCCTGCCATATTAATACCATAGACATCAACATATCTAAGATTTCATTCTTAAGTAGTGGTCAGATTGTTTATTTAGATCAACTTTTTGGGTTCTTTAATCTTACTCTTACCCATTTACATAAAAAACTTTTAAATAATATGTAATTTAGATGATAGATGAAATTTGCTAGGAAATGAATATTTATGATTTCAAAGAGAGATGAAGCCTGACCCTGCATCTTTGTCATGAAAGCAGTGTTAATTTCTTGTACTTTAAAAGATCCAGTTTCTGAGCATGCTAAACTGAATGTGTATGATGATTTTCATTTATTAATGACAGTTGAAATTCTCTTCAGTTCAAGGGTCCTAAACCAAGCTCTTTATTTCCTTGGGTTAGAGACTCCCCCTTAATTCCTCTCCTTTTTCTTGCCCATGGTCCCCAAAGAAACATCTACACATGTAGCTGTGTCTTTCCTTCTCTTTACCATCCAGCTAAACGGGTTCTTAAGAGACAATATCATTGCCACAGGGGACAATTTGGGTTCTAGGGGGAAGTGGGAATGGCAAAAAAACCTTAGGTGTTAACAGTGATTTGTGGCCCTCTGAAGGGCCACAGTACATTAACAGTGTATCTGTGTATTAAAATTTGATGGATGCTAGGAGATCTAAGGAGACATCTAAAAATAAATTTTAGGGGATTATAAGGGAAAAAGTTTCAGTTCAGTTCAGTTCAGTTGCTCAGTCGTGTCTGACTCTTTGCAACTCCATGAATTGTAGCACGCCAGGCCTCCCTGTCCATCACCAACTCCCGGAGTTCACTCAGACTCACGTCCATCGAGTCAGCGATGCCATCCAGCCATCTCATCCTCTGTCGTCCCCTTCTCTGCCTGCCCCCAATCCCTCCCAGCATCACAGTCTTTTCCAATGAGTCAGCTCTTCGCATGAGGTGGCCCAAGTACTGGAGTTTCAGCTTTAGCATCATTCCTTCCAAAGAAATCCCAGGGCTGATCTCCTTCAGAATGGATTGGTTGGATCTCCTTGCAGTCCAAGGGACTCTCAAGAGTCTCCTCCAATACCACAGTTCAAAAGCATCAATTCTTTGGCACTCAGCTTTCTTCGCAGTCCAACTCTCACATCCATACATGACCACTGGAAAAACCATATACCCTTGATTAGCCAGGCCTTTGTTGGCAAAGTAATGTCTCTGCTTTTCAATATGCTATCTAGGTTGGTCATAACTTTTCTTCTAAGGAGTAAGTGTCTTTTAATTTCATGGCTGCAGTCACCATCTGCAGTGATTTTGGAGCCCTCCAAAATAAAGTCTGACACTGTTTCCACTGTTTCCCCATCTATTTCCCATGAAGTGATGGGACCAGATGCCATGATCTTCGTTTTCTGAATATTGAGCTTTAAGCCAGCCTTTTCACTCTCCACTTTCACTTTCATCAAGAGACTTTTTAGTTCCTCTTCACGTAGAAATCCTAGATATTGAAAAGTTCAAGTCAGAAAGTCTAGTCTAGGCACTCTGAACAGCCCATAGCAGAGTTGGCAACATAGTCACTATGCTTTGTGGGACAGACCCAGACATGGGGAAGGAAAGCATAAAAGAAAACAGATGATTTTACTTCTAACACTTGGGCATTTTGACACAGGAAGAAGGAAGAGAGCTAGATTTATGTGCAAGAAGTGGGAGAACTAGGAGCAGAGAGGGGAGCCATTCAGCTTTGAAAAATCTATATTTAAAGGAGCTTTGAACAATCTCTTAAAGTACATCTTCCTTTAATTGAAATCTTTTATCCACAACTTAAAAATTATATAAAGACATGATTTAAATTTAGTAGAAATACTAATTAATTGAATAGAAATTATGTAATCAATAACAATAACAGAGCCTTTTATTTGTATACCACTTTTTGGTATAATCTCTTATTTTGTTTTTCCTGACAGAGAACGAGCAATTCAAGAGATGCGTCGGCATGGTCTTCGCACACCACCCCTTAGTTCTACTATGAGGTCTCCTTTACATTCTCCTGAACATATAAACTGATTATCAGAAAGGTATCTATATAGCACCAAGTACAAGCAAAACTACTAATAATCTCTGGTTATAAAAATTGCAAGAGTTGTTTTCTGAGTCGGTGGGGAAGAGATTGCCTAGAAAGGTAGTCGAGAACTTTTGGAAGTAATGGAATGTGCTGTATTGTGGTGGTGATGGTAACATGAGTGTATACCATTGTAAAATCTCATTGAACTGAACATTTATAATCCATGCATCTTATTGTATGTAAATTATACTTTAATTTAAAAATTAAAGGACAATATGAAATCTCACAGTGTAATATTTGATAGAGTCCCAGACTCAAGTTACAAATAACAGATAGTGAAAGTATAGACAAAGACAGAAAATATTATTTAATATTGAAAGCTAGGGAAGATTTTTTTAAAGTAAATTATACATACAGAAATACATACAGAAATACATACAGAAAAGTGCTGTATCATAGTATACACAGCTGAGTGAATTTTTACAGATTGAACACACCTATGCAACCTGCACTCAGAACAAGAAACAAAGCATAACCTCTCTTTCGGGCTTCCTTCTGGTCATACTTGGCTCAGACAGTAAACAGTCTGTGCCTGCAGTGCAGGAGACCTGGGTTTGATCCCTGGGTTGGGAAGATCCCCTGGAGAAGGAAATGGCTGCCCACTCCACTCCAGTATTTGGGCCTGGAGAATTTCTTGGACTCTCCATGGGGTCACAAAGAGTCAGACGTGACTGAGCAACTTGCACTTCACTTCTGGTTGTAATCCCTGCTCTGAAAGTAACTGTTTTCGTTATTCAGAGCATAAATGCCTTTTCTGTGTTCCTGGACATTTTATAAATGAAATATATTTCTGACTTTTTTTCCTCAACAGTACCTTTGTGAGATTCATTTATACTGCTGTTTACTTGTAGATGGTTCAGTCTTGTTGTATTATATTCCATTGTGTGAACTTAACCACAGTCCATTTACACGTTCTGTTTTTGATGAGCATTTGATCATTTCCAGTTTGGGCTATTACAGACAGAAACATGATAAGCATTCTAGCACCTTATAGATACTGTACATTTCTTTGGGGTATACTCTTAGGCATGAAATTGTTAGGTCACACTGGGCACACATATGTTCAGGCTTGAGTAGTTTTGGCAAGTCAGTTTTCCTAAGTGATTGCAAAGAGCTGGAGTATATTTGAAGAAGAGTAAAAGTGATGTGCTCATACATTGGACATGGGAATGAATGGGTCAGGCCTAGAGTTTGAAAGGTAGGTAAAAGGTAGGTAGTCAAGTCTTATCTTGAAGAAGTAGTAAAGTCAATCCTCAGTCCTTTTAAAAATTACATTTTTTGGCCTCTTTCAGTAGAAATAGATAGAAAATAATTGTTTCCTTAGTGACTCAGGATCCTCATAAGAACATTAGTTATGTTCTGTTCTTTAATATACTGATGTCCCAGGTCTATTAGTATTTGTAAGGCCTTCGTTTAAATGATTTCAGATTGCTGTGCTTTTGCGTTTATTTATTTGATTGAAGCATGTGTTTTCTTCTTTCATTTTGAGGACCACTTCCCAGTGCTGGCTGCAATCACTGTGTCCTTACAACTTCTAAGCTGCTGCATTAATTTGAATGTGATTAGATGGAGCTTCAGCTTTTCATTATAAAGCTTCTTGGCAGTTGTGTCACAAACATTTTTTTGTGCTTGAATCACAGCTGCATTTTAGATCAAGGGTTGGTAAACTAGGGCCTAGGGGCCAAATCCACCCCACTGCCTGTTCTTGTAAATTAAGCTTTATTGGACCATAGCCACACCCAATTGTTTGCATATTGTCTAAGATTGCTATTCTGCAGTGGCAGAATTGAGTAGTTGTGACAGAGACCCTGTGGCCCAGAGATCTGAAATATTTACTAACCCGCCTTTCATATCATGTAGCCTCTGGAAAACTTACCTGTACATTCATGAGATTATAAGAGTGAAAAAGCAAGTAATTCCCTAGTTTTAAGAAAAGAGGCTTGACTCCAGGGATCTCCACACTATACTTAGAACCACTGATCTAGAATGTAGTGGATACCAGCAATCTCTAAATCTGGGATGAATTAGAAAACTTTTTTTTTAACTTATGATAAAATATAAATAACATGAACTTTGCCTTCTTAACTATTTTGTAAAGTGTGCAACTCAGTGGCATTAAATTCACAATGTTGTACAATCATCAGCACTATTTACAAAAATTTTTTATCACCCCAAATAGAAACTCTTTATTGATTAAGCAGTAACTCTGCAGTCTCATCTTCACTTCCCCTGCCCCTGATAACTTCTAATCTACTTTCTATCTCTAAAAATTAGCCTATTCCAGATTTTCATCTAAGTGAATTTATACAGTATTTATCTTTTGCATCGGTCTTATTTCATTTAGGGTAATGTCTTCAGGGTTCATCTGTGTTGTAGCGTGTATCAGAACTTCATTCATCATCCCTAAATAATGCTCATTTGTGTTTATTCTGCATTTTGTTTTCCATTCATCAGTTGATGGACACATAGGTTGTTTTTACCTCTTAGCTATTCTGAATAATGCTACTGTGAGTATTTGTGTACAAGAGTCTGTTTTAGTCTGTTTTCATATCTTTGGGAGTACCTGGATTTGCTGGGTCATAAGGTAGTTCTATGTTTAACTTTTTGAATACCTGCCAAACTTTTTCCATTTTCCGTTCTAGTAGATGTAGTTCAGAAAACATCTGCAACCATTAACAGATTTCTGAAGCATCCTAGTGATGTAGTTAATTGCTAACACATTTCCATTCATATTTTCTAATGTTGTCACCAAAGCTAATTTTAAGAGGTTTCCCCATGAATACACATAAATGAATAGAAATATTCATATTAAGCCATATTTATAATTTCTTTAATAAATTATATAATCCAGTTTTGCTTTTACTGTTTTGATTATTATGTCTAAAAAAAAGCTCACTGAGAATACATAAAATATAAAAGTATAAAGAAGAAAACCAAAATCACTTTCTTTTTACATTTTTTTATTGAAGTAAATGTACATAAGATCAAATTTATCATTTTGACCATTTTTAAGTATATATTTCTCTGGCAGTTAGTACATTGACACTCTTGTACAAAAATCAACTCCACCATCAATCTCCAGAACTTTTTTTTATCTTTCCCAAGTGAAACTGTACTCATTAAATGACTCCTTAGTCTTCCCTTCCCCCAGCCTCTGGCAACCACTGATACAGTTTCTGTCTCTGAATTTGACTACTGTTTGTACCTTATGTCAGTAGAATCATGCTGTATGTTTCTTTTTGTGACTGACTTATTTCACTTACTATATAATGTTTTCAAATTTAATCCAAGTTGGGAGTATGTTTTAGAATTCCCTTCCTTTTTGAGGCTGAATAGTATTCCATTCTCTATATATAACACACTTTGTTTACCTGCTCATCACTTGGGTTGCTCCTGCCTTCTGGCTGTTGTGAAAATGCTGCTGTGAACCCAGATGTACATGTTTAATACTATAACTCAGAGAAAATAAGCAATTAGTGTTTTGGTATATACTTCTTTCTTATGTTTGATTTGTAATAAATATGCACACATGCATAGTCATACGTATATAATTCTTATAGAAATTATCATCAAAATAAGTTTTTATCAGTTTTTTTGTTTTGTTCTGGGAGGAAATTCTAAGATACTTGTAAAAATATTTGATTCTCCCTAAAACATGCTTTTTAAGACTCAGACAACATAATTTACAATACTTGTTTGTAATTTTAAACCTAGACATCATATTAGCTCTTGTTTTGAGTGAGTTTTCTCAGTTAACATTCTCTGTTACCCCATTCTTTTCACTGCGTATCATTCTTTGAGTACTCATACTTTGACATGCTTTTGTAATTTAAGAAGAATATCTTTTAAAATAGAGAACAGTACTTCTTAACTATTAAAATAACTTGATTGTGGGCAAGTTTTTATTAGAGACTGTAATTTCAGTTAAAACATTACTGAATTTGTTTTTCATGAATGTACTAATTTTGTTTATCAATTTTTTCTTTAACCCATCTTTCCTCTCCCCCACTTTTTCAGAATGTTGGCTTTCCGTGAGTTGGAAAGGACAAACAGCCAAATATAATGAAATATTTGAATTACTTGTTCCTGAAAATCATGAACATTGACACAGATTCTACCTCTGTCAACTTTTATTTAAATCAGTGAATATTATTGTAAAAAATTTGGTTTA
The DNA here is from genome assembly GCF_014754425.2 of Oryx dammah. Lineage (NCBI taxonomy): Eukaryota > Metazoa > Chordata > Mammalia > Artiodactyla > Bovidae > Oryx > Oryx dammah. The sequence goes on from NW_024070187.1 coordinate 70,842,855, forward strand.
AAAGAGCTGTACTATGTGTAAATTTTTATACATATGACAGAACAGAATATATATTCATAGTGCTAACTGATGTTATATCTGTATTTTTATTATTCCTGACTTAAATTACTCCTCAGAGTGTGTTTATACTGTGAATTAATTTATTGTTCACATTATGTTTTAATAATCTTTTTCTTAGTGAGCCATAATATGTGTATGTAAATATTCTTACAGTGCTTGTTTTTAAAGTGTATTTGGTTTCTGTGTCTGTGTTTATAACCCATATTTTTAATGCATTCACAAAGGATGATCAACTTTGATGCTAGGCTGTCATGTTTAACTTTTTTCTTCTAAATGTGAAATTAATTATTTGCCAATTTGCTGTCTGCCTTTGAGGGAATTATATTCAGGTCTATTCTTATAACAGCAGAGGTCTTGATAAAATAATGGTTATCATATATAATTTGTTATTACCAACTAGAACTATGATGGCAAAAATACATTCATATATTACATACAATATTACACTATTTTGGCTATCACATGAACTCTTCATATAACACAGATGCTATCAAAATTAAACTAAAAGCTATATTTAGAATTTTATATAACAATAGAACAGAAATTTGGGATATTTTTCAGTAAATAAAATCCCTCATTGTACTAATCTAAAACTTTGAGTGCAAAAGGATATGGGGTAAATACAGTAAAACATTTTGTTAAGATTCGAATATACATTCAATAGTACTCAGTTTTCTGCTTCTAAATCTGTGTGTTGTAATGTATCAGTCTTCCAGAATAGTATGTAAACACTGACCTATTGTGGCATATTAAATAGAAAGCAGCTTTTTACAATCAATTTCAAAGTTGTAACTTTATATATATATATATACAGATATTAATATAAGAACATAAGTGAAAAAGAGATTGTCATACAAAACGAATCGTGTTTGAACCATACACATTTGAAGAAAATCCTATTCTTAATAGATTTCATTATGATTAAAAAAGAACTTAAAAACTAACATAAAATGGAAGACCAATTATTTATGATACATTTTATTTCTTCCTCTGGTTTAATAAAGTGAAGTTTGTAAATGTTTGTGTATACCTAGGGGTGAGCAGTGCTCTTTTTCTGAAATTAATATTCTTTATATGTTTGGATTATGCCCTTTGCAATAATTCAGTATGTATTTGAGAGTGATGTGGCTTTTCCGCCATCTGTGTAATTTTATGTATTCTATCTCCTGTGTGTGAATTCATGTATTACACCAAACTACCATAGAAATGGGACTACTTACAGTGTCATAAGAAAAATCTTTTAATAAATATATGTAAATAATATTTAAATATTTGTCCCCTGGTTCCCCCAAAACAACAGCAAGACATATTTTGTTTTATATTTTATTTTTAATGTTTTCTATAATTAAAAATGTATAGCTTGCCATAATTGTTATTTTCATAACCATGATATTACAGTTTTTAAGTAGTTTTATCTTAAAATACTGAATGTATTTTATAGATTTTTTAATTTGTTTAAAAAAATTTTTAATTATGGAGCTTGACATAGATTTTCCAATAAACTTTCTAGTCAATTTATTTTCTCTTTCTTACAAATCATTTTTTATAATGATAGCAATATTCCTAATTCTAAAGTTAAGTATAATTTATTTATTCAAATCAAATTTTATCATGTTGGGATTTGGAGAAATTTCTGAACTCAGATTGCAGGCCCTTTTTTTAGCTGACTTACATTTATTTCCACTTAGTTCAAAATATAAGAAATGAAGTCAAAGTTTCTGTTTGAAATCCATCTACAAAATGGTTGAACAGGCTTTGTGTGTGTGTATACAGTGTTCTCTCTTGTAAATACTGTTTGTTGACTACATTAATTATTATTGAATATGCCACCTGCTACCTCACCTTATTACAACTTATCAGACATCTGATCTCATACCCCTCTCTTTTTTCATCTTAGAAAATTTTAGTTCCTGGCTTACGGTCTTAACTCCGTTACTTCTACCCTTGGTCTTTATGTCAATATCTTCTTGGAACAGTGGTTATTAACCAGGCTTGCATATTGGAGTTACCTGAAATTTTCTAATAAAAAACTGATTTCTGAATCCTGTATCAGCCCAAGTAAATCAGAATTTCTGTAACTGAGGTGTTGAGCTCTTTTTTTAAGATTTAGTTTCTCTAGATGACTCTTATATGTGGCCCGGATTTTAAAATGCCAATTGAGAAACTGACCCACCGTATTGACTTCATGACTCATTAATGGGACTCAACCTATAGTTTGAAAACCCAGCTCTAGATCTTGTCATTTCGTTACCTCCAAAACTCTTGTTAACTATTAGCATCCTACTTCCTCCTCTTTCTAGGTAACTCTATTATGTCTATCCTGACAATTCTTTGACTCTTAACAGGATCTTGTGACAGTTGATTCTGTCACCTATCCCCCATCTACAAGTCCATCACTCACTTTCCTCTTTGTATAGCATAGACATTATTTTCCTTGCCTATACTCTCAATTCCCTTGTCCCTGTGAACTGAAAACTCAAATCTTGTGTATATGAAATTACTTTAACTACTCTGCACCTGTACCTAAGTTGCTGAAAATGCCTGGAGAAAAAAACAATGATGCTGACTCTTTTTACTTGAATTATGGCCCTGAAAATCAAGGCCCACAATACCCTGTAAGAATAGTTAAAACATTTTCCTGATCAATTCACACTTTTTTTCCCCCAACAAGTATTTCAGACCTTCTGTCCTCCTTCCGTCTCACTCTCAGCTTGTTTCTTTTTTCACTGTGTCCATCTAACTCCCTTCTCTCATGTTATATCCGTGAGCCATCTCAATCCTCTAGCTACTCCGTCTAGTTGTGACCAGTGTTCATTACTTCTACTACTCGAAAGCCTCCTGCAGTTAAGCCCTCATTCCTAGTCATTTTTGCTCTATTGCCTTGTTCCCACTTGTACACATACTTCTCATTTTTAATCTCTCATTTTAAATCCCTTGCAAACCCTACCATTCCATTTTTTTGTACTCTGCAGCAAAAATTCCTTGAAGAGAGTCTTCTGTTATAATTTATCCCACTTAAAACTGTTCTTGTCAAGGTACCAACAATCCCTATGTTTTCTTTATTTCACTATGACTTTTTTCATACCTAATATTTCCATTAGTGCTTTAATACTACTACTATTTTTCTTTGAGGAAGGATTGGGCATAAATAAAGCTTTAAAATAGTGCACTTGAAGATAAGATTGAAGATTTTTCCAGAAGGTATCAGAAAAAGAGATCAACAAGGTAGAAAGACCATTATGGAGGGTATGTACAGGAGTGCCAACATACAGGTAATAATGAGCCTTAGAAATGAAAAATAGTAGAAAGAAATGTAGAAAACAGTTAAATTATTTTACATTATTTTGAACCCCTAAGAAATGAGATAAATGTCCCCAAATTAGAAAAACAGTTTGAGGTCTTCAAAGAGCTCAGAGAAGGCCAAGTAGAGAAGGAAAATGCACATTTAGATACAATACTGAAGAGAAAATAATTTTGAAAGTTTCAGAGAAAAACGCAAGTCACATAAAAAGGGTTAAGATCAGGTTTACATCTGTTATGGACCAAACATATCCCCCGGAATTCCTATGTGGAAACCCTATTCCTTAATGGGATGATAGTAGGAGAGGGGGGCCTTTGGGAGGTAATTAGGTCATGAGGATAGGGCGTTCATGAATGGGATTAGTGCCCTTGTAAAAGGAATTCCTAAAAGCTCTCTTGCCTCTATGCCACATGAGGATACAACATGTCAGTCAGTAGTCTATAACCAGAAAAGAGCTCTCACCAGAACCTAACCATGATGGCACCCTTATCTTGGACTTCTGCCTCCAGAACTGTGAGAAGTTTATATTGTTTACCAATGATAACCTAACCTACCTCTTGAGAAATCTGTATGCAGGTCAGGAAGCAACAGTTAGAACTGGACATGGAACAACAGACTGGTTCCAAATAGGAAAAGGAGTACGTCAAGGCTGTATATTGTCACCATGCTTATTTAACTTCTATGCAGAGTACATCATGAGAAACGCTGGACTGGAAGAAACACAAGCTGGAGTCAAGATTGCCAGGAGAAATATCAATAACCTCAGATATGCAGATGACACCACCCTTATGGCAGAAAGTGAAGAGGAGCTAAAAAGCCTCTTGATGAAAGAGCAGAGCGAAAAAGTTGGCTTAAAGCTCAACATTCAGAAAACGAAGATCATGGCATCCGGTCCCATCACTTCATGGGAAATTGATGGGGAAACAGTGGAAATAGTGTCAGACTTTATTTTTGGGGGCTCCAAAATCACTGCAGATGGTGACTGCAGCCATGAAATTAAAAGACGCTTACTCTTTAGAAGAAAAGTTATGACCAACCTAGGCAGTATATTCAAAAGCAGAGACATTACTTTGCTGACTAAGGTCTGTCTAGTCAAGGCTATGGTTTTTCCAGTGGTCATGTATGGATGTGAAAGTTGGACTGTGAAGAAGGCTGAGTGCTGAAGAATTGATGCTTTTGAACTGTGGTGTTGGAGAAGACTCCTGTGAGTCCCTTGGACTGCAAGGAGATCCAACCAGTCCTTTCTGAAGGAGATCAGCCCTGGGATTTCTTTGGAAGGAATGATGCTAAAGCTGAAGCTCCAGTACTTTGGCCACCTCATGCAAAGAGTTGACTCATTGGCAAAGACTCTGATGCTGGGAGGGATTGGGGGCAGGAGGAGAAGGGGACGACAGAGGATGAGATGGCTGGATGGCATCACTGACTCGATGGACGTGAGTCTGAGTCCATCACCATCTCGTGGGAGATGGTGGTGGACAGGGAGGCCTGGCGTGCTGCGATTCATGGGGTTGCAAAGAGTCGGACACGACTAAGCGACTGAACTGAACTGAACCAATGATAAATTATTGGTACATTATTTTAGCAATTCAAACTGAGATAACTTCAAACCTCTCAATAACTACCCTGGAAACAACATAATATTCTTAGAATATATAAAGAAATGAATTGTGAACCTATAATTTTACAGCTAACTGTGCTACCATTCCATGGGGATGGTCTTGATCCCTGACTCCTATACTATGTCATGAACCTCTGTCCATAGTTCATCAGGCACTCTATCTATCAGATCTAGGCCCTTAAATCTATTTCTCACTTCCACTGTATAATCATAAGGGATTTGATTTAGGTCATACCTGAATGGTCTAGCGGTTTTCCCTACTTTCTTCAATTTGAGTCTGAATTTGGTAATGAGTTCATGATCTGAGCCATAGTCAGCTCCCAGTCTTGTTTTTGTTGACTGTATAGAGCTTCTCCATCTTGGGCTGCAAAGAATATAATCAATCTGATTTCCGTGTTGACCATCTGGTGATGTCCATGTGTAGAGTCTTCTCTTGTGTTGTTGGAAGAGGGTGTTTGCTATGACCAGTGCATTTTCTTGGCAAAACTCTATTAGTCTTTGCCCTGCTTCATTCCGCATTCCAAGGCCAAATTTGTCTGTTACTCCAGGCGTTTCTTGACTTCCTACTTTTGCATTCCAGTCCCCTATAATGAAAAGGACATCTTTTGGGGGTGTTAGTTCTAAAAGATCTTGTAGGTCGTCATAGAACCGTTCAACTTCATCTTCTTCAGCATTACTGGTTGGGGCATAGACTTGGATTACTGTGATATTGAATGGTTTGCCTTGGAAACGAACAGAGATCATTCTGTCATTTTTGAGATTGCATCCAAGTACTGCATTTTGGACTCTTTTGTTGACCATGACGGCTACTCCATTTCTTCTGAGGGATTCCTGCCCACAGTAGTAGATATAATGGTCATCTGAGTTAAATTCACCTATTCCAGTCCATTTTAGTTCTCTGATTGCTAGAATCTCGACGTTCACTCTTGCCATCTCCTGTTTGACCACTTCCAACTTGCCTTGATTCATGGACCTGACATTCCAGGTTCCTATGCAATATTCCTCTTTACAGCATGGGACCTTGCTTCTATCACCAGTCACATCCACAGCTGGGTATTGTTTTTGCTTTGGCTCCATCCCTTCATTCTTTCTGGATTTATTTCTCCACTGATATCCAGTAGCATATTGGGCACCTATTGACCTGGGGAGTTCCTCTTTCAGTATCCTACCATTTTGCCTTTTCATACTGTTCATGGGGTTCTTAAGGCAAGAATACTGAAGTGGCTTGCCATTCCCTTCTCCAGTGGACCACATTCTGTCAGACCTCTCCACCATGACCCACCCATCTTGGGTTGCCCCACGGGCATGGCTTGGTTTCATTGAGTTAGACGAGGCTGTGGTCCTAGTGTGATTAGACTGACTAGTTTTCTGTGAGTATGGTTTCAGTGTGTCTGACCTATGATGCCCTCTTGCAACACCTACCATCTTACTTGGGTTTCTCTTAGGCGTGGGGTATCTCTTCACGGCTGCTCCAGCAAAGCACAGCTGCTGCTCCTTACCTTACAAATAGCTGTGAAAAGAAGAGAGGAGAAAAGCAAAGGAGAAAAGGAAAGATATAAGCATCTGAATGCAGAGTTCCAGAGAATAGCAAGAAGAGATAAGAAAGCCTTCTTCAGCGATCAATGCAAAGAAATAGAGGAAAAGAACAGAATAGGAAAGACTAGAGATCTCTTCAAGAAAATTAGAGATACCAAGGGAACATTTCATGCAAAGATGGGCTCGATTAAGGACAGAAATGGTATGGACCTAACAGAAGCAGAAGATATTAAGAAGAGGTGGCAAGAATACACAGAAGAACTATACAAAAAAGATCTTCATGACCCAGATAATCATGATGGTGTGATCACTCATCTAGAGCCAGACATCCTGGAATGTGAAGTCAAGTGGGCCTTATAAAGCATCACTATGAACAAAGCTAGTGGAGGTGATGGAATTCCAGTTGAGCTATTTCAAATCCTGAAAGATGATGCTGTGAAAGTGCTGCACTCAATATGCCAGCAAATTTGGAAAACTCAGCAGTGGCCACAGGACTGGAAAAGGTCAGTTTTCATTCCAATTCCAAAGAAAGGCAATGCCAAAGAATGCTCAAACTACCGCACAATTGCACTCATCTCACATGCTAGTAAAGTAATGCTCAAAATTCTCCAAGCCAGGCTTCAGCAATACGTGAGCCATGAACTTTCAGATGTTCAAGCTGGTTTTAGAAAAGGCAGAGGAACCAGAGATCAAATTGCCAACATCCACTGGATCATCGAAAAAGCAAGAGAGTTCCAGCAAAACATCTATTTCTGCTTTATTGACTATGCCAAAGCCTTTGACTGTGTGGATCACAATAAACTGTGGAAAATTCTGAAAAAGATGGGCATACCAGAACACCTGACCTACTTCTGAGAAATCTTTATGCTGGTCATGAAGCAACAGTTAGAACTGGACATGGAACAACAGACTGGTTCCAAATAGGAAAAGGAGTACATCAAGGCTGTATATTGTCACCCTGCTTATTTAACTTCTATGCAGAGTACATCACGAGAAATGCTGGGGTGGAAGAAGCACAAGCTGGAATCAAGATTGCTGGGAGAAATATCAATAACCTCAGATATGCAGATGACACCACCCTATGGCAGAAAGTGAGGAAGAACTAAAGAGCCTCTTAATAAAAGTGAAAGAGAAGAGTGAAAAAGTTGGCTTAAAACTCAACATTCAGAAAACTAAGATCATGGCATCTGGTCCCATCACTTCATAGCAAATAGATGGGGAAACAATGGAAACAGTGACAGACTTTATTTGGGGGGGCTCCAAAATCACTGCAGATGGTGATTGCAGCCATGAAATTAAAAGACACTTACTCCTTGGAAGGAAAGTTATGACCAAACTAGACAGCATATTAAAAATCAGAGACAGGTGTGGAGAAAAGGGGACCCTCTTACATTGTTGGTGGGAATGCAAACTAGTACAGCCACTATGGAGAACAGTGTGGAGATTCCTTAAAAAACTGGAAATAGAACTGCCTTATGACCCAGCAATCCCACTGCTGGGCATACACACCGAGGAAACCAGAATTGAAAGAGACACGTGTACCCCAATGTTCATCACAGCACTGTTTATAATAGCCAGGACATGGAAGCAACCTAGATGTCCATCAGCAGATGAATGGATAAGAAAGCTGTGGTACATATACACAACGGAGTATTACTCAGCCATTAAGAAGAATACATTTGAATCAGTTCTAATGAGGTGGGTGAAACTGGAGCCTATTATACAGAGTGAAGTAAGTCAGAAAGAAAAACACCAATACAGTATACTAACGCATATATATGGAATTTAGAAAGATGGTAATGATAACCCTGTATGTGAGACAGCAAAAGAGACACAGATGTATAGAACAGTCTTTTGGACTCTGTGGGAGAGGGAGAGGGTGGGATGATTTGGGAGAATGGCACTGAAACATGCATAATATCGTATACGAAACTAATTGCCAGTCCAGGTTCGATGCAGGATACAGGATGCTTGGGGCTGGTGCACTGGGACGATCCAGAGGGATGGTACGGGAAGGGAGGAGGGAGGGGGGTTCAGGATGGGGAACACGTGTATACCTGTGGTGGATTCACGTTGATGTATGGCAAAACCAATACAATATTGTAAAGTAATTAACCTCCAATTAAAATAAATAAATTTATATTAAAAAAATAAAAAGCAGAGACATTACTTTGTCAACAAAGGTCCATCTAGTCAAGGCTATGGTGTTTCGAATAGTCATGTATGGATATAAGAGTTGGGCTGTAAAGAAAGCTGAGCACTGAAGAATTGATGCTTTTGAACTGTGGTGTTGGAGAAGCTGACTGCAAGGACACCCAACCAGTCCATCCTAAAGGAGATCAGTCCTGGGTGTCCATTGGAAGGAATGATGTTGAAGCTGAAACTCCAATACTTTGGCCACCTCATGCGAAGAGCTGACTCATTTGAAAAGATCCTGATGCTGGGAAAGATTGAAAGTGAGAGGAGAAGGGAATGACAGAGGATGAGATGGTTGGATGGCATCACTGACTCAATGAACATGAGTTTGAGTAAACTCTGGGAGTTGGTGATGGACAGGGAGGCCTGGTGTGCTGCAGTCCATGGAGTTGCAAAGAGTCAGACACGACTACGTGACTGAACTGAACTGAACTGAACTGAGACACAGAAATAAAATAGGAGACTCTTGGATCAGAAACAAAGGCCCTTATTACTCATTGCAGCAAGCAGCATAAGCATCATGTTTTCAGTTTCTCCTTACCTCCCCAAGTCTCATGAGGTAAACATGGAGGGGCTCAGATGAGTGCTAAGCATGCAGTTTGGGAACTCTGAACTTAACCTATCTCTTTTATAGGAGTGGGATACCAAGGAACACTTAGGAACATGCTGAACTTAGTTAACCAGTCTCTTTTATAGCAAGCAAGTGGTAAGCCTGTTCTTTGTTCCAGAAAGATACATCACTTCATCCCCCAGGGTTGCTGTAAACACAGTGCTGAGAAATGGCCTGGGTGAAGATCAATCAAGGCCACCCTCAATAAGAATGCAAAGGGACACACAGGGGTCTATGGCAAGTTTCCTCTCCCAGCTTATTCTATCCCTTCACCCTATATATTCTTGGCCAAACTTGAGTATGCCACTCCGTTGACCACCTGCTTAAACTGCCCAACAGACCCTGGGACCAAACCTGCTCAATGTGCCTCAGATAGCATTAATTAAGGCTAATATCAATAAGATTCCAAAAGCGGAAGAAAGAGGCTAACCAGCAGTACTGACCTCAATCATACCTCCCAGGATCCCAGACACAACTAACTGTTAACTGTTACAGGGAGCAGAGGGTGTTATTTAAGACACGGAGGATGTGATCTAAAGTCAGTCTATTATCCATTATGAATCATGCAATTTTGACTGGCTAATCTCTAGTGTCATTGCCAATGGGCAATTGAGGAGCAAAAAATCAACCTTCATCCACAATGGAGAGTCCATGGCTATCTCTCCCCTATATACAAGCAGCCCAAAGATCACAAGTCACTCCCATTTGGGGATTGTTATTAACCTTGATTTGGATGAGAACCATGGGCTGTTGGTTGAGAACCATGGGCTCTGTCACTGGGTTGTGGCAGTCTTGAGAGTTGTACATGGCGTAACCCAAGGCCTCTCAGCTGTCAGGAGAAGCATATGAATTTGTATCAATCTCATTTTTAAAAGCTTGTGCTCATCTGTGTGTTCATACAGGTAAAAGGCAGAGTCCATGCCTGGGAGCTGCCATCAATGCATCAATGCCATTAGGCATAGCAAAATAAATGGTTCAGGAGTGGCTGAGTTTTTCTGTTTTCATAGCACGTGGACAGGGATGACAGGCACAGCAACAGGTCAGATTGCCAGCCTCTGCAGTTTCTTGATGAGGCAGACCATATGATTTTTGTTGCCAGGCTGCAATGTAGGCTCTTTGTAGGGGACAAAGAGAGCATTCATTGCTATTGGTTTGGGCCTCACTCAAAAAATGCTGATTTGTGGGTTAGCTGATATAAAGGACCAAATAGAATGCCCAAGTGAAGCACATACTATCTCTAGCTCCCCCGAAGTCCAAGAAGCAAAATCTCCTTTTTGGCTGCAGGGAGTGGGGAAGTGGAGCAGACACACAGCACTTTTGCCTGGGGTGCCAGAAAAATAGAGGGTTGTGAATCTGTGCATCTAAGTCCAAGAAACTTCACTTAGAAAGCAAGCCTCTGAATTTATCAGCCACCTCCTGGTGTGCATGATAGTCAGTTCAGTTCAGTTCAGTCGCTCAGTCGTGTCCGACTCTTCACGACCCCACGAATTGCAGCATGCCAGGCCTCCCTGTCCATCACCAACTCCCAGAGTTCACCCAAACTCATGTCCATTGAGTCAGTGATGCCTTCCAGCCATCTCCTCTGTCGTCCCCTTCTCCTCCTGCCCCCAATCCCTCCCAGCATCAGGGTCTTTTCCAATGAGTCAACTCTTCACATGAGGTGGCCAAAGTACTGGAGTTTCAGCTTTAACATCAGTCCCTCCAATGAACACCCAGGACTGATCTCCTTTAGAATGGACTGGCTGGATCTCCTTGCAGTCCAAGGAACTCTCAAGAGTCTTCTCCAACACCACAGTTCAAAAGCATCAATTCTTCGGCGCTCAGCTTTCTTCACAGTCCAACTCTCACATCCATACATGACCACTGGAAAAACCATAGCCTTGACTAGATGGACCTTTGTTGGCAAAGTAATGTCTCTGCTTTTGAATATGCTGTCTAGGTTGGTCATAACTTTCCTTCCAAGTAGTAAGTGTCTTTTAATTTCATGGTTGCAATCACCATCTGCAGTGATTTTGGAGCCCCCCAAAATAAAGTCTGACACTGTTTCCACTGTTTCCCCATCTATTTCCCATGAAGTGATGGGACCAGATGCCATGATCTTAGTCAGGGACCTTAAAACAAAGCCTTCTGACTTGCCAACCAACAGGGCTTCACCTGTTGGGTGAAAACTTTGAAATCAGAGGGTAAAGGCACCTATGCTAAATCCTGGCTCACCTATGTGTGACAAATGATAGGAAACTCATATCATAAGTATGTCTTTATTTTCTGCACTTTTGTGATTGGGATGATCTCCAAGGACCCTTACAAGTGAAAGTGTTAGTCACTCAATCATGTCCAACTCTTTGCAACCCTGTGGGCTATAGCCCGCCAAGCTCCTCTCTCCATGGAATTCTCCAGGCCAGAATACTGGAGTGGGTAGCCATTCCCTTCTCCAGGAGATCTTCCCAACCCAGGGATAGAACCCAAGTCTCCCACATTGCAGGCGGATTCTTTACCGTCTGAGCCACCAGGGAAGCCCTTGACACTTATAGGTTGGCAGTATAAGCATATAGCATCTCAATTCTTACTATTCATTCAGATGTACAAGCAACAGCAGCACACTGAATTAGTTCCACTCATAAGGTCAAATTAGCTTCTCTTCCCCATTGAGATCCTGGCTCAAATCCCATCAGTTAAATCTGAGCATCACTGGACCAGATAGGATGGTGACTTGGGTGCCTACATTCAAGGAAGCTAGAGGAATGTGAGTCCTTTCACTCCTTGAAGTTTCTGGGTATATTTGTGCAGAGTGTGTATGGCCTTCAGTCCTTGGGGACCATGAGACCGTGACCCAATAATTTGGTTTCTTAGAGTATCAGGACTTTCCTGAGGTCAGGAAAAAGGGCAGGGTCGGGGCACGGTGGGATCAGAGGGCGCAGAGGGAGAGAGCAGCTCAATCCCTGTGGACGAGGAATGTCACGTGCCACATGACAGTAAGCAAAGGACGTTATGGCCATCAAGCCATCTGCCACTGTGGTCGCCCTGGACTGTGCACCCTGAGGGGATTCAGGATGGACAAAAGCAGGATGCCAGCCCTAGAGAGCTAAGATGTGTATCAAAGGAATAATTTCAGTGAGCCCAGTCTCCTGCATCTTCCCATGCACAGAAAAGGACTAAATCCATTCACTTATGTCAGGTTTTCTTAAATTAATAGGAATCTATTGATGTTCCAACTACCTGCTTTTTGTTGCAAAAACATATATTGCGGCACTTCTCTTACCTCTGTGGAGCAATCCCTATGAGTTAAGAGGCTGTCTTCTAGGTGTAAGCCCTCAGTTTTGTCCATCAAATAGAACATAATTCCCAGCTTTTAGGTTGTACTTTTTTTTTTCAGTCGATATCCCCCATAGGTGAAGCTTTGCACTGACTTCTGACTTCAAGTGGCTGAACCAAAGCTCTGTGTTCTCACCACTAACAGCATTTACTCCAGCAGCTACAATGTACTGCCTTTTGAGTGGGCCACAGGGCTTGCCCACCCGTTGTCACAAAGACATCTCTTTCTTGTCCCAACTGAGGATGAGAATACTGTCCCACATCTTGTTTCAATCCCACCAATCATTGTGCAGCTTCTAAGTATTAATAGGTAAGGGCAAGCCAGGACTCCCATTTCCTCCCCTTCACCCAGCACTTGGAGCTTCCCTTGTGGCTCAGCTGGTAAAGAAAATTCACCTGCAATGTGGCAGACCTGGGTTCGATCCCTGGGTTGGAAAGATCCCCTGGAGAAGGGAATGGCTACCCACTCCAGTATTGTGGCCTAGAGAAATCCAAGGACTGTATAGTCCATGGGGTCGCAAGGAGTCGGACACGACTGAGCGACTTTCGCTCACTCACTCACTCACCCAACACTTGGGTGAGAGCATTCCCTTTGATCAGTTCCTGTGCCATCTCGCCTGTCCCCTAACTTCACCCTTTCTCTTCAGAGAGCCAAGTCTGCCAGCTATCCTTTTTAAAATTTTTTCTCTTTTGGCTGCACTGCCAGCATGTGGGATCTTTGTTCCCCAGCAAACCTGCATCCCCTGCATTGGATAGCGGATTCTTCCAATGGGTCACCAGGGAAATCCCAGCTCCCATCCATCTGTTGCCCAAACTGGAGCACTGTGAGCGGTCTGAGACTCTGTCCTGCTCACAGCCTGGTACGTGGCCTACCACAAGTTCTCTGAGTGTCAGCAGAGGGCACGAGACTCCTGGGTCAGGGACAAAGGTCTTTATTACTGCACAGCAGGCAGCGTGAGTTTTATACCAAACCCTCATGTTCCCCAAACCCCCAGGAAGCATGCAGGCAGACCCAGATGGATATTGCACACGCAGTGGACAATATATCCCAGCTGAGAAATGGGGATTTAGGAAGCCTCTTCTATTAAAGGGCTTCAAGCAAACCTGTAAACCTTTGTCCTGGAAGAAGATGTCACCTTCCTTATGTAGTTGTTTAGTTGCTCAGTCTTTTGCAAACCCATGGACTATTTCCACCAGGCTCCTCTGTCCATAGGATTTCCCAGACAAGAATACTGGAGTGGATTGCCATTCCCTTCTCCAGGGGATCTTCCTGACCTGAGGATCAAACATATGTCTCCAGCATGGGCAGACAGATTCTTTACCATTGAGTCACCAGGGAAGCCCTATCTTCCTCATATTGGATGGAAAACAAAGCTGCCCCGTGCTCTGGGGTGACACTGTTTCTACCATTCAGCCTATACAAGCATCCTTGAAAAGACTGTTCAGAGCAAAAACTGTGCCTCAGTGAAAAAAGACACACAGAAATGACAGCTCTATATAGAATTGCCTCCAACACTTGTAATCCTATTTTTTTTTTATTCTGGTAAGATATACAGGAAGTGTACCGTAGTAACAATTTTAAAGTGTATAGTTCAGAGGCATTAAGTACAGTCACAAGTGTTGTAGACCTATCACCACTATCCATTTCCAGAACTGTAACATTACTTTTAATGCACTGCTGGTCTTAATTTTCTAGTATTAAATTTGGATTTTTTATCTGGCTTATAGTCATCTTTTGTGTGAAAGCAGCAATGTCTGGCTCTGATGTTATGATTATTCTAGCTTCCTAGAAGGGGTAGTGAAATTGCCTTTTTCCCATGCCCTGGAAACTTTTGGACTACACTGCAACTCTTGGCTCCCTGAAAATTTGTTAGAACTGACTCATGAAATCACCTGGGTAGGTGTCTTTTTTAGAAGAAAACATTCAGTTCAGTTCAGTTGCTCAGTTGTGTCCAACTCTTTGTGACCCTTGGACTGCGGTACACCAGGTCTCCCTGTCTATCACCAACTCCTGGAGTTTACTCAAACTCATGTCCGTTGAGTCAGTAATGTCATCCACCCATCTTATCCTCTGTCGTCCCCTGCTCCTCCTACCTTCAATCTTTCCCAGCATCAGGATCTTTTCAAATGAGTCAATTCTTTGCATCAGGTGGCCAAAGTATTGGCGTTTCAGCTTCAGCTTCAGTCCTTCCAATGAACATTCAGGACTGATTTCCTTTATTTATTTATTAATTTAAAATTTTACTTTATTTTGCTTTACAATACTGTATTGTTTTTTTTTTGTTTAATTTTTATTTTTACTTTATTTTACTTTACAATACTGTATTGGTTTTGCCATACATTGACATGAATCTGCCACGGGTGTACATGAGTTCCCAATCCTGAACCCCCCTCCCACCTCCCACCTCATATCATCTCTCTGGATCTTCCCCGTGCACCAGCCCCAAGCATCCTGTATCCTGCATCGAACATAGACTGGCGATTCATTTCTTACATGATAGTATACATGTTTCAATGCCATTCTCCCAAATCATCCCACCCTCTCCCTCTCCCACAGAGTCCAAAAGTCCATTCTATACATCTGTGTCTCTTTTGCTGTCTCGCATACAGGGTTATCATTACCATCTTTCTAAATTCCATATATATGTGTTAGTATACTGTATTGGTGTTTTTCTTTCTGGCCTACTTCACTCTGTATAATAGGCTCCAGTGATTTCCTTTAGGATGGACTGGTTGGATCTCCTTGCTGTCCAAGGGACTCACAGGAGTCTTCTTCAACACCACAGTTCAAAAGCATCAATTCTTTGGGGCTCAGCTTTCTTTAGAGTCCAACTCTCACATCCATACATGACTAAGGGAAAAACCATAGCTTTGACTAGACGGACCTTTGTTGGCAAAGTAATGTCTCTGCTTTTTAATATGTTATCTAGGTTGGTCATAACTTTTCTTTCAAGGAGTATGCATCTTTTAATTTCATGGCTGCAGTCACCATCTGCAGTGATTTTGGAGCCCCCAAAATAAAGTCTGTCACTGTTTCCATTGTTTCCCCATCTATTTGCCATGAAGTGATGGGACCAGATGCCATGATCTTAGTTTTCTGAATGTAGAGCTTTAAACCAATTTTTTCACTCTCCTCTTTCACTTTCATCAAGAGGCTCTTTAGTTCTCTTTCACTGTCTACCATAAGGGTGATGTCATCTGAATATCTGAGGTTATTGATATTTCTCCTGGCAATCTTGATTTCAGACTGTGCTTCATCCAGCCCAGAAAACATTGGACCACCTTTTAAATTTCTCCTATAAATACTCATCTATTAAAAAAAAAATTCAGCTATTCTGATTTTCTCCCCTTCTCAAATCAGCTTTGGAAATTCAGATTTTTTATGGAAAATCTCATCTATGTTTTTAAAAATCCATACTGTAATTATTTCCCTTTTTTTGTGAAATGTCTATTTTTTGTGTATCTCTTCACTGACTGACCTTTTCCTAAGAATCAATTTTTTTTTCTGATCAAATCTACTGTTCAATTTGTTTCTCATTCATTAACTCTTGCTTTCACATCTTCCATCTTTCTGCTTTCTTTGCTTTTATTTGTTTTTCAGCCTGGAGTTATATATTTCAGTTCAGTTCAGTTCAGCTCAGTCGCTCAGTAGTGTCCGACTCTTTGGACCCCTTGAATTGCAGCACACCAGGCCTCCCTGTCCATCACCATCTCCCAGAGTTCACTCAGACTTGCGTCCATCGAGTCCGTGATGCCATCCAGCCATCTCATCCTCTGTCGTCCCCTTCTCCTCCTGCCCCCAATTCCTCCCAGCATCAGAGTCTTTTCCAATGAGTTAACTCTTCTCACGAGATGGCCAAAGTACTGGAGTTTCAGCTTTAGCATCATTCCCTCCAAAGAAATCCCAGGGTTGATCTCCTTCAGAATGGACTGGTTGGATCTCCTTGCAGTCCAGGGGACTCTCAAGAGTCTTCTCCAATACCACAGTTCAAAAGCATCAATTCTTTGGTGCTCAGCTTTCTTCTTTGCAACTTCACATCCATACATGACCACTGGAAAAACTATAGCCTCGACTAGACGGACCTTTGTTGGCAATGTCTCTGCTTTTCAATATGCTGTCTAGGTTGGTCATAGTGTACTTTTAATCTTTCTTAAATTTCTTCTAAGAACCCTGGGCTATACCCCCCAAGGTATTTTGTCATTTCTTTTTGTTATTGCTTTCTAAATAGATTCCAAATTCAGTTAAGGATTATTCATTAACTGTGATTATTATATAATTCACCATCCAAATTGGGATACTTTTAGAGTGAAATATACATACTATGTCCAGACAGTAAGTGTAAGCTAGGACTGTTTTGGGTAAACCAGAAAGCATGATCACTCTATTTTTAACATGAATTAGATAAAAGGAAGTTTAAAAATTTTCACGTTGGATTTTGTTACAGGTTGCTAATTTATTGAATTTTAATCACAGAATGTGGCCTACATGGATTTCGTTTTTTGAAATTTATTGAGATTTTGTGAGGCAGTGCTAAAACTTGGTACATTTTTGTGACTGTGCCAAATGGTTTTGCACAGAAAGCATATTTTCTGTTTGTTGGATACACCTTTCTTGATATATTTTATATCAAGCTTGCTAGGTGGCACTAGTGGTAAAGGAGCCACCTGCCAGTGCAGGAGACAGAAGAGGTGTGGGTTCGATCCCTGGGTCAGGAAGATCCCGTGGCGAAGGGCATGGCAACCCATTCCAGTACACTTGCCTGGAGAATCCTATGGACAGGGGAGTCTGGCAGGCTACAGTCCATAGGGTCGCACAGAGTTGGACACGACTGAAGTGACTTACCACACACACATCTTTGTCTATATGATATGTCAATTTCTAAGAAAGGTTTAAAGCTCTCCCACTATCGCTGTAGATTATTAACTTTTCCTTTTCCAGTTTTTAGATTAAATAATTCAAAATTTCTATTGTTAGATACAAAAATTTTCAAGAGTGTTATTTTCTGTTGTTTGCTTCTACCTTATAACATTTGATACTTGTACCTTATAATCTCTTTTGTCATATATCAATGTTAGTTACTCTAGCTTCTCTTTTTGAATAGCTTTATTGAGATATAATTTATATATCTCCATAAAGTACACCTATTTAAATTGCATGATTTGATGATTTTTAGTATACTCACAGCATTGTACAATCATTACCACCATTAACTTTAGAAACATTACATCTATTGAGTGACTCTCCATTCTCCCCTCTCATTCCCCACCAACCATGATCTACTACTATCTCTATAGATTTGCCTGTCTAGATGGACATTTGATATAAATGGAATCATAGTATGTGGTCTTTTACACCTAGCTTCTTTCATTTAGCATGATTTCAAGGTTTTTCTGTGTAGTAGTGTGTATTCATACTTCATTCATTTTTATTGCCAAATATTCCTTTGACAGACATTTCGATCATTTCCATTTTTGGCTATTGTAAGTAATATTACTACAAACATTCATGTTTTGTGTGGCTATATACTTTCATTTCCTTCGGTGTATACCTGGGAGTGGAATTTCTGGGTCACAGGCAACCTCCACATTTAACATATTTCAGAACTGCCAACTATTTCCCAAAGTGGCTAAACCATTTTATATTACACCAGTGATGTCTGATGGTTCCAGTGTTTCTACATCCTCACCAACAATTGTTATTATCTCTCTTTTTTATTATTGCTATCCTGGTGGTATAAAGTGGTATTTTTTCGTGGTTTTGATTTGCATTTCCCTGATGGTTAACAGCACTGAGCATCTTTTCATGTGCTTATTGGCTGTTTGCTTATATTTTTGTCAGAGAATTGTCTGAGGTCCCTTACCCACTTAAAAGTTGAGATGTTTATCTTTTAAACTATTGAATTGTACAAGTTCTTTATATATTCTGCATACGGGCCCCTTATCTGATACATATATAATTTGCAAATACATGTATCCCCTGATTTTTCAAGTTTGACTTATGCCACTTCACTGTATCAGTACTTGCTTTTGGTGACTGAAAGAAATCCAAAGAGGATATTCACCTTTACAAAAAAAAAAGGCAAAGATAAAAATAACATTCAGTGTTTTTTTATAGCTAGCTGTTACGGAAAAGATATGCATCCCAAGCAGTGCGAGTGGCACTGCCAAGATCCTTCCCCAGCAACTACACGCCGTATCTTGGCATCAAGCTGTATTAGTTTGAACTGTGTCTGTGATTATCTGTGCTTTATCTTTTTCATTGAAGTATAGTTGACTTACAATGTGTTAATTACTGCTGTACAGAAAAGTGTTGTTATACATGTTAATATATATACATTCTTTTTTAATATACTCTCCCATTATGGCTTATCATAGGATATTGAATAAAGTTTTCTGTGCTATACAGTAGGACTTTGTTGTTTAACTCCTTTATCTTGATTTATTTTGTGCATCCGTTAGCAAGATATGTGCTAAGGTATGTGCTGCTTTGCTTTACACCACTGTGGCATATGAAAGCTTTATAGGAATGTTCTGCTTTCAGACGCAGAGAAAGTCTTCTTATTTTGCTACCTTAAGGGTCATATTTTCACTCTCTTGATATTATTTGCTTCAAAAAATTTTTAAAAAGCTTTAAATTTTGATGCAGTCTAGTTTTATTTTTCCTTTCTGCCTGTGCTATTGGTGTTTTATCTAAGAAACCATTCTCTAACCCAGGGAGGTGAAGATTACTCCCTATGCTTTGTTTGAGCAGCTTTATCCTTTCGGCTCTTACTTTTAGATCTATATTTTGAATTAATTTTTTGTATATGGTGAGAGATAGTGGTCTAGCTTCATTGTTTTGCTGGAACATTGTTTTGCTAGAAGTATTAATATTCAGTTGTCTTCATGTGCTTTCTTTTTATTAGTATTTGCCTATTATACTTTGTCGTTAGTTTTTGAGATCATTATAACTTTGTAATTTACTTTTTATTTTATTGAGATATACTTAGTTCCCCAACCAGGGATCAAACCCCTGGACCCTATACTTGCAGTGCAGTCTTAACTGCTGGACCACCAGAGAAGTCTCTGAAATATACTTGATTTACAATGTTGTGTTGATTTTTGTTCTATAGCAAAGCGATTCAGTCATACATATATATATATACACATTCTTTTTCATAGTCTTTTAAAAATATTTATTTATTTGGCTGCTCTGGATCTTAGTTGTGGTATCCAAGATCTTTAGGTGTGGCATGTGAACTCTTAGTTGGGACATGTGAGATTGAGTTCCCTGAACAGGGATTGAACCGGGGCTCCCTTCGTTGGAATTGAAGAGCCTTAGCCCTTGGCACTAGGGAAGGCCTCTTTTTCATATGCTTTTCCTTTAAGGTTTATCACAGGAATAACTTTGTAACTGATGGAAGATATGTAACATGCAACAATTATCCTCAGTTTTACAGACTTGTGGAACAGTCTGAAATTAAGTGAATTACTCACAAACTCATGCACAGAACAGAAAGTCAGTACTATAACAAACAGTTGGACACGACTTAGCGACTGAACAACTATTGATAGGATAGGCATGTTTTAAGTCTCATCCCATCCCAAGAGTCACTGCCTGCCCTTTGAATCATTTAAATACGTCCCCCTCATTCACCTTGAACTCTGAATATTCACAACAGCCCTTGACTTGGGGTGGTCAGGAGGGAATTACTAACCTTATGGTTGACTAATGGAAACTTTCAGAACAATGGGCTCTTGGGAAGATGACAAAGTTCTGAAGAAGTTGCCAGGGACAATCAAGACACTGTCTACACCACAATACTTCTACTAGTTTAGCTTCTTCCTATCTTTATTTGTTACCTGTATAAATTTTATTTACACAATTATTCTCTCATTTATTTCACTGGTCTCCTCTTAGTGAAAGATTTGACTATTGTACTCATTTCTTGAGCATTAAGAAAATTCCATGTAAATACACAGGAATAAGGAGGCTAAAACAGAAATGATGGGATATGAAATCTTGAGGCTCCAAAAGTCCATGGTCTACCGCAGGGTTTTCAGCCTTGGCACTACTGACATTTTACCGGAGAACTCTTGGTTGTGGAAGGTTGTTCCGGGCATTGTAGGATGTTTAGAAGCATCTCTGGCATCTAACCACTAGGTGCCAGTAGTAGCACCTGTGTGCCGGTTGTGACAACCAAAAGTGTCTCCAGAAACTGCCTGATGTTTCCCAGAGGAAAAATTACCCACAACTTAAAACTATGGTGGTGTGGTGTTGGAGAAAACTCTTGAGAGTCCCTTGGACTGCAAGGAGATCCAACCAATCCATCCTAAAGGAAACCAGTCCTGAATATCCATTGGAAGGACTGATGCTGAAGCTGAAACTCCAATACTTTGGCCACCTGATGCAAAGAACTGACTCCTTGGAAAACAAGCATCTTTCCTGATGCTGAGAAAGATGGAAGGCAGGAGGTGAAGAGGACAGCAGAGGATGAAATGGTTGGATGGCATCACCGACTCGATGGACATGAGTTTGAGGAAGCTCTGGGAGTTGGTGATGGACAGGGAGGCCTGGTGTGCTGTAGTCCATGGGGTTGCAAAGAGTTGGACACGGCTAAGCAGCTTAACTGAACTGAGAACTATGGGTTTTACTATGTAATTTCATTCTCTTATTCTTTAATCTATAATCTCTACTATAGCTGTTAAATATATGGTTAAGTATTTTTAAAATTCTTAGTGTTCTGCATCTTTAGTTTGTATTGCAGTATGGTCTCTGAAAATCCACGTGTTATATGTCAAAAGTGGAACAGCAGACTGATAACCCTGTTTGATGTACCACTCTGTTACTATAGCCCTGAATGTAGTAATTAGGAAGCAGTGTGTTTGAAAAGTGAGGGGAAAAAACAGCACCCATCAAAAGTGGTGCCTGATAGCTTCTGATTTCTGAGGCCCATGAGATACAAAATCCACTAGAGCTAGGAATGCTCTAATATTAGTATAAATTCTCTAGAACGCTTTCAATAATTTATGAATGTATAATCTGGTGTTCCTTGCTCTGCAAAATTAAAATACATTAGACCTACACTTGATTTATGTAAATTTGAATTTTTATAACATGTGTATTCATGGCCTTGGCAAGATTATAATATGTCAAGAAAAAGACCTCAGTTACATGTTCTACACAGACTTGGTTTTTGGCTTCTAGTGCTACTAGATCAAATCAAGGAGAACCTGTTCAAGCCTTCACAAAACTCTTCCTTGTGCTTATTTGGAATAAAGCAGACATCATTTGGGAGAAGGAAGTGGCAACCCACTCCAGTATTCTTGCCTGGAAAATCGACATAGGACGATGGTGGGCTGCCGTCTGTGGGGTCGCACAGAGTCGGACACGACTGAAGTGACTAAGTCATCTCTGCATGCATTGTGAAGGAAAGGATCACCAGAAACGGATTTCCAAGTTCCATCAAAATAGTCATAGCAAAACATACGGGAAAAAAAAAAGCCTTATTAGTGTTTCCAGTTAAGCCACAAAAGGAAAACATAGTTTTCTTAAAATATCAAAGTCAATGTTTCATTTCATTCTGGCTGGGATACAATAACGCCCAATGTCAGCGTCACTCTGTTCAGGTGTACAGCCACTCAGCAAAGCAATTTCGAGCCTTTCTACTTTTGTGTGGCATCTTTCAACTTGTTTGACTTTCAGGAGTCCCGATGCCATTCTCACGGTCGGGGCTCTGCAGGGGAAAACTCCCTCGGGAATCCAGGTCGCTCCCCTAGTCTCTCGCTCATCCCGGTACCGGGGGCCGGCTTTGCACCCCGTGGAGGGTGATAACTGAGGGTTCCGAGGTCCTATCCCGCGTAAGGCTCCCTGTGAGCCCACCACAGTAACCTCAGACCCCACAGGTTAGCCGGGCCATCCCCGGCAGTGGTGGAGAGGACACTGACCAATCCCACGCCCTTGCCTGTGATCAGCTCCGATTTCTGGGCACCACCACCCCCAGGGGAAGGGAGCCGTCCCGCGGCTTCTTTCCTGGAGGGCTCGAAAGGAAACCGGGCTCTCCAGTTCCCGTGGCAGGGCCCGGCATTCCAGGGGCGAAGCCGGGCGGGGCCGCGGCGGGCGCGGGTCCGAGCGCCCGAGGCGCGGGCGGAGCATGTGACCACGCCGCGCGGGGCCGGGCTCGCAGTGCCGCGCGGCGGCGGCGGCGGGGAGAGCAATGGAGGCCGTGGCCGCCTGAGAGGCGGGTGCGCTGCCGGTGCTGCTGCGGAGGCTGCTGGTGCCGCGGGAGCGCCGCGGGCATTGCACTGGCGCCCGCCGCGCGCGCGGGATCGCCACCGCCATCTAGCCGCTTTCCCAGCCCCGGCTCCCGGCCGGGACGTCAGGTGAGCGCTCTCCCGGCCCGCGGCCGGAGCCAGACAATGGGTGCAGCGGGCGGGCTTCTCCCTTTCCCTGGCGACCCCCGGCCCAGGCCCCCGCGGCCGCCCGGGATTCCCGACCTTGCCCCTGCCCTGGGTTAGTGGGCTCGGCTGGGCGGGTCGTGGACTCCGGGGCGGTGTCCTCGCGCGTGCGGCGCGGACCTTCCCCGAGGCACCAGGCGCGTGGTGTGCGCGGCTCTGGATCCCACGCGAGGAACCTGCGGACGGGCTGCGCCCCCGGTAACTTGCCGAAAGCGTGGGACCTTTAAATTCCCTCTGTCCTTCCCGCGCCGCGGCATCCGGTCCTGGGGTCTCCGGCTCGGGTCCCGGCTGTGGCGGGGGTCAAAGCGAGACCTCGCCGTCTGGGATCTCGGGCGCTGACCGGGGCTCAGCCCTGCCTCCCATCACCCCCACCCCCACCCCCCAACTGCATTGCTTTGTTTAACCTCTGCCGAGCCATTTCGCAGAAACTCTTGTTGCTCCAATTCTGATGAGCCACCAGTTTGATGGCTGAGGCAAGACAAAGGTTTTCCCTGTTTACAAGGGCTGCAGCCGGGACACTGCACGCTGCCAGTGATGTAAAAATGTGTTTTCCTTATCTTCTCCCCCGGGTTCTGGCGATGGTTTTCCTGGTTCTATAACCGTTCTTTCTTGCAGAGCTCTGTAGTGGCGAGATTGGACCTCCTAACCCTACCGAGACGGTGGGTGGGGAATGGCTTTTATTCCTGCTTATCAGTAAACAGAAGGGCAGAGTGTTACATTTGAGGTGTTCTCAGAATAGAGGCATCGTAATTCTACATTTTAAGAGACAATACAAAAAAAAATGTTTAAAAGACACATGGATTCAGTGGATGGGCGGGGTGGCAGGGGGCAGAAAACCTAATAACTGTGAACATGTGTTGTGAAATTTTAATATGGTTTTAAGAATAATGGCCCGGAAACTGATCTGGTGTAGGTGAGGGAGTGCGTGTGTGAGGAGGGGTGGTGTTGATGGAGAGGGAGTGGTTAGAATACAAAGAATAAGGCAATTTCAGTAAAAGGTTCTTAGTCAATATCCTGTAGCAAATTTTCAGTTCATCAAGTTGTCATTAAATCATCATTCTTCTGTAAAAATCACCTGTAGTAGTTGTTGAATTATATATAAAATGGCTAACAATTATTTGGCATTGTAACGTGACTCAGGAATCTGAAAACAACAGTCAATTTTGAGTAATTTTTAAAAATCAACAAAGGAAAGATGCTTCCACCACTCCCTCCTTTATTCTCTGAGAAAACTGAATCCTGGTTGAATATATTCAACAAAAAATTAACCTGTAAGAAAAAAAATTTCAAAAGCAGGTTTTTTTAAAGAAACATTTTTGAAAAATGCATCTTACATAAGTGATATGGATGGTTTCATTACTTCAGCTCAGATATGTGAAGGGAAGAAAATCAAGGCTACTAGATTGCCCTTTTCCAGTATTAAAACGTCGTTTCTTCCAAACCCCTATATTTACAGTCACCTCTGAAATGGAGAAACTTTCACTCTAAAGACTTAGCAGTCACTTAGCACTGAATTTGGAGTTGGGAAGATAATACTGACTTGACATACTTAGGCAGTTGGCTTGAGAAACAAAAGCTTCACTGAGGGAGGGGATGTAAGTATACTTACAGCAGATTCACCATTGTTGTACAGCAGAAAACAACACAACTTGTAAAGCAATTATCCTCCAATTAAAAATAGAATTTTAAAAAGTAAAAAAGAAAGCTTTCACATAGTTCTTTGCAAGCTATAAAGCACAGTAATAAATGTAAGTTATTATTATTGCTAAGTGAGGAAGTTGTATTTTACAATTTTCCCTTACACAGTTTCAGGAAAATTAATTGAAATTAATATGAAATTCTCCAGGGTAGGGGACTTCCCTGGTGGTCCAGTGGTTAAGACTTGGTGCTTCCATAGCAGGGGCACAAGTTCAGTCCCTTGCCAGGGAACTCGAGATTCTGGAAGCAGTGCGACATGGCCAAAAAAAAAAAAATTCTCCATGGTAAGGGATGGTCTGGTACATACTAGGTGTTCAATAAATAGTTGAAGAAAGAATGAATTAATGAAAAATAAAATGTAAATGGATAAAATATGCATACAGATTGAGTTGGTTTACTTCTTTTAGTTTAATGAGCATTTACTGAAGGCCTGTTGTGTGCCAAGAACTGTATGGACTGTTTGCACGTCCTGTTTATAAAAGCCTGGTGACTTTCCTGTTTTGATCATGTGTGCTGTATGTTTCTATGAAGACCAGGGCCCCTTGGGTCATGTTAATGATCATCTCATATAACTGAATAGCACAGTAGAACATTTCACTCGTTATATGTACAAATACTTTCTCACAATGGCCTGTGGGGAGGCAGGACAGATACTATCATTCCTGTTTTGTAGGTGAGGAAATCCAGACACAGCGAGATTAAATGACTTGCCAGCTCCTCACCACTGAAGCAATAGTACCAGGGGACAGAAGGGGACCTCATGCCTGGTGCTTTCATCTCTGAATCACATTGTCTTCTCCCCAATATGCTGCACCTCCACAAAATCTCCCTTGAATTAGACCTCATGAAAAAGTCTACCTTTTGAATAACTTTTACATAAGGAAAAGTTATATCTTACCACCCGCTAAGTGGAATGGTTGAATGGGAAAGTTCTGGAGACAGGTGACTGAATTTGAACTCTGGGTTTACCACTTGTTAGCTCTGCATCTTTGGCAAGTGACTTAATATGTCTAAGTCTCAGTTTTCTCATCTATAAAATGGTGTAAGTAACTACCTACTTGCCTTACAGGATTTGGGGCAGGATCAAATTAAATAAGGTGCTTAGCATAATGCTTAGTACAATGTCTAGTAGAAACTAAGCATTCAGTGTCAGCTGATTATTTTTATTCTCATTATTGTAATGAAGCAGTGGCTTTTAAACTTTTTTTTTGCACAATAAAATGTTTTACTTTGCCGTCTGGTATACAGATACATTACAAATGTGTTTAGGTAAAAAAGTCATTAATGCTTAGACTTCCTATGTGTGCAATGCGTTTTTATATTTTTCATTCTGTTTTATTTAGAAATGCTGGTTGAAATACACTAAATAATTTCACATCCCATTAATGTACCATGACCTGCAGTTTGAAAAGCACTAGTGTTAAGGATAATCAGGTTAATGAGTGCATTAAAGACAAGTCTTTTTTTGAACCTTTATATTTTCCTTCTAATTATTTACAACATCTTCTGAAATTTGGATGTTAAATTACACTGAAAACAGATTCTTAAACATTTCTTAGTAATTATAACCGTATATTGAGTATTTATTACTGTCTAGATACTATGCTAAGCAGTCTATTTTTGTATGTTATCTAATTTAGTGCTTGTAACAGCCTTGTAAGAAGGTCTTCTGTTTCCATTTGATAATTGAAATTAAGACTCAAAGAGGTTTTATGAACTTGCCCAAGGTCATAAAGTTAGTGAGAGATGAAGCAAGAATTCAGGGTTCTTTTTGACCCCAAACCTCTCTGCTCTTCCAGCCCCAACCCTGTGTTCTCAGGTTCTCCTAGTGATTTCTGAAGAGGTATTATTCCTTCTTTTAGATAAATTTGAATGGCAATATTGAGAACTTGCCTGTTGTGGTACATCTTTTGCAGTTTCCTTTGAAATGACTCATTTGAAGAAAATTTTCAAGTTAGTAAGTAAGAAAGTATACTGCATAGACCAGTATTTCATTTTGACTTTGGCTGGTCTTTGATGTAAACATTTTGAAACAGCTTCTCAGGTTTTTATGACAGAGTCAATTAATTGGTCAGTTTTATTGAGCACCCAAAGGTTTAATATATCTTTGGAAGAGACATGAAATAGCCGTGTAACTATAAAAAGACTTCATTACAAATGAATGTCGGCTTTTGTTAAGGCACAAAATGAAGACTTAAGAGCTACAAAGAGTATTTTATAGTATATTGATTTGTTTCAAACTCACCAGGCAGTTGAAGTACTTATTTTGTAAAGTGCTTGTAAGAAACCACCCCTAACTGTACTATTAATTTTTTTTTTTATTTCAGTTCCTTGCAAATGTTCCTTAAAATTTTAGTAATATTTTAATTTTTTTGGTGGTCCTGGGACTTTTCTCTTTTAAAAATATTGTGAGAAAGAATTAAGGAAATATATTTTATAAATAGTACTTAGAAACACGTGACAATGGAAAGGCAGATATCACTGTTTCATTCCCATTTATGTCTGACAGATTCAGGCTCTTTGGTTGTCTGGTTGGATGCATAGGGTTATATCTTATAAATAAGATAATTACAAGGTGCTTAAAGATATATAAATACACTCCTGCTTTTGCAATATGGCTTCCACATGCAGGGAGCTTTAAACTTTCACTGGTATGTTTAACTAGTTTACTTGTTGAGTTAAGGTTGGTGTTTTCAAAACTGACAGGTTTTTAAAATCAGAGTTTGTGTAGATCATGTGATATTTTGGACAAAGAACAGCAGTTTCGTGGTTTTGTGGAACCGCATATTTTCCTCAACCGTCATTTTCTGTTAAGATTAAAGTGAGTATATTGTTTCAGTTATTGTTGGACATCAGATTTTATCCCTAGACGAACCCTCAAAAATTCCTTTTGCTTCTAATGAAATTGTGTATAATTGTCATAAGCTTATATTTTATGCTTATTTTATTAATTTATTCCATTTGTGTAACTCTTGATTCTTAGTGGATTGGCATCGTTTTTGTGAGGATCAAGAAACATTCTAGCTATTGAATGGTCACCAATTTTTTTATGTTCAGGCAGGCAGATTGGGTTCTCATTACATTTTGTACTACTTTTATTCTTGATGTGAACATTCTTAGAGATAAAAAGGAACATCAATTTAGATGTGAACATGCACTAGTGCCTTTGAGGCAGATACATATACAAATTTGTATCTACATATATGTATGATTTCCAGTTACATGAGAAGTGCATGGTTACAAACTCTTAATCCATAAGACCCCATGGGATGTAGTCCGCCAGGCTTCTCTTTCCATGGGATTCTCCAGGGAAGAATACTGTAGTGGGTTGCCATTTCCTTCTCCAGGGGATCGTCCTGATTCAGGGATTGAACCTGCATCTCCTGCGTCTCCAGCATTCGCAGGTGGATTCTTTACCGCTGAACCACCTGGGAAGCGCGTTGAATGCTTTGGTCACATGTTATCAGAAATATTTAAGAAAGCAAATAGAACAACCATATATAACAGCTTTTATATTGAGTCTGCATGTGGAAAGGTGATTCTGTATAAAATGTCAAAAATGAAATGCAGAAATAATTTCAATCTGATTTTTAAAATCTTCACCAACTCTTCCAGATGTTTGTAGAGTTTTTGAAACAGTATACTTTGAAGTTTGCATGGAAATTTTAATAAAGTTACTTCCGAAGCTGGTACTATTTTAAAAATGTGTCTTTGAGGAAAAGATACAGAACCCACATTCCCGAAACACTTTGGGAAATATTTAAATTGGAAGTAAGCACTCAGCTCACTAGGGACAGGTTGTTAGAATTTAGAGTAGATACCAGCTGCTAAGAAGTATTCTCAGTAACAAGAAAGGAGGGAACACTTGCAAAAAAAAAAAAAAAGGCTTTTTACTAGGGAGGGTAGGAATACCCGACCCAGAGGTCCACTGGCCTCCCCACTCCCTTGGAGAGGGGTTGGCTGGCACTAACGGTGGAGAAGGGGAGCATGTGGGGTCGAGGGGGCAACAGAGAAACTTAGTTATTGTTTAAATCTGAGATAAGCCGGATTCAATAAATAATCTGGGAAAATTCTTATATGTAATTGTTAACCCACAGCTTCCCCCCCTGGGGAGAAATAAAAAGAAAGCCCACGGCCCCAAGACCACTGTTGCTGGAAGAGGAAGCATGAGGACCCTGTTGTCAAAGCCATTTGTGGTCTCAGGCCAGGGCCACAGCTGATACTCTTAGGGAAGCTTGTGATGAATTTAGCCGAGCTGGTCAGACACTGCTGATGAATTCCAGCTGCCCTCAATGACTGCATTTTGTCTTTTCTTCATTTTGAAAAGTTCTTAATAAATGTAGAGTGACTTTTTCTCTACCACAGTATCATTGTGACAGACGCCGTGGGCTTGCTTGGCACTCTTTAAGATGCAGCTGCCCGGGCATGTTTGTGATGGGTTAACTGTTTTCTAGAGTTAATGAGGTCAGGGTCACAGGTTCAATTCCTGGGAAGGCCAGTTAGCTTTGCTTTGTTCTCTGATCTCATATTGTGCTCTTAACCCGGACTAGCCATCTGGCGAAGGCAGATCGTTGATCACAAAGGGACTAATAAGCAGGACGGTGTGGGAGGAGCAGCGTGGATCTTCCTTAGTGGATATTGAGTAATTAAGAGAATCAACTACAAAAGCATGCATACTTTTGTGTTTCCTAGCATTGTCTTAATATGTGGAAGATAACGAGGTGGTCACATCATTTTCTCTGTCACTTCTGTTGGACTCCCATTTTTAACAGTTGTTTTTTCTAGTTCTGGGGTTTTGGAAGTCTCATTGGCTTGAATGTTGTCTTGAATGTTCTTAACAGGTGTACGTTGTCTTAAATGTTCTTCGCTTCCTTGTACGTTTGTAGGCCAGTGACTCAGTGAGAAAAGGATAAGGCTGACAGTGGAACAGACCCCCTACTCAGTCGTTTGCAGATCTGACCCCATTTGAGTTAAAAAATAAAAGTTAAAAAAGCAAAACATCCTTTTGAATGGGAATGAATAGACTGAGAATATCCAGGAAAATACTTTATAGTTTTTCTAAACATACTTTATCTATAAATCTCTTATGCCCTTTCTTAAAATTACATCTATGTCAAGTGAAATATCTGAGATCATCTAGACGAGTGCTGTCTCGTACAGTCACTGGTCCCATGGGCATTTGAAATGTGGCCTGTCCAAATTGGGAGGAGCCCTAAGTATAAAATACACACCAGATTTCAAACACTTGGTATGAAAAAAAAGGGCAATATGTCATTGATATTTTAAAAATACTTGAACATGTTGAAATAATGTTTTAACTGTATCAGATTAACTTAAGCATTATTAAAGGTAATTTTACCTTTTTTCTTTTCTTACTTTTTTGAAAATGTGTTTACTAGAAAATTTTGTGTTTTGTGTTTACTATAAAAGCTACAGATGTGGCTTGCATTATATTTCTGTTGGGTGGTGGCGTTCTAGACCAGCCCTTCATTTTACAAATGAGAAGCCCAAGTTCAGAGGTTAAGTAACTGAGCTGAGTTCTTTCCATTGCCTGTAACCTCTCCCTGCTAGTAGGTTAGGTGTTCAGGAAGATGGGAACTCTTTGAACCATTAGAAGACCGTTTAGTGCCTGACAGTTATCAAATGTTGCAAGGTCTATGCCTGAGTCATTGCATATTTAGGTATTATGCCAGGTGTGTGTGTGTGTAGGAGGGGGCTTTGTCTTGTTTATAATGCTGATATTTAGGCTTTATTTTACCTTCCTATATAGGTCAGAGGCCATATAGCTTTATTTAGTTCTGAGAAAAACACATTAAATTAGACATGAACAGTTATAACTCTGGGGTAAATGAGATATGGTGATCAGTCAAATGGGTACTTTATTGTGAAGATTTAGATAGTTTGAATGACCCTTGAGGACAAAGCAGCAAGCTTTTAGGGCTGTATGCCTTTTGTGTTCCAAAGGAAGAACTTACAGGCTGTTAGTTTCCCTCTCTTAATTATGGATGTGCCTGATAACTCCAATCGAAAAAGAAATAGCCAGGATTGGGTGGTGTTAAGGCTGTGGCCTCCTAATGGGGCTTTCTGTCAGTTTTATGACAGAATAGTCTTTAATTGGCAAAGATAGAAAGGAAGAAAACGGGGGGAAAATTGGAAGATTGAGATTGACATATACACACTATTATATATAAAATATATCACTAATAAGAACCTACTTAACACAGGGAACTCTACTCAATACTCTGTAATGGCCTATTGGGGAAAAGAATCTTAAAAAAGAGTGGGTATCTGTGTTTGTATAACAGATTCACTTTGCTATACACCTGAAACTCATGCAGCATTGTAAACCAATATACCCCAATAAAAAAAAACAACCCTCAGGACCCAATTTGTTATTTCTAGTTGAGATTTTTATTTTCCTAATCAACATAGGCAGCTCAGATTACCATCTTAAAGAAGTTTTACGTTATGTAGCTTCAGATCTATTCTCCCCCACCCCACCCCAGCCCTCTCAGAGTTGTAAGTCACTATCAGTTTGTTATCAGTGACAACTTGCGAACAACAACTTTGTCAGGCCACCTCTGACACTTCGATTACTCTGATCATCCATGCTAGGTAGTAATGTGCGTGAGCTTACCCTTTTAATAGGGACATTCTGGAGTTTGAGAGAAGATACGCAATTACTTCCAGAAGGGTGGTTTATAAAAGTAATGCCAGATTATCATTTTTCTGTGCTTTTTGTCTGTTACAAACAACCCAGGTAGATGATAAGTACTAGAATCAAAACAGGATAGCGATCTTTGAATGGTTGCCTTGGAGTAGGCCAAAAATAAATAACAACGTCCTGCAGTATGAAGTTTAATGAAAAGCCCCATAACCACCAATGTTCTGTGCAGCCTGAGTCACTGTATAAACTCAGTTGATCTCACGTCAGCAGATGTGTGTTGAGTGTTGCGCCCCGTGGGCTGGGCACTGTGGACTAGGCACCATGGACGTAACAGGAAAAGAACAAAGGTTGAGGGAATACAGGTTACGTGAATGAGAACTTCTGTTGTAGTTTCTAGCTTGAGAAAAGAACGTAGCATTTTAACGTCGCTGCAGAATGAATGAACACATGATGATGCTCTACAAGTCACTGGTTGATTTCAGGTGTCATGTTTGATGTCATGTCCCATTTCTAGCAGTAACGGATTTTCTTCTAAAATTTGGGCCATTGGGACAGTCGTTTAGTATGCCGAAGGCTTGTTGTCTGTTGACAGTCATACTGAACATGGAAAGGTAGTACATGTCCCCTGTGTTCCTCTTCCTTTCCCTGAGCCAGCTGTTCATACCAGGTGCTGTGGAGATGCTAGTGAACATAAATGTGAAGAATTCAGTCTAGCAGAGAAGAAAGACAAGAATGTAAAATGTGCTGTGAGAGAACGTCCCAGTGCTGTGGGGACTCAGGTGAAGGGGTGACTGTTCTGGTGAAGGAGGACAGAATGAAGAAAGATAAGGAGGCAGCTTACAGAGGAGGTGGTATTGGAGCTGGGTCTTGAAGGAGGGGTAGAATTTTGACAGATGGAGAGGGGGTGGAAGGGTATTCCAGACGTAGGGAACAGAATGAGCAAAGACACAGCAAGCATGAAGCCATGACATGGAGGTGGCAGGAGCATTCAGGCATGGAAGGGAGTGGCAGGAGGCCAGACCAGACATGTGGATCAGGCAACATTTGGAGAGATATGAAAGGCCAGAGAGTACTGACACTTTTTAAGCATTGGGGAGCTATCAAAAGCAGGGAGTGGCATAATTGCATCTACTTTGGAAGAATGACTGGGAGTTAAGCTTGGTTCTAAAGCCAACTTTCCCTCTAGCCTAGTGACCACAGGCGAGTCACTTTACTCCTCTGAGCCTCAAATAATCTCGTGTAATACTTCGGCCACCTGATGCAAAGAGCCGACTCTGGAAAAGACCCTGATGCTGGGAAACATTAAAGGCAGGAGGAGAAGGGGGCGACAGAAGATGAGATGGTTGGATGACATCACTACCTCAGTGCACATGAGTTTGAACAAACTCTGGGAGATGGTGAAGGACAGGGAAGCCTGGCGTGCTGCAGTCCTTGGGGTTTCAAAGAGTCAGACTTAGCAGCAGACTTCAATGTAGCAGCTGAACTTTCTCCGGGGGATCTTCCCGACCCAGGGATCGAACCCAGGTCTCCCGCATTGTCGGCAGACGCTTTACTGTCTGAGCTACCAGGGAAGCCCGAACAACAACAACAACAACAACAAATAAAAGCGTAGAGCAAGAGTTATCCAGTCAAACAGTAAACAAAGACAATGCTTCCAAGGGTTTGGTCTGTGCCAGGTCCTGTTGTTGGTGCTGGAATATGAGAGCAAACCTACAGCCAGGGCCCCTGAACTGCAGAGACATTCTGGTAGGAGAGGGGGACAAGAAGCAGTATGCAAATATGTATATAACAGAGTGTCAGGTTGTGATAAGTGCTAAAAGGAAGTCATGCTGAGTGAATGGAGTGAGAAGTTTCTAGACAGAGAAACCTAGAGAACTTTGAATGAAGTGGAAGAAGCCTTGGAATAACATGGCATTTCTTCCAGATCTCAAATCATCAGTATAATTAAGTGAAAAGTTATAGCTCTTTAACATTGATTAAAGTCAGTTTCCAAATAGATGTTGTTCTTACAGTTTCATTTAGGTCCACCAGTATGGCTCTTGATGGGAAGACTCTTTAGCTTTGCATCTTTGAAAAAGCTTGACTAAGCACAGCATAATCTCATTTTAGGAAACAGTTTTCTTCATATTCTGGAAAAAAGTCCGTTGTGTGGGTAGGTAATCCCGAATGTTATCCCTCAGCCCTTTATCCATCTCCAAGCTTGTGGTAAGGGAAGATGCTTGGCATTTAAGCCACTAGATTTAGGATGGCTGTTCAATATATCAAATGACTCTTCTATTTTAATATAAATTAAAATTAAGTGAGAGCCCTGGGAAAGCTCTGTTTTAATTAGAGTTGGAATGCATCTTAGGAGACCATTTCTGCCAGTTATAATCATAACAGTGGCGTTATGATTTTTTTTTTTTAAAGAATCCTTACTTAATAAGCTGGGTCTTTCCTGAGGTCTTCAAGTTTATTTTATAGATGATTTTTGTTGAATCAAGTGAAAGGCAGAAGAATGCAAACATTCTTCTTGGACCCTAAAC
Organism: Oryx dammah; assembly: GCF_014754425.2. NCBI lineage: Eukaryota > Metazoa > Chordata > Mammalia > Artiodactyla > Bovidae > Oryx > Oryx dammah. Next base: position 70,876,815 of record NW_024070187.1, read on the forward strand.
CTTTTTCTTGGAGATGTGAAATAGCTGAGCAATAATCTGCAGACGAGGGTGCTTACGACTGGCTTGTTCTTGAACATGAACCATGAGGTTGGGAAATCTGGATTTACCATTTATTGAGGACCATTCACATAGAGGTTTTTTTTTTTTTTTTTAAATTTTACTCGAGTATAGTTGCTTTACAATATTGTGTTAGTTTCTACTGTACAGCAAAGTGAATCAGCTATGCATATATATGTATCCCCTCTTTTTTTGGATTTCCCTCCCATTTAGGACACCACAGAGTATTGAGTAGAGTTCCCTGTGCTATAATGTAGGTATTCATTAGTTATCTATATTACACATGTCATCAGTAGTGTATATATGTCAATCCCAATCTCTCAGTTCATCCCATCCCCCTCCCTTTCCCTTGTGGTCACATAGAGTTTTGAACTGATTTCCCACAAATTGTGTCTACAGAGTTGGGAAGCTGGAGTGATAAACTGTACCTTCAGAGATGGTGTAAGATGTGATCCCTGGCCTTCTGCTGGCATGGAATCCAGGGTGTTGCTTGTCTCCTTGCCTCATGGTTCACAGCCAGTGAGACTGGCCCCACCTGAATTATTTAACTCATCTTATCCTTAAGATAATTGTAAAGAGTTGTTCTAGAACTAAACGACTTACAAATTTGGGGCTTGCACATTTTTGTCTTTTCCTCATTTTCTTTTACTGAAGATAGAAATACCTCCTGGTCTTTGGTTCTGCCTGCTGATTGTTTATAATCCCTGCTCTGGATTACCTCATTCTGCCAGTCCCTTACAATATGATTTATCTTTGTAAAATTAAATTCTCATTTATACTT